>NC_083838.1:296171-754785 GCF_015708825.2 Lethenteron reissneri
AAGGGGTGAGTGAGTATCATGGTGAGGGTAAGGGGTGAGTGAGTGTCATGGTGAGGGTAAGGGGTGAGTGAGTGTCATGGTGAGGGTAAGGGGTGAGTGAGTGTCATGGTGAGGGTAAGGGGTGAGTGAGTGCAGCGGTGAGGGTAAGGGGTGAGTGAGTGTCATGGTGAGGGTAAGGGGGTGAGTGAGTGTCATGGTGAGGGTAAGGGGTGAGTGAGTGAGTGTCATGGTGAGGGTAAGGGGTGAGTGAGTGAGTGAGTGTCATGGTGAGGGTAAGGGGTGAGTGAGTGTCATGGTGAGGGTAAGGGGTGAGTGAGTGCAGCGGTGAGGGTAGGGGGTGAGTGAGTGCAGCGGTGAGGGTAGGGGGTGAGTGAGTGCAGCGGTGAGGGTAGGGGAGTGAGTGTCATGGTGAGGGTAGGGGGTGAGTGATGGTGAGGATATGGTTGAGAGTGATGGTCAAGATAGGGGTGAGTAAAATGGTGATGATTAGGGTTGAGTGACTGTGAGGGTAGCTGTGAGTGTGCTGGGGTGGATAGGGGGGAGTGATGGTGACGGTAGTGGTGAGTGTGGTGAGGGTAATTGTGAGGGTGAAGCTATGCCTAAGTGACGATGGTAGTAGGGTCAGTGATATCTCACTCTACCCTCAGTCATTCCAGTCATTCAACCCATGACACCTCGGCCTGTCATGTGACCTGCCAGCGGCCTTCCACTTCACGTGGCTTCAGAGTGCACCGAGCATTGCACAGCGCCGGGGCGACGTCACCGCCACTTATTTATGAACAGCGATTGCTGTTGGGGTGAGGGTAGATGTGTGTCTATATGCATGTTCAAGCAAGTTTTGCTGCTCACATGAACGTTCAGGCGGTTACTCATTTCCCTTTTAAAGTCGTGACCCAGTGGTGTAAATTCCGCATTCACATGGCGGCGGCGGCGGCGAGAATCTTCATAGGACAACCGCTGTTCACTTCCCCCACAAGGTGGTAATAATTGTACTGACCCCGTAGGTGTGATGGGCTCAGTCACTTTCCAACCAGAAATTGATAGCGAGCCGCTAGCTCAACCGCTGGACCACCTGGCCGGTTATGTATTGAGAACAAAACAAGATCGGTAATATTATTGAACGTCAATGCCCTCGAGGGTTATGATGGTAACAAACGGGAGTGATCAGAAGGTATGGATGGGCCAGATCACCTTAACGATAACAGTATCATGCTCAGATTTATGTGCAGCCGCATGGGTTTGTAATTTTCAACAACATACCACAAAACACCTGCTCCAGTACCTTGTATCACATTCACTAGCCACCCCTGTCCATGAAGAATGAGTAGGGTTGTTAAATGGTAACCAGTAAACCGGTAACAGTTTTCAAATTTGGTTACTGGTTCTGAACATCTGGAACCGGTAACCGATTCCTGTAGAATATGCACGGATTGGCACACGCAAATATATAAACTTAAAGGCGCATTTTTAAGTCACCGCGTGGGACATTTGTCCTCGTTTCTCAGTTAAATTGTAAGAGTGAAGCCCAACTCCTTGTATGAGATGAGTGTACCCACACTTTACCCCACTACACATGCGACCTGCTGATCGACTTTGGTGTAGCCATTTATACTGCTGGGTGGACAGATAAGAATTAAGAAACCCGCCTCCATTTCAATTGCAAGCCCAATGTGCAAACCATTACAGCACGATGGCAGCTCCCTTAATTTATCAGTTTAAAAGGTAATAATGTATTGCTAGACATTTCTGTTTCATGCGAAGGTTGAAGAATGCTCATCGCTGGACAGTGCTATTGGCCAGTGCCAGTTTGGCAGCAGGGGTCTCGTGACAAGCATGGAACATTCACGGAGTGTGACGATTTCCACCAAAAATTGGACATCAAGAGCACCTAGTGATAGAAAATTATTGGTGAAATTTCACATGGGCTGGTTTATTACAATTTCTAAATAATGAGGTGATGGAAACACAGACTCAGCTCACAATGGGCACAAATGATAAATTTTGCTCCATCACATCCACAGTCCACCACTTCCAGTTTTAGTTTAAGATGTCCATTTTTAATCAGGAATGGATGGTGTCAGATATGACTCGGGCCTGTGATTGACGTAACCCCCTTTGAACCCCACAAACGTGATGAAATTCTTGACCCGAGGAGTTGCGAACTGGTTGTGTGTGAGGGACTGAAGCGGTAGGGGTGACCGCGGCCAAATTCCCGCTCACGGCCAAATTCCCACTCACGGCCAAATTCCCGCTCACGGCCAAATTTCCGCTCACGGCCAATACCAGTGACGATTTTCTGAACTGGTCCTGGGCCACCCCTCGGTCGACAAAGCCTCAAATGAGTACCTGATGCCATGCGTAAACATTGCCACTCGGGAGACAAAGGCGGCCGGGCGTGGTGCTGGCCACCCAACCCCTCGTGTGCCGTGCTGGCCTTCATAGGTGTTCGCAAACAGCACTTGCTCCTACAGTCTGTTAAGGCTATACAGGGGATGTTTGTATTTGGAGCATCAAAATATATTATCCCCGTTTGAAGAGATTGACATCCAAATGATCCAAATGAACATGAACTGATAATTGCAGAACAAATGTTTTCAACATGTGGAAGAAGTAAACATCCAATGCCTTACCTGATCATGTTTCGTTGCCAAGTCGACCCCGGCTTCTGATGTGGTAATCCATTTGGGGAAATGTGTCCTCCAAAACCTTAATCACGTTGAGAGAGAGGGTTGATTGTCAAGGTAAATAGAGAATTAACAGTTCCAGCTAAACAACACGTGGTGCGAAGGATGTCGATTGAGGGTAATTCCTCTTTTAGACCTGAAAGAGGGAACAAGGGCAGCATGAAATGTCACATTCTGGTCTATCAGCGTGCACTGATGATTGAATCAATGTTCCTTGTCAGTCACAATTATTTTGTCAGCTCTGTAACACTCCGTGGAACTTGCTTGGCTGTTAATCGATAATTAGATGTTCTCTCTACCTTTTGATTAAAAAATTATTTTTGGGTGAAGGTATTTAATTTTGTATGTTCTGGCCAAATGTTGAAACTGTCCACGATCCGACCTAGCCAAACAAGTACAATTTAATATGTATTATTTCATGATTTATGTGGGCTACTGATTAACATTATATACATTTTCATTATGAGTTAATTCGTATACGAGCTTGTCTGCCTCAAGAAAGTGCATGTTGTTTAACACGGTCAGTTTTTCCCTATTCTTTATCTGCTCTTTTTTACGTTTGAATAATTTGTGTTTTTAGCATCATTCATGTAACTAGTATCTAAAAATGTATAATTTGCAACTCGCACTGTTTAGGCATCCACCTATTAGCATGTTGACTACATACGGTGCAAAATAAATGCAATATACATATAGAAGTGGGGAACCATAGACAAGCGGAAGGGCAGGGCAACAGACACCAACAATTGCCCGATCTCTGTGGCCTTATTTTGGGTTGTTTTTCACTCCACTTGTCTGGGTGTAGGACAATCACGGACGCTGACACAGCAGCAGCAGCCATGAGCTTTTGCCAGGACAACCCCCCGCTGACAGCAGGTACATGTGTGGGCTGTGGGCATAGCCAGCGCTGGGTCGCGCACATTCACACATGCACACCACATACTGTACAACAGCACTACAAAACAGCAGTACGGTATCCTACAGCAATGTATGGCACTATGCCACACTCTTCAAGTTAATTAATTTGGTGTAACCTGGTGAGAACACCGAACCTCCGATTAGCACGATTGGCTATGTACGGTGTGAAAGAATGCCAACATACAAACATAGTCATCAAAACGACAATAGAAATAACATTCACAATTGAACCTTAAGCGCTGCGAGGACAAATGCGCAGAAAAAACAAAACGATTAAGTTTGATTAGCGCATCGTGTAGAGCTCGTCGAGAGCAATAGATTGCCGCATCGTTCGCCTTCAAAAGACAGAAATTTACGTCGCAATGCAGTTTATGCGAGAGCCGGGGGCTTATGGGACCCCGGGGTTCCCGCCATAAGGTTCAATTAAGCAAAAGAAATCTCAACAAAATTAACCAACCAGAATTAAAAAGCACATGAATGAAGTCAGGCTATGTGCTAGGAAGAATGCCATTGTCCGAAATGTGATCAATTACATATTTTCCCTTTTAAGGCCACTGTTATTGACTACTAAGTTTAGTGTTTTATTTGTGTTTATCACCAAATAATGTCAAATAAAAGTGCGTACAAAAATACTTGCACTACAGAGTAAATCGAAAATTGCACGAACATAATCGATGTGAAATGAAATACATTTCAAGTAACAAAAGTTGGCTTGGACAAAAATACTTTTAATTACAGGAACCTCAATGTTTAGAGTATTTGGCTGTTCTAAATTTCCACGTGATAAGCCAATTTGTAGAGCTAAAATTTGTGACCAGGTCACGTCTGAAAAAGAGCTATGTAGCTCAGTGAGCCTTACCTGCTAAAATAAAAAGTTTAGTCAAATTTAGTTAGGGTCATTATCGTACCATTATGTAACCAGACGAGGAAATATGTGCAGTGTATGAGAGTAAAAAAAAACACTTACATACATTGCAACAGAGAGCATGCAATGCTGGGTTGTGTTATACTACTGTACTGCATGAAATATTATGCAGGCAGCTCTACTTTACACTTAACTCGGTATATTACACCATAATACACTGTCAAGCAACACAGAGATATCATACATCACCATTCTTCAATTCAAACAAACATCATCACATTCCACTACTAAAAACCCTGGTCGATGATAATATGTCAGACTCAATTCAACCGTCACTGCCACTATATTTAACAATGATTTTCATATGCATAGTGAAACCATGAATCTGCTTGGTGCAGCAATCTCAAATGAGCTGATTATGGAACAGCTTTGTTACTCATCTGGATAAAGAGGCATCATCTAAAAATCTTGGTTTACTTTGCAAAAGCTTATTTAAAGCACACATACGGCCAAAGTTGGGAGAACTGTTGTATATTTGAGGTGGAGTATCCAAGTTCCTACTTCACTGCACCTGAGAATTCAACACGAAACGGGGTTATTAATGATCCAGAACTCACAGAATCACTTCAGTCACTCACCCACTGGTTTTCGGTCGTCTACTTATCACCTGTCCGTGTGTGTGTGTGGGGAGCGCTAATGTAATGGTTAGCGCGTTGCGCTACAAACTCAAAAACCAACACCAGTGACGATTATCTGGACTGGTCCTGGGCCTGCCCTAGGTCGACTCAGCCTCAAATGAGTGCCTAATGCGGTGTGTTAACATCGCCACTAGGGAGACAAAGGCGACGGGGCATGGTGCTGGCTACTCACCCCCTTGTGTGTCGTGCTGGCCTTCGTAGGTGCTCGTTAGCAGCACTTTTAAGGCTATACGGGGGATATTTGTCTTCGTGTATATCCGTGTCTGTCTCTGCCTTTGTCTCTGTGTCCTGTGTCTCTGTCTCTCACTGCCTCTGTATGTGCACTGCCCCAGGCGTGTGGGGGTTGGAGATCCCAGAGCGTTCGCTCCCCCAGCTCTTCCCAGGACACTTCCACCTCCCACTGCCCCAGCAGCAGCAGGTGAACACGCAGCAGCAGCAACCACAACAACAACAGCAGCAGCAACAGCAGCAGCAGCTATCGGCAGAGCAGCCGGTGGCTGTGATTTCTCCACACACGGTGTCTGGTCAGCGTGCCGTCACTGGGAAGGTCACCACGCTGCAGCTGCAGTGGACTACACTGCCGCACATACAGCAGCAGCAGCAACAGCAGCAGCCGCCAGCACAGCAGCAGCAGACAGCACAACCAACACAGCAGGTACAGGTGGCCCACACTTGGTGGAGCTGAGTGGAGATCTGTTAATGTGTTCATGTTTGGCCCATCATTGAGCTCCACGGTTGTGTTGGTTGGGTCACAAAGCCCCACATTCCCAGCTATCATGTGCCGAAACATCATTGGTTTTACTTAACACAAATGAATCATGAGCTTCGTGCAGAATGAATAGCAAATTAAATAAGCAGACAATACACAACCTTCACATATTAGTCCCGGAAGCCATGTAAAAATCCATGAAACCCCATGGCCTTTTGGGACTGCGTAATTTCATCTGCATTGGTTCAATATAAGAAAACTACCGGATTCAACATTCATTGTCTTAGGCTGCTCGAACCAGGGCGAGTGAATTGCCAGATGTTTGCTGGCTAGATGGGCTAAATGTGTTCTTATGAGTTAAATCAGTGATGCCCACCCACTGGCACCCATATGCACACTGTGAGGGGGAGTGTATGTGAAAAATCACGTGATGGCAGTGGTCATAGGTGGTATTGTCACGTGGAGTTAATGAGCAGTAGTACTCTGCACTGAAGCTAAACACGTATTTGTTGTGGGAAATTCAGTGTGTAAACGACCAATTCTGACCCAATATACTTCTCTGTTGTCTGGAATTCAGCAAACCCATGCTCTTGGTTATCCAGGTCATTCAAGGTAGTAAATATTTCTTGAAGCTTGCTTTTTACATACCTTCCCTCTCTACTGCATGCTGATGGTGACTGAGGAATATGCTGTAGAGTAGTGGGAATTTTTATTGTTATTGAGATGTAACTATTTTAAATTATAAGATTTTTGTTCATTGTTATCATTACATTTTTAATAAATGTTTCAGGTATTATACATAGGTGCTCGCTAACAGCACTTGCCCCAACAGTCTGTTAAGGCAACAGGGGGGATATTTGTCTTTGTACTCATGACCACTACGTGCGTGCAGGTGGTGCCTTCCCAGCATGGGGTGGCGGCGTCTATCATCGTGGCAGGGGCGCCAGGAGCGACCGGGGTTCCTGTGGTGGGCGAGGCCGGCGCTCTGAGTGTCTGCTGTCAGTTACAGCAGCAGCCCCACCAGGAGGGACAGCAGGTACATGCAAAATTAATATTTTTTTGATTGGCGGTGACACGGCCCTGTGGTAGTGTGTTCGGCGTTTGTCTCAGAGGTTTGCGATTCGAATTTGGCAGCGTTGCAGAAATAGAAGTAACATAAGAAATGTATTTTGTTACTGCTATTCTCCACAACGAGACTAATAATGTTTTGTTAAATAGCCTCAGCTGCCTCTCATTAGCTACCACTTCGTAGCAGTTGAACACGGCTCCGTTTTAATGTAAGGAATCGTAAATGCCACTTGCAGCGGTTGCCTTTCCCAGGCGCAGGTGGTGCCTCAGATCGAATGTGGGAATCTCACCCCACAACAGCCTCAGCAGCCGCAGCAACAGCAGCAGCAACTGAGAGCTGACCAGACGTTCAAGTGTGAGGGCTGCTGGAAGGAGTTGGTCTTCTCATCGTACTTGTTACAGCAGCACCACCATCACCACAATCACCACCAGCAGCCGCAGCAGCAGCAACAGCCACAGAAGCAGCCACAGCATGAGGACGCGCAGCAGCAGAGCACCGGCTCTGAAAGTAAAAGCGTGCGCCGCGCCCACGGAAGCAAACGCAAGAGGGCGACCACCACCAAGGAGGAGGAGGGGGGTGGCCGCGATGATGATGGCTGCGTAGGCACCAACGGCACCATCATCGTCACTGGGCTCAGCATGAACCCCGGCTCCGTCAACGGTACCATCGTGGGCACGACGGGCAGCGCCACAATGGGAGAAGACGTCCTGGAGAGCGTCGTGCGCGAGACCATCGACTGCGCCGGGCTGGCGGCGTCGCAGGCCATGGAGGGCATCTCGGACGGCGGCGTCGGCGAGGACGCGACGGTGGCCGTCGGCGCCGGCGACGACCCCCTGCAGCTGCCGCTGGCGTGCGAGCGCTGCGGGAAGCGCTTCGCTCAGGCCCCGCGGCTCGCGCGGCACCGGCGCACGCACGACGCGCCGAGGCCCCACGGCTGCCCGCAGTGCGGCGCGCGCTTCAAGCAGCGGCAGCACCTGGCGGCCCACGCGCGGCTGCACACGGGCGAGCGCCCGTACGCGTGCGGGGACTGCGGGAGGCGGTTTGCGCGCGGCGCCAACGCGGCGCGGCACCGGCGCGTGCACACGGGCGAGCGGCCGTACGCGTGCACGGCCTGCGGCCGCCGCTTCCGGCAGAAGCCCCACCTGGCGGCGCACACGCGGCTGCACACGGGGGAGCGGCCGTACGCGTGCGCCGCCTGCGGCCGCCGCTTTGCGAAACCCTACAGCCTCACGCGGCATCTGCGCTCGGCTGCGCATGCGCGTAGGACGCAGCAGCAACAGCAGCAGCAACAGCAGCAGCAACAGCAGGAGCAACAGCAGGAGCAACAGCAGCAACAGCAGCAACAAACGCCAGCGCAATAACCTGCCCCAGAGTGGACTGAGGACAGTTTGCGAGTGTTAATGTTTATGTGTATATGTATAACAGCAGTGTGCTCATGACCAACTCCGGTTTGGCAGCAGAGGTCTCACTTCCAATCATTCGAGCAGCATTATCTTTTCATCGGCTGCATAAGTACCACTCTGTGAAAGCTGCCTGGCCGCTTGCTCAATATGCCGTACTTTCTCTATGCTTTCGAAATGTTAGTCCCCTTTAAAGGAACACCTGCGCTGACTTGAACTATCCAGGCTTGCCTGCCTACAATCCATCCTGGTTTTAACCAGGTTTTAACCAGGATGGATTGTATGAGGAGCTCATTCATCATTGAAAGATCTGGACATGGTCCCATAACTGATATTTTTGATAAGTGAGGCTGCGTTAGCTGGGTATTGTAGCTCACATGCCCAGCCACTGCATGCCTAAGTAGCTTCTGTTTGGTTGGATAAAGGAAGCTAAACGGGCACAGCACGAGCTAGATAAGAGATGGGCTGTGTGGTATGGGAGGATTTCGGGCTGATTATTATACTTGCCGATGACTGGTACCAGCAGAGTCAAGATTGGCCTCTGGGTATTTGGAAGTCGTCGCTCTCCCAACAACAATATGGTGGAAGAGTAACGCTCAATAATGAGCGGAGCGCAGGGCAGCTAAAATACAGCAAATTGGCACACTTGGCAGCACAAGTGGTACATTTGTGTCATCTCAGTGAGTTAACCCATAACACCAGGGTCTGTCCTGTGACCTGTCGGTGAGCCTTCCACACTTCACGTGGCCTCAATGTGCATCTAGCCTGGCACAAGCACTGTGATCACATCACCGCCACATGGTGGCAAATGGTGGCTGTTGTGTGTGTGTGTAAAAAAAAAAGACGCCCCACATAGCTTTTACCAGATTGTTGGGATAAACGCTATCGGGAGTACCTATGAAAACCAGCACAACGCACGAGGGAGTGGTGTGTCAGTGTTGAATATCTGAAACCAGGTCTAGGCCTCCCCTAGATTGACCCTGTCTTAAATGAGTACCTGGTGCTGTGTGTAATTCTTAACACCGAGGAGACAAAGGCGAGTGGTCATAATAGTGACCACACCAACCCCTCGTGTGTGCTGCTCTGGCCTTAATAAGTGGTCACTGAAAGTATGTACCCTAACAGTATATAAAGGCTACATGGGTTATCTCATTGTTTATATCTATGAACGATTGTCTTAAAGCCTCAACACACTACGCTGCAACTGCCTCTGCAAGATAATTTACTGGACGCTGCTTATGTTTTCTGCTTTTGTGGCTACGTGTTTGCCTATTTCAAGTACTTTTTTTAATCTCTGCAATTACTTAATTCAAGACATTGGTCAAAATATTTATAGGGACGAGTTGCTTAGCACAACCCAACGTCAAGTTTGATGAGTTTCCAGTTCATTTGTTTAACCAGGTGAGAACTCAAGAGACCAGAAATGATCTTGGTCACCAAAGTGACAAGCCATAACATACAAAAATAACTACAACAATGAAGCAGATATAAATCGGAGCAAAAACATCCCCATTATAGAATACATTGAAAACAGTGCAGACACATGAAATACATTTTTAGGAACAAATGTTGGTTTGGACAAATTTTTAAAACCTTTCAATCAAATTGAGTTTGAGCAACATCAACAGATTTTGGGTCATTATTGGACGATTATGTAAACATAAGGATTTTATTAAATGTAACAAATGTAAGCAAGTAGAGAAACTGCTTGAGTCATGTTTATCCATAGGACTGCCACTGTTGATTCCCTACCAAGCGGTACCTATTTTGCCAACCCCAGAGGGATGATGGCCCAAGACAACTCCCCAACCAGCTTTTGGTCACACACTCAACCTGGTTTGTGCTTGTGGCATCTTGGTTACCAACGATTGGAGAATCCTGTGGGTGTTAATAGTATCGCACTATGCTGGATTAGATCCTGTTTATCGAAAGTAATTTCTTAGCCTTGGTGGCTCTAAGCCCGTATCCCCCATGTCTGTCCTGGGTCCACTTCTTTTCTGTATCGACACAACTTCATTAGGTACCACCATTAATTAGGTCTAAATTTCCACTCATGATGACACTCAAATTTACATACACTGCAAAGTGAGTCTAAGTGATGCCTTCTCTGTTCCCTCGTAATCACTTTAACTCATCGGAGCTTGAATGCAGCACAATTTCCTCCAGTTGAATGGGGAGAATCCGAATATTTATTTATATTGGAAGATTCCGATGAGCTATGAAGCTTTTTTTTTACAGATGTCTAGTATGGGCGGATACGATAGAACATTGCCCGGTTACATCCCATCCTCTCAGCCACTGATGCGGATAAATTAGTTCATGCTTTTATTTTCTCAAGCATCAACTACTGCAATGCCTTACTATCTTAATAGTACCTTCAGTAAGATACTTTGTTGAATCCAGTCCATTCAGAATGCAACTGCTAGGGTCTTGACCCAAGCTCCTCATTCAGAACATACCACCCTTGTTCTTGCATCTCTTTGCTGGTTGCCAGTTAAATTCCACGTTGATTTCTAGCTCCTCCTCACATTCAAGGCCCTGAATGATCTCGTACCTCCGTAAAATCGGAAGTTGCTGCGCCCATCCCCCCATAGATTCCAACAAGAACTCTTGAGGTCGGTGGACTCAGATCTCTTCCGCAACCCCAGAATGAAGCTCCAGTCCATCATGGGTGATTGAGGCCTTCGCTTCTGTGGCACCTGGATTGTGGAATGCTCTGCCGAAGGCTGTCAGAGTTTGGTTGGGTTGGGGTCTTAAAGTCTCTAAAAACATTTCTATTTCAGGAAGGTGTTTTCTATTTTAACTTAGCCATTCTTACCCATGCCTCCCTGCCCCCCCCCCCCCCATCGTCATTGATGTGCAGCGCCTTGAGATTTTATGAAAGGCACTTTATTAGCTATAATTATTATTTGAATTCGCAACTGTATGATAGCGAGCCGTTCACTCTACCGCTGAGCCACCTGGTCACATTTCCAATTTAACAAAGTAATATGAATCCTACAGCTGTAATGTAAAAGTTTTTTAAATAATGTGTTTATTTTTCTACTTACAAAACTATAAATTGCTAATAAGGCTGCCTCCTTTTACTGGGCAGGGAGTTTGCAAGTGCAACGTAGGTTTCTATTGCTTTCATTGCGAGCCACAGAGCCAACATTTAAAAACAAATTGCTTGTAGAGACAAGTGTAACGTGATGGATGAGGAACTGCATAAATGTCAGCTATTTAACATAATGCAGTATTTCATGTTTTCCTTAGGACAAGTCACACCAAGGTCTTGAGAATTCGGATGATCCCAGATTGAATGTTAAAATTCGTTTTGGTATATTTTTTGTGCTGGAGAAAACGAGTGTCGCAGAAAAAACCGACGTGAACTAGAGCACGACTGGCGAGAGTTGTTAACTGGTAACCGTTTTAATATTCGGTGACTGGTTCCGTGAGTCTGGAACCGGTCACCATTTCCAGTGGAATGTCAGTAATGAATGCACCGATTGGCACAAGCGCATGTATAAACCGCACGGCGGCCGAAGTCCACTGCATGGTACATTCGCCCTCGTTTCTCAGTTGAGAGGTCATAGCTTCGAAAGTGCTCAAGCCACTGCCGGCAGAGGGGTCTTCACTCGAGGAAGCTCTCGGGGGGGGGGGGGGGGGGGGGGGTGAAGGGGGTATTTGGCCTACTCTTGCATCCTGACCAGACGTCTCAGAAGAGATGGGTGTATTCACACATTACCCCACCACATGTATGTATGGCGTAATGTGTGAATACAGCCACCTCTTCCAAGACGTCTCGTCAGATGTAAGAATAGGTCAAATACACCCCCCCCCCCCGAGCGTGTGACCTGTCAGTCAACTGGTGGACCCATTATACTGCAGGATGGACAGAGGCATGGGGCAACTGAAGGAAGTTGCCCAATGTTTTAAAGAACCAGCAACCACACTGGATTCCAGTGTGCCCGGCATTACACAACGGCAGAGCCCTTTGCTTTTTAGTGAAAAAGCAACATTAATTTTATCGCTGGACATTCTATATCTGTAGCAAATCCAGCACCGGTAATGCAAAAAAACGATGTTATAACAACCCTATAAATTATTTTGAGTGTGTTGGCACAGGGCCTCATGGTATTGTTCTACTCTGTGATGCACTGAGAAGCCTCGGAACAGCTCTGGCGAGGTGTGTGAGAACCCCTGTGTGGTAGGAAGGTTTCTCTTGGAGTCGCTACAGCAAGGGGTTGGCTGACGTCACCTGTGCGGGGCTTGTGCGTGCATTTTCTCTAGACACCCGATTTCTCCCGCATGTAACTTCGTCACGGAATTGGTGAAATGTCCAACAGATAAAAAAATAGGATTTCCTGCTCAAATGGGCATTGGTGATAATTGTCTCCTGTTTACAGTCCTGAGCCAGTGGTGAAAATTCAGCATTGCTATGGCAGGGTGAATCTATCCTTTGGACACTTGATTTTCCCACAAAGTGAAACATTTTAAGGACCCACTAGAAATGAGTCAACTCCAATTAGGATTTGAACTCGCAACTGTGATTGTGAGCTACTCATTCTAGGGCTAAGCCACTTGCTGGCCCTTCTGAAAATGAGTTTTTTTTCAATTACTAAAATTTATGTTTTAATATATGTGCATTAAACGTAATATTAAAAGGGATGTAGGCATGGATTGGACGCTATGGAACACGTGCTAGTGGCAGTAGCATCATGTCTTCCAATCCAGGAGTGACCCTGGAAGTTGACGCTTCAGAGCGACTTTACAAGTCACTTGAGTAGTCCCCTGCACAGGAAGGTGCGTATCCGTGCTGTACATGTGGTTTAACATCAGCAGTCATTTCCAATGTCAACTTCCCCCTTCAGAAATTAGCTTGACAAACTTGAGTACAAACTGTCATAGAATGGGTTTTTTTTCCTGCAAGCATTGGTGGCCGAGTTCTGTCAGACTCTGTGCTCAAAAGTTTAATTTCGCAGCTGCGATTAGCATGATTGGCTACGTACGTTGTAAAAGAAGTTCAACATACGTACATAATCGCAGATGAAGCCTGGATCTGAACCCAAGATTCCAATGGTGTTGGCACATTGCTTCAGGCCCATGACCTCCAGGACGACAGTTCCTCGGGCTATTTTAATAAATGCTGTGCGCACTCCTTACAGTTGCCCTCACTTGAGCTCATGTCATCGTCTGTGCTATCGCTGACGTGTTTTTAAATAATTGCGCACCAAGGCGTGCGTGGATATACACGCAAGGAAACGGGGCAGCCGAGAGGAAATAGTTCCATAATAGAGGTGTTTGGGTGAGATTGCATAAATATCGATGTCGTTAAACGCGCCACCACCCAATACAACCAATTAGGTTTGTCACGTAAACAAAAACATGACGAATCGTTACTCGTTCAGCAAACCTGTGTATTGGAGAGTAAACCCACAACATTTACAATGATTATTATTTCTGTAGTTGTATATACGGCGTGTATCGGGGAGATGAGTGAGAGCTATAAGATGTCACCAGTCCACGAGCCCCACTGCGCTAGATGTGACCACACGGTGGCAGCTTCGCTTCAGAACTCGGGTCCAATTGAACACAGTTCCAAGGCAGCAGAGGGTAGGCAGGGCCAATCGCATCACCTACATTTAACCCTTCTTTACGCATTATTTAACAAATAGCTATGCAGACAATACACCGCCTTCATATATCTGTCCTTCCAAGTAAAAATAAAAGTATTTTTTACACGTCCCATCTGCCACACAGCCTTCTGGGAGTGCATCATTGCAGCCGCCATTCCCTTTGTAAGAGAGATGATGTAAAGAGTTGATTGGGCAGTGCTGGGACACGGCCTCTTCCAAATAGGGATATCGCTGCAGTCGTAAGCACCCACAAGCTTGTGTGGTACTCAAAATGATAACACTGATGTTTACAAATTATCCTTAACATAGTTTGAGCAGAATAAGTCGCATATGCTAACATCGTTTAGACGTAACCACGGAACACCTTCGCAAATGATATTTTTTGACAAATGTTTAAATAAATAAAATACTCCATGCCCCCCCCCCGTTAAAAGAGACAAGTCATTAAGTGTCCCCAAGCTCTTCAAATTACTGGCCAGTTATCTTTTCAAAGTGCAGAATCAGTGGTACAGATTGTAATATTACTATTGCGGGTTGAAGTTGCCACCGTTTTCCATTGACCAAATCCGGACATTTCTCAGCCTCTGTCTATAAAAATCAGAGGGCGGTACAAATCAATTGCTGTCACCCGAACACACATGCCGAGTTTTGCACTGTCTGCCTCAAACCCAGACGGAGGGGGTGGGGCGCCAACCCCAAACCCTTCTCATCGTGTTCGGGACTCCGTTCAGCAACGTTGAGCTGCCCTGTCACGTCAACCCGTTCCGAGACGTCTGCAATTTGTAGGGTGGATCACGTTCACCGCTGAATCTCGGACCGTGCAAGCGGATCGCGTAAATTTTATTTAGAGAGGCATAGGCGACGTTTGTAATCCGTTGGGATCCCAGCATGGAATGTGCATTATAAATTTGAATTATTATTGTACTCGTCGCATATAACTAGCCACACGACCATGCTATACGATAGCTGGCGTCAAACTGTGGCACGTCCTACTGCATGGCCTTGTGGGAGCCTCGGTATGGATGAAGTTATTTTGTTTTAGCCGGAAGAAAAACTGATGTTGTACACGTACTTCATCGGAATGGCAAAGGGTTAAATGTTTTAACTTGTGGCCCTGATGGGCACTTGAATCCACAAATGATTTTTTTTCGGGCAACTGTTCTGCTGCCCGTGTAAACTCTGTGGCAATTGTCCACTTTCCGGATTGCACTGCTTGTTTGCAGAGCACACATATATATGTGTACGCTGAACGTCTATTGCACCGTACATGGCTACTCGTGCTAATCGAAGGTGTGGGAGAAGGACAACAAACTAAAAACAAAAACCGTTCTCAAGAAATGAGTTTTCAATCTCGATTTCAATTGCATAGCTCAAGTGGCTTCCTAACATAGGAAGGAAGAGCGTTCCAGACGGCCAGTGGTTGTGCGTGTGCATCGGATAATGTACAGTATTTCTGCTCATACGAACCGTTTTTGGACGTAGTGTTTTCTGACTTTAAAAATGTCTTGACGTATATGTATTAGTTATCGCGAGAGTTTCTGTGTTTGCGTTCACAACACGCGCAACATCAACACAAAATACACAGCATTTAAATTTCACAGACTACGCACATCTAACCGATTACAAATAATGAGCAGCGTCAACACATTGGCACACACCGGGCGATCCTTTTTTTGTGTTCTAACAAGGTCACGTGGCCGTCAACAAGCGGCTCCGTCTTAAGGTTGTAATCGTTAGAAGTTAAAGGTTGTAATAGCTCGCAGTTCATACATTGAAGACAAATGCAGAGGTGTTCCGTTCAAATCTGACGGGCTGCCCAGAATGATAGTGTGGCTGTGTTATCCATGAAATACTATGCACCATTTACTTCACAGTGGATGTTAAAGAGCAAGTGTCATTCAAAATGAGTAGCCCATTATGTGCTAATTCGGTAAACCACCTTGTGTGTCGCACGTGGACAGCTGCCACGAGGGGTGCCCCTTCACGTGTGTTGAGATGAGATGTGATACAATTCACTTGTCGCGTGATACTTCCGCTCTATCAAACATTAATCACCATAATCGCATACAAACACATCCCATATGACAAAAGTACAAAACTAAATGTGCAAATGTATATATAAATTTGGTGTCTATGAAGTGCCGTAATATATTGTGGTTTGTGACTTAACGATTTTGTCAACTATTTTTCAGCAAAAAAACAGATTTTTACTAAAGGTTATGATGGCCAGTAAAATAGACGCTGATTTATATTCAGAATAACAGCTGGTGCTGTCTGGTTTTCCCTGTGTACAAGGCACGTGGTGGGTTTTTGTTTTGTTACATACAAACGGGCCACGCATATCGGGACAGCGCTTCCTATGAGGCACGCGCTCCGGTGAGGACTCGCTGCAGTTGAGGTAGCCCAGTGCTGTGCGCCAAGTCCTATGGTCCGTGCATTTTCCACAAACCTTTCCCATCCGCCCTGGTAGACAAGGCCAGGACTGACTTGCGAAGGTGTTGGCTGTTCAGGTGGAGGGTACAGCCGGTGAGCGCTGGATCATCAGTCATCCTGACGTCTGTACCTTGAATTCTGTCAAGTGCAGTCAGGTAACAACTGGGTGCTATATTTGATGTTGAAACATTTTTTAAACGAGATATATATAACTGTAAAAGCGAACTCGTGTAGTGATGTCCTTGACATTTTGATCACCAATTGAGATGCGTTGTTTTGTGTTCACCTGTAAGAGCCCGCCGATATTCTTTTTGCAAAGATTTTTCGCAACGTGTGTGCAATTCAATGTATCATTAAACAAGGGAATATTACTCGCTAGCATCGCATTGTAGCGTGTAGTTATTAAGTATTGAGCGTTCAATACTTATTAAGCACACTTAAGTATTATGCACATTTAGGTGAGGTCACAAATTCATTGGCTTCTCTTTTCGCAGATGTCTGGAGGTCCCCTTACAAACCTCGTGGTAGAGCCAGTCCATGCTCGGCTACAGACCGGCCAGCTACGCACTTGCATCCATTTAGTAGGTACGCAAACATCTGTCAAACTTGACCCCTCCCTGTACGCACGCGTACTTTTTACCCCCCCCCCCCCACCTGCGTATGTACGCTAGACGCACCCCCCCCCCCCCCCCCCCAGAATCCTATAGAACGGCCGATATTTAATCCACGCAGAAACGATCAAGGATTCATAATATTAACGTGAAAGAACCAAGAAGATGAATATTCACGTATCTAAGCAAACAGATAGTCCACCGCCGGACAATCTAACTCATTTGAAGGCCAATGTAGACAAATTATTATCGAGGCTTCACCCCCCCCCCCCCCCCCCCGTTTCTTCTGCGTACGTACATTGTCAGTAGACTCCCATACGCAAGCGAACGCATTTGGGTTAACCCCCCCTCCCCCCTCCATGGGTACGGACTAAATGGATGGCCCCGAACCCTCCCACCACCTGACAGCCACAATAAATGTCGGGTGGTGGAAAGTTACACGATAAAAAAATGTGCGCGATAGTCGTGCGGCCTAACTCAAAATCAATTATGAATTAACATCGACTGTAAAATCCTGTTTAATCAGCAATAATGCTGCATTTTTATCCCTGCCGTGAATCCGCCCTTCCAGAGTCTGCATTGTTTGAAACAAAGGCGCGTGGCTGGATTGGTCGCGTGTTTATCACGAGCTGCTGCTGCTACTGCTACGAGATAGACATTCGCAATGCGGTGAGCGGGCGTATCTCATGCAGACGCCTGTAAATATTGTAGTTGGTTACAATGAAGAAGTTTGTGAATGTGTAGTCCTGCAGTGGTGCTTAAGGTCTAATTTACTCTTTAAACATGCAGCGTGGTTCATAATAGATTTTTGGGTTAGGTCCTGTAATAATCTGGACAAATCTGTGTCGTAAGACCTTCCACCCGACATAGCCAAACAAATGTTCACTTGTAAAAGTCTTCAATGCACCAATTATTTTTTCAGGAAACCTGTAAGTTGAATAATTCTCACGTTAAAATATAGTAATTACATTTCCAACCTTTCGCTTGAAACTGCACCAAGCATCTTCAGAAAAGAACCCAGGAAGTGAGATTACATTCGTCGATAACCAAGCTGAGAAAATGTGTACCTTGGTGATATGGAGTTTTGTTCATGCAAGTTGTGTGGTCTTGCCCCTTCATATCTTGCCACGCTGATTTCGTTCTCCGTGCCTTCTCGCCCTCTACGTTCACAATCTTTGCGGTCTTTCTCTGTTCCTCTTCCTTGCGCTCAAGCCACGCTTTCGCTCGTTTCCTCTTCTTTCCTCCCTTCGCTGGATGAAGCTTCCCCTCCACATTAATCAGTCGCCTTCGCTCACTTGCTTCCAGTCCGCACTCAAAACTCACTTATTCCCCTTAGCTCACTCAACAACCCCCTCATCTCCACCTCATATCCGCCACCGTTACTTTTCCGTCTTCATATGCTCACATGGCTTTCACTCATTCCCCATTCATTCAATCCATTCATCATCGTTTACTGTCATCAATTTCAAGTGGCTTCCTCATATTGGAAGGAAGAGCGATCTAGCCAGCCAGTGGTTGTGCATCAGATGATGTCCAGTGGTTGGCCATTGCTTCCTCTCATCTATTTCATTAACCTCATCTCCACCTTCTTGGTTCTTTCGGTAAAGTCACGTAGAAGGGAAGTAATAAAATAATAAAAATAAAACATAATAAAATAATTCTCACGACGTTTCGGCCACAACGCAAGCAGCCGTCCTCAGGTGAAGAACATGTCTGTCGATAAGACAGAGTCTAAATGACACGTCTTAGGCTTGGAGTGTCTATTTAAGCTGTGAGGGAGGAGGAAGAGAGCCTTGACAAAAGAATTTGCATTTGAAGAGGAATTTAGCATATTTATGGGAAATGCAGGAATGCGAATAGTGCGAATTGTGAAATGCGTGGGAGGTGGGTGGGGGGTTTTCAAAGTCATATTATGCCCATGCATTATGCAGGATTAGCAGCATCACAGGGAGGGGGCAGGGGCAGCACCAACAAAGGGAAGGAATGTGAATAGTATGCAGCTGCAGCAACCAAACAACCACGTAAAAAACTAAAGTATAAACTTCATAGTATCATCAGTATGCCAAATACACTCTGAATAAGCTGAGCTACCAACCTTAAGTAATACATTACAATTCTAGGTCGCAAAAAATATAATATGCTTCCAGCTAAACTTTTTAAACTTTATTCCTTACATCACACGGGTAATACATTACAATTATCTGCAAGCCATCTGGCTATCATGAGAGATTCGTTCATGAGGCGATCCACATATACAAACACAGAGACAATTTCAACCGAGAAGATGGATTCTGGCTTAGCAATCATTGGAAGGACGTAATAAACCATTTGGGATCTTAACTGATTGTGTTCACGTTTACGGTGACTTTCAGACCGCGTTCCACTCACTGGCATTGTATTCTCCGCAGGGAATGGATTCTTTGCACTGCTACTCTCCCATTGTCATATTTCGTTGCTGCCTCTTAGTATCTTTCACACGACGGTCAATGGTACAGTGTATAATAACAAATAGTATAACATTTATATGCTTAATACAATGTACAAAGTAATATATAGTATCGTAATTGTATAGTGAATATATATCAGTGTGATATACATTAGGGTGGGTAGAATAATACATAGTGTAATATAACAATGTATAAGGTATAGGGTGGTTTATAGCAATACAGTATGTAATTTAATGTTGGGTTTGTCTATGGCAGTATATAGTACGGTGTAGACTCGTGTGATGTAAGATAATAAAGTTTAGATGGAAGCATATTATATAATTTTTACGACGTATAATTGTAATGTATTACCCGTGTGATGTAAGGAATAAAGTTTAAAAAGTTTAGCTGGAAGCATATTATATTTTTTGCGACCTAGAATTGTAATGTATTACTTAAGGTTGGTAGCTCAGCTTATTCAGAGTGTATTTGGCATACTGATGATACTATGAAGTTTATACTTTAGTTTTTTACGTGGTTGTTTGGTTGCTGCAGCTGCATACTATTCACATTCCTTCCCTTTGTTGGTGCTGCCCCTGCCCCCTCCCTTTGATGCTGCTAATCCTGCATAATGCACGGGCACAATATGACTTTGAAAACCCCCCGCCCACCTCCCACGCATTTCACAATTAGCACTATTCGCATTCCTGCATTTCCCATAAATATGCTAAATTCCTCTTCAAATGCAAATTATTTTGTCAAGGCTCTCTTCCTCCTCCCTCACAGCTTAAATAGACACTCCAAGCCTAAGACGTGTCATTTAGACTCTGTCTTATCGACAGACATGTTCTTCACCTGAGGACGGCTGCTTGCGTTGTGGCCAAAACGTCGTGAGAATTATTTTATTATGTTTTATTTTTATTATTTTATTACTTCCCTTCTACGTGACTTTACCGAAAGAACCAAGAAGATGAATCTCTGCAGTCACGAAAGCTTTAAATCGAAACTCATCTCCACCATTACATTCATATTTACTATTGTCAATTATGTGTAAAGCGCCTTAGAAAAGGCGTTATATACATTATTTTAACATAAGCTAAGATGAACAATGTGATCAATTACTAAACCAGTTTAAATAATATCCCAAAAAAATTCTGCCACAGCGACCCAGTAATTCTGCTGGCAAAATCCTCCGATGTCCTTCACTTAAGAAGACTGTGTACTTTTACGTCCCAGCGCTCTCAAACCACAATACTCACGACTATATCGTAAATGTGCACTCAATACATTTGTTTTGCATATTTTATGCGGAGTGCATGTAAACAATGTTACGTTTTTGTCAACAATTTGCTGGGAAGATTTATCTTTCAATTGGCTGAGTTAGGTAGCAGCCTGGTGCTATTCTTTCTCTCGTCCAATTGAGAAATCGGCAGCAGTCCTTTTATTGGGATAGTTTGTTTTACCATAAAGTTGCAGATAATTAACCTACTCCAAAATTATTCCTGGCCTAGAGCTGACTATTTTGAAAGCCTATCCGTTTGATCACGTTTTTACTGCTACTTTTTCATCAAATAATAAATGAAAGAGGCATGGTTATACCATGGGTGTGAATGAAAAGTGTCGGTTTGTGACTGCAGCAATATTGCCTCGTGTAATGTATGCTTAATGCAGGCTATGGTTGAATGCCATTGTGTAAAATTTGCAATTATAAGTCTCCTCATGCGTAAGAGACGGTGTGAGACATTGGTGAGCATTTTCGTGTGACAGGGCCCTGTCGTACCCTCAAAAAAATGACAGCAGTTAACGTTTGTGCACCGCGTATTGCAGCCATGTCAAGTGGTACTATGTTACTGACCCTGGCAGTTGATGATGAGGCTGAGTTGCGGAACCTCGCCAAGATACAATTGAGTGACCTTACCGACTGAGCAGGTGTCACGAAATAAGCAGACGATGCACCCAACTTAATATATGTCCCTCCACGCGAAAATTGTGAATATTTAACACATCCCATCAGCCAAACGGCCCTGTTGGAGTTCATAATTTCAGCAGTATTGATTCATTAAAAGTAAACTGGATTGCCTTCGACATTCGATGTCTAATCGGTAGAATGAGGCTTGCTTCAGCCAATACTGTACTAATATGCCAGATGTTTATAGTAATGGACCCTCTGCCAGAAATGCAAATCCCATACAAAACAAAACAATTATTAGCATCGTACAAATTATTATTTTGGGGACCTATCAGCATTGCAAACAGTCGCTGATGTGTACATTCGATACAGCTCTTCAGAATTTCAGCAGGTGTGGAGGGGGATTTCAACTCGAGGCGTGGAAAGCAAGATTTATCCAAAATATGGGCTGCGTTGTGGACTCACGTAGCACTAAGTGTGGAAAGTGATGGAGTGTGCGATGAACCATCGTGCTGCCATCCTTTGGTGAATAAGGGTGCACTTTGTAGATCGAAACTAAAATGTTGTTACATTGCCCCTGTATCTTTACGTATTAGATATAACTTACAAAAGTAAATTATATAAAAAAGAATAATAAAATTGCTGAAACATGCTGCAAAGGATGTGTGTGATTTAATTTAGCGTACACGCCAGATATCTCAAGCAGAGTAATTGGAATTATTCAGCCACGTAATGATGTAGTTGATTACAATTAGACATTTGTGAACGTGTGGTAATACAATGGCTGCGCACAAACCCAGTTTTTTTTTTAAACCTTTATCACGGTTGATAATTTAATTGTGGGTAACTAACGATCTGGCCAATTTTTTTCATCATAACCCCCTCCACCGCTTTACATAGCAAACCAAATTCAATTGTCACGTGTATAAGCGGTTAACGTCCCAGTTATTGTTTCGACTTACAGGTAAGTTGAACATTTCTCACTTGAAATACGCATATGGTAAATTACACAATGTATTTACAGTACAATGTAGAAAATAATCCATTCTGAGGTTTTTGCACATTAAATAACATTTTGCAATCAACGTTTAAAAAGTGACGAACCAAATGTAAACATTCAATCATTGGGGGTGAGACCATCAACTCGCTACACTTAAAACAACCCAGCTCTCTTCTCACATCTCCTCCGGGTTCCTCCGATTTTGCTCTCCACATTTAGAAACATGCTCTTAGATCATTTGGCTACTGCTATAAATTCCCACGTGATGATATAAGCTATTTGAATGAACTGTCACGTGTGACCAGGTCGCCTATGAAAACATTGCTCAGTGGGCTTTATCTGGTGGTTGCCGGTGCCAAGCACAATCCAGATCACACTTGCTTAGCTTCCAGGATCTGATCAGATCAAACACATTCCGGAAGACTTGGTCAAAGGCAATCTGAGAAAGTAACCATCTCCTTTATATAAAGGCTTCATCCATATTTAATAGATAGGATTCTTCTGATGTGTGCATCGGCAGATGGATAAAACATACCCTCATGTTACGCGAGTTAGGTTTGATAACGACAGTCCGGGAATTGGCATCTGTGGTCAGGTGGCAGGAATTAATTTCAAATCAAGAGGAATTAATTTGTACGAAGATCTGATACTGGTATTGTGTTGAACTTTATTGCAGTATAGTGCACCGTTAAGATAGCCATATGCTGACTGAGAAAACATGTGCGTGTTTGGTCTGTGGAAAAGTTGAAAATTTATGTTGTCGAACCAAGCGAGAACTCAAGAGACAAGGACGAGTCGGGTCTGGGTCACCATATTGACAAAAGCCAACAATGCAGCAAATGGAAATCAAGAACAAACAAACACTAACGGCGGTAACCCGATAAGTCAAGCGCGATGTGGACTTCGTGACAATCGTTGAAATGTTCTTTATAAAACGAATAGAACACGACAATGAGAAAACAAAACGTCGCTTGTCAGACAGATTAACAGAAGTGGTTCCGGCAAATGGGCGCGTGCGCAGGGCATCGATCTGGCTCAACCCCAGAGGACTGGGCTCGGGTTGAAAGAGTGAACCGAAACCAATCAATATTCATCTCTTGACAGCAGCAGCATCATGTGATGCCAGTGCGCTGTGAGTGCGTTCGCAAATATCTGGTGGCGCAATCATTTTGAATGTTGTTA
Source organism: Lethenteron reissneri (assembly GCF_015708825.2). Classification (NCBI taxonomy): domain Eukaryota; kingdom Metazoa; phylum Chordata; class Hyperoartia; order Petromyzontiformes; family Petromyzontidae; genus Lethenteron; species Lethenteron reissneri. The sequence continues at coordinate 319,694 of NC_083838.1, forward strand.
AAGAGTAAGCGGTAAAACATGGTTTACCGTTTTCAGAATCGATTACCGGTTGCGAACATCAGTAAATGGAATGCACGGATTGCCACGCGCGAACGTACAACCCGCTTTGGGGCAGGTGAATCTGAATCTTCCTTTAGACTGGAGGAGGAATCCGATGAGCTATGAAGCTATTTTTCCCACAGACATTCAGAACGGGCGGGTGAGCAAGTTACAAAAGCAAACAAAAACGATCGTTAATAAAACAAAGGGAAATAAAAAGCAAAGGTGCAGCCCTACAACTGCTAGCTCACGCCACAGCTGGCGGCCGGGCCCCAGAGTATTTGACAAACACTTTCACTTTAACACGTCACCTTTCGCGATCCGAAAAACCTCCATTACAAACCCTTAGGTTTTTTCGGTAAAGTCACGTAGGTAAAACATCAAAATTAATAAAAATAAAATAAAACAAAAATCACGACGTATCGGAGGCAACACAAGTCTCCGTCATCAGGTGGGACCGTCACAGCCGGATTAGCTGCATCAAGTGAGGCAATGATTCAAGATGTAATCCCTTAACAAGCAAGTTGAGGGGGAGGAGAGGGGGGGGAGCTAATCAGAATGTGGTAGCCAATAAATGGAACGTATCGGGAGGGAGGGGGAGGCGGGGCTCAAAGACGGCAAGGAGTGCCAACGTACAACGCATCGGGAGGGGGGGGGGGCGCGGGGCCAAAACTGTCCATTACAAACCCTTTCACGTAGACCAGACGTGTTGGATAAGGTTGGCGTACCCACACTTTACCCCTCCACACGTCACCTGCCGATCGACTACCCCTTTCGCATTCCGATGACGTACGTGTATGTCATATAGTTTTTTTATGAATCGGAAGAAAAAATAAAACAACTTTATCGATCACAAGGCCATGCGGGAGGGTGTGTGGCACAGTTTGGCGCCAGCGATCATAGAGTGCGGTCGTGTCGCTCCAGTTATCTGCGGTGAGTGCAATGTCTTTAAAAACAACGGCACTACGCCTCTCTAAATAAATTAAAGCTAACCGCTCGGGCGCTCCAAGATTCGGCGGTGAACGGGACACCCACCCTGCAACTTGCAGGCGGCTCGGAACGGGAAAGAGATACTTGCCGTGAACCCATTAATCCTGCTGTGTGGACCAAGGTGACGTCGGGGGATTAAAGAAACTTGCGCTCTTGGATCCGTCCCCACTGGAGATTCCTCCTCCTTAAAAAGAGCTTCATAGCTAGTCGGATTTCTCCAGGATAAATGAATTTTTTTTTTTATTCTGGATCAACTGCCGCGCCGAGAGTTGGAATCGAGCCGACATGCCCTGGATTGCAAGTCCACTGTTATAACCGTGAATCTGATATTATTTATGTTTTACGAGATAAAGGCCCCTGAGCTATATAAAAAAAAATCAGAAGCAACCTGGCCACAAATGATAGCTCAACGAAGTGGCTTACCATGTGGAAATTTATAGTAGGCAAATATTCTAAACGCCTGGTGTTTATTTCCAATGTGGAGGGGAAACCCGGAGGACCCGGAGAAAAATGCACGCGATCACAAGGATAATAAGCAAACTGCACTAACACAGGCGTGAGGGTCTGGATCGAATCCTCGCCCTCCTGCATACCAGAGGCGAGGGAGCTAACATCACCTCGCCATCGCGGCGCCCTTCCATGGCTGTGGCAGCTCCGTTCGTCCGTCAGTTAAAAACAACAACAAAAAGATGAAACTGTCACGTTTATTGCTCTAGATATGTTTATATGTGCGGCAAACATGGGTTTTAACGGTTGCTTGATTCGGTTAACGGTAATGGGAACTTGCTCAGTAAGTGCTGACTCAGTCCCCGGTTGTTATTCCTCTGTTCAATGCATTGTGCTTGATAATTGTGGATGCTTTAAGTGCTTTTCGCGCATTAAACTATTTGTGGAAACTCATCCTGCAAAACGGTCCGAGTGAATTATTTATCTGGGTGTCTGAATGCTACCCCATAGTGCACTCTCCACTGATCCACTTTTCATTTCGTGTTGTGTATTAACATAGAGCTTTTTTTGTACAACCTGTACCCATGTGTTCCAGAAATTTCCCTTGATCGCGTAAATTTACGCGATCTAACCCCCAAAAAACCTCTATTATGGATGATATTGGTCGCGAAAGCCTGCGTGTTAAACTGGTCATTAAGACGCGATTTCAGTGTGTATGTGTGCACGTGTTTCACATTACACAGACAGCGTCAATTGCTTGGCGCGACTCGTGGAACGTGTTTAGCCATCATCGGGCGCGTCCAGCGTGAAACTATTTTATTGCAATCTTCATTTTAAGCTTTCGTGACTGCAGGAATCCAATACTCTCTGCCTCTTTGATTGCATTTGAATTGGGAGGAGTAAATTGGTAATCCCGGGAAGACGCATCGTGCGTGGGGAGTCTACAGTGCGAAAGAAGTGCAACATAGTACACACACAGCGTCCAGCTACGAGTCTGACAGCAAGTCTCAATCAAATAGCTGGTCTGCTCCGCCTTACATTCCTTACACAATGGACTTTGCACATGTTCCTGAATTGCACAGCTGCCTGGATAATAATGGCAATAATAATACGCTGCTCCCCGAGTAGTATTGTTTGTTTCGTGAGCCGCGTGGAATATCCCTCGTGAGTAAACAATACACATCACGGGCGCTGCCTCGGCTCGCTCAAGATTTCTCTACAGCATCGGGGTTCACAACTTAGAATCGTCATGGAGGAATCCGAGGAGATATATGAAGCTCTTTTTCACAGATGTTCAGACTCGTCAGCAGAGTCGGTCCAGAGAAATAGCTGTGAAGAGCATCGCTTCAATACAACAAACAAATTGACAATAGCAGATATTGGAACAACCCATAGACTCTCATCGGCCCGTGTTACCACGATAGACATCCGTCCTGTCACCCCTGCTGCCAGGTTGATTTAATACCTGGACACGGTCTCTGGCGTCTGTGGAAAATGCATGCAGGGTGGGGTGATGGGGATGGTGGGGAGGAGGAGAAGTGATGAGGTAGAGTGGAGGATGATAATGGTGGAGGAGCGGTGATGGGGATGGTAGAGGTTGGGTGTTGAGCGAGCAGGAGGCAAGTCCACGTGGAGGAGTGAGGTGCTGTGTTGAGAGGAGTGGAAGGGATGAGAGGGGTGCAGGGAGGAGAGGGGTAGAGGGATGAGAGGGTGGAGGGATGAGAGGAGTGGAGGGATGAGAGAGGAGACGTTCACTCTGAGAAGGGTTCTCCGGTGAGAGAGCCATGGGCTGCCTGCACGCTTTGACGCTCTTGCTGCCACTTTGCTCAGCTACAGGTAAGAGAGAGAGAGACGTACAAACTCGACAAACTCTACACACAATACACACCCAACACACCATACACACCATACACACCACACAAACTCTACACACAATACACACCACACAGACGCCATACAAACTCTACACACAATACACACCCAACACACCATACACACCACACAAACTCTACACACAATACACACCACACAGACTCCATACAAACTCTACACACAATACACACCCAACACACTCTACACACCACACAAACTCTACACACAATACACACCACACAGACTCCATACAAACTCTACACGCAATACACACAATACACACCCAACACACTCTACACACCACACAAACTCTACACACAATACACGCCACACAGACTCCTTACAAACTCTACACACCCTACACACTCTACACACCCAACACACCACAAACACAATACACACCCAACACACTCTACACACCACACAAACTCTACACACAATACACGCCACACAGACTCTTTACAAACTCTACACACCCTACACACCCAACACACCACACACACAATACACACCCAACACACCATACACACTACACAGACTCCATACAAACTCTACACACCATACACACTCTAAACACAATACAAACCCTACACACCATACACACCATACACACTCTACACACGACACACACCCAACACACCATACAAACCCGACAAACTCTACACACAATATACACTATATAAAAACTCTACACACAATACACACCCTACACACTCAACACACCATACACACCACACAGACTCCATAAAAACTCTACACACCATACACACTCTACACACCATACACACTCTAAACACAATACAAACCCTACACACCATACACACTCTAAACACGACACACACCCAACACCCCCAACCCACCATACAAACCCGACAAACTCTACACACAATATACACAATATAAAAACTCTACACACAATACACACCCTACACACGACACACACCACACACACCCAACACACCACACACACCCAACACACCATACAAACCCTACACACTCGACACACAATACACACTCCACAAACTCCACACACACCATTCACACTATGAACACCATACACACTCTACACACCCTACCCAATCTACACATCAGGATATCGCCATGTATATTGTGTGTATGTTGTATGTGTGTATCAAGGCCGTATTTCTAATATATATTGGGGGACACATCCCCCCCCAATATTCAAATATGCTCAAAATGTACCCCCCAATATTTTGCTTTACAAATATTTTAAAATGTTTGCTACGCTATGTAAATAGAAACAACAATTCGCGAAACCCTGGCCACAATATCTGGACTTGTCTTCATATAAATCAACGCATAGATTTCTGTTTATATTATTGTGGTTATGGTTGTATCTGCAATTGCATACAATGAAACAAGAAAAGGGAAAAAAGAAAAAACAGAGCAATGTAATGCAATACACTTTTAGACATTATTGTAAAAAATAAATAAAGTCCATCCTATGTGTTAATTAATTTTTAAAAAATGTAGGCAGGAAATTATTTTTCTAATTTAGATTTTTTTTCTGGGGGGTTGGGACCCCCAGACCCCCTGGAAAATTTGGTCCCCCCCCCAATGTTGACTCCACGGCTACGGCCTTGGTGTGTATGTGTGTATGTATGTTGTATGTGTGTATGTTGTATGTTTGTATGCGGGCGTGGTGCTGGCCACCCACCCCCTCGTGCGCCGTCTCGGCCTTCGTCGGTGCTGCTACTCGCTCATCACGGCGCTTGCCCCTGCAGGCCATGAGGGCTGCGCGTGGGATCTTTGTCGCGTGTCTGTATGTGTGTATGCTGTATGTGTGTATGCTGTATGTGTGTATGCTGTATGTGTGTATGCTGTATGTGTGTATGCTGTATGTGTGTATGCTGTATGTGTGTATGCTGTATGTGTGTATGCTGTATGTGTGTATGCTGTATGTGTGTATGCTGTATGTGTGTATGCTGTATGTGTGTATGCTGTATGTGTGTATGCTGTATGGTCTATGCTCATTTACCAGCTTCATATTCCCTATTGCCGTACATATACTGGAGGAAGGGCCTTTGCTATTGATGCCCCCAGGGTCTGGAATTATGTTGCCAATAAATTGAAACTTGAGTCACTACCTATGAGATCTTCACTCAAACCTGCTCTAGAGGAGTTGTACACCCCTAGCTGCCAGTGCTATTGAGTGGCCTTAAATTAAATGTTTCGCTCCGGATGATCGCTACAAAGTATGACCTGTGTTTTGATTTACTGTGTGGATCTTAAAGGTGCATTGAAAAATTATAATATTATACTACTCCAATTGATGCTCCTGTGGATTGATGCTCCTGTGGAGTGACTCATGCATCCAACTATGGCTGCAAGGTTTTGGTAGTACATATTGTTTATGCCATTTAATGTGAAAATTCCGTCACAGTTCCTATGATCACTGTTTCATTGGTTTCATGGCTTTATTTTGGTGATTTCGAAAAGTGTATTGGTTTAGCCATGTTTGTTTCTTTTAGTACAGAGTTAGACTGATGGCCTTAATCTAAGTTGTCTTGTGGTTGTTGTTGGTTGTTTGACTTGCATCCCACTGGGATTTTTTGCACACAGCGTTGGTGTACGGTGTTTTTTCTGCAATATTTTGCTGTCTTTTCTTGGATTTTCTGTTTGCACTCAGTCACATAGTCACTTTAAGATGTTTTTTTGTTCATGTTTTTGTTTTTTGTTTGTTGCGGTTGCACCCGATTCAAGAGCCGAATGGCTCACAGGGCTACACCTAATAAATGAACTTGAACTTGATGTGTGTATGCTGTATGTGTATATGTGTGTATGCTGTATGTGTGGATGTTGTATGCTGTGTATATGTGTGGGGTCTTTGTCGGTGTGTAGATGTAGAACCGCACGTAGCCAACCGTGCGAGTCGAGGTTGTTGGTCAACCTCTTTCACTCCATACACAAAGACAAAGATCCCCGTGTAACCTTCACAGACTGTTGGGGGAAGGTGCTGTTCGCGAGTAGCACCTATCACCACGCCCGGCCGCCTTTGTCTCCCGAGTGGCGATGTTTACACGCCACACCAAGGACTCATTGTGAGGCTGAGTCGACCTAGAGGAGGGGGCCCAGGACCGGTTCGGATAATCGTCACTGAATGTTGGTGGCCGTGAGCGGGAATCGAACTCGGGTCTCCAAGTTCGTAGCGCGGCGCGGTGTCCAGGGGGGGTGGGGTGATGTCTCCAGGCGATGTTTCACCACGAGCGTGTTAAGTTATAGCCACTCGAAGCGAGCCAAGGATCAAGCAACATCGGGTCACCTTGGTGACTGCATGAGGGCATTGCTCCGTGATTACGATGACAGACGAAAGTTGTCGCATTCCGGTGATGCATTAGAGGCAATTGCTCGAGTGACAAGGCGTGGATGTGGATTTCCTGTAAGCTCTTAGGACATCCGTTGGAAGAGTGAGCCTCAGAGACCCGAATCTATAATTCATGAAACGTAACAACGTTAACGACCAGCGAGCGGCCTCTGCATGCACTCGCGCGCCTATCGCGGTGTCAAAACACGGCCCGACGCCACTCAGCGGGTCGATGTTGAATGCAGCAACAAAGGGGTGGTGACGTCACCGCTTGTGTCCCAGGTTCTCGTGGTGCAACTCCGACAGGCCGCCCCTGGACAATACTGGCGTGGCGTGTATCCGTTACGTATCGCAGCGCGCCCGCCGTCTGCTTCACTCACAGTGGACGTTTAAAGATCCGCTGACGTCATTGGAAACGAGCAGAGACCCATTGTGCGTCCCAGTTAAAGTTTCCATATTCCATAAATTACCGGATAATTAAATTGCTCAATTGGGATTACGCTCCACATTTAATTTTAACTTAGAGCAGTAAAGTTTGGCTTCCTCAAATTGCGCATCGCGTGTTTGTTCTCTGTCATTATCAGCATCATCACCACCACCACAGGGTAACGAGGTCGACAAGAAGATCATTCCGCCTTGGGGGGGAATCGGCTTGAGCATCATCAAATATTGGGGCCCCGTGTGACCCATTATCGCACCCCCTGAGCTGATAATGTAGTTGGCTACGCCACCGATCGAGGTGCAATTTTATTTGTATTATTTAACCGGATTGAATCGATCCTGATATTTCAATTCATGACCAAACGAGAGAAAGCTTCTATCGCTTCTACTGAGCTATGAACAGCAGACATCCAACAACGCATGTGTCTCCTGTTATTCACGTTGTTCTTCTCTTGCAGGTTATCTCCAAACCGGCCATAGCAATGGCAGCCACAGAAGCAAGACCCACGCAGGTACCCATGCCTTCACCATTTGTTCAGTCAATTAGTACTGGCATGACTAGTTGCCTACTCTATACATTGTTGATACAATTAACACGAATCTATGACAAGTATCAATAATGTTTCTGATTAACAATCGTGATTTCCTGCTCAAATGAACATTGAAGCAGTGGTTCAGCTCCTGTTTGCAGCCCTGAGACGGTGGTGGGATTCCACAATCTCGTGACAGGGGCAAGTTAATCCGTTGGACAAGCACTGTTTACCTCTTGATAAAGTGGTACTCGTTGTATCGACCCTGTAGGAGTGATATGCTGAATCAACCCCCAACCAGGATTTGAACTCACAACCTTCCTATTGCGAGGTGCTGGCTCTACCACTGAGCCACCAAAGTACAGTAATCACATGGATCGACTGAGTACAAAATGGAACGACGTTTTCACTTCAGGGTGCCACGGTGGCTAGGAAATGTTAACCACCTCGCCTGGTATACAGGAGGTCCGTGGGTTCGATCCCGACCCTGACGCCTGCTGCTGTATATTCGGAGTGTGCGTGTCTCTCTCTCTCCCCCCGTGGTCATGTGGATTTTTCTCCAGGTCTTCCGGTTTATCCCTCCTGCTATACATTTCCACTTGATAATGATAAGCCACTTCGTTGAGCTATCATTTGTGGCCAGGTCGCATCTGAAAAATAGCTATGGAGCTCAGTGGGTCTTACCTGGCAAAATACAAATAGCAGGAAATAACTTTCACTTCACAGTGTTTGAAACAGCCTGGCTGGGCACCGCAACAGTGTCCTGGATAGTTTAAGGACCACTGATGAGACTTTAAGATGTATACAATGTTACTTTAATTATTTGTCGTAGTATATATGTGTCTTGTGATTCTTCAATGTTCACCATTGGAACCTCATTTGCCGGTAAAAATATGATAATTGTTTTTTTACCCTTCTATCTGGCAACAAAACTGACACCTTTTTACAAGGAGTCATGTTTGCATAGACCACAATACCTGCAGTCATAATGCAAACAAAGAACACAACTCTGATAATGTGCACTGTCCTTGAAGTTGATTGGTCCACACCCGAGACAGCTTTTTTCTTCAATGTTGTTAGATTTGTAACACAAGTCTGTGTTGCTCAAGAGTGGGGACCAATAGTCCTGACCCAGCTGCCTCAACAAGCTAAACTATTGCTGCGGACGCGTTGCCCCACGTGGACTTTGTGCTGGACACTTGTGAACAAAAAGAGCTTCACGGCTCATCGGATTCATCCAGTCTCCAACAAGCATGGTGACCGCCGACTGACGGCACGAGTGAGTCAGTCCTCCCCCATCCTCCCGCACGCAGCGGCGCCGTGCCGCGACGAGGTGTGGGTGGCCCGGCCCGACGCCCCCAGGGAGCAGAGAAGCTCCCCGCGGCCCCGACTCATCGTCCCGGCGTCTCCGGGCGCGGTGCTGTACGCGGGGAGCGGCTGCTGCTCTGGACGAGCCTTCCCGCTCTACCCCGGCGGCGGCGTCGTGCTGGGAGCCGCGCAGTGGCTCGCGTCGCAGGCAAAGTGGCGCCGGGCCATCATCCTCCACGACCCCGGTTCGTGGCAGGGATTTCTTCTTTCACTTTTTGTGTTTATTTTTTGGCAAAATATATTTTGACCTATCAGATTTCTTTAGTTACTTTTGAATTTGTTTTACAATTTTTATATATATATTTTTTTACTCTCAGTCAAAAACCCAGAATACAAAGCGGATTTTAGAAAAAGAGGGGGGGGGAGGAGGCGGGGAACCCAGCAGGTAACGCGACACAAACTCGGCGCAACAAACCCGCAAGGTCGGGGATGGCCCGGGCGGCGTGTGGACTCGCTGCCCTGACCCGCGGGTCGGGGTCACGACCGAGGAGCCGCGAGGGTTGTTGGGTGAATTCGCTTTTACTGGTTTGCCTCGCACATACAGCGTGGCGGCAAAGTCGCTTTGCGTGTAAACTAAAACGCGCCTTGATCCCAACAGCTCCGTGTGTTGCCCTCCATCGACGGCACACTGCGGCTGGGTTTGTGCCAAAGTTCGCCAAGTGGATGGCAGTCAACTGTAAGAGCAGTTCCGCGCACTTCCATGCCCCTAATGTGTCGCGTGAAGGAGCGCGTTTTATTGAAATCTCTGTGAAAATCTGGTTCTTATATTCCCTCATAGCTTGTCGGGCCTTTTTCACGATCGTGGACCCACATACTCGCATACTACTTTTTCTGTCGTAAATTCGCCAATTGTCTGCCACGTTGCAACCCCACCTGTACATGCAGCGAATAAAAAACGACGTTAATGTTACATGCATCATGAGCACTCTGTGGAATTGTCGAGCGATTCACGTGATCTTCCCACCCTTTGTTAAATGAGAGAGGGGGAGCTGTTGTGATGGAATGCTCAGCCCACTGGCCTTGTTATCCAGATGTCGCTGATTCCATTGGATCTCCCGGCGCGGCAGTTCAAACAAGTGGGCAAGTTTCTTAAATTAATATCGATTGTGTTTGTTTTAAAGTGCCACCATCAGATCAGGCACTGATTGCCCGCTGCTGTCTCGGCTCTCTTGCGCCCGGGCTCACTCTTACCAAGGTGCAGCGCGTTGCTGTGGCAGGGATTCATCTCAGACTTGCGTCGTCGTCTGTTTATGTTTGTATGTTGCACTTCGTTCGCACCGTCCGTAGCCATCCGTGCTAAGTAGAAAAAGCGAAGTTTTGTTAGTGGCAATTCACTTGATTTAATGTCCATTGTGTCTGTCACTTGTTCTCTCCTGTAACACAGTTGCTTTTCCGATGATTTCAAATTGACTGTCTCTGCTCAGTTTTTTTTTATTTTGGTTGTTTTTGGTCTGAATTTGCGTCACTGTTGTTCTTGTTTTTAAGTAATTACTTTTGTAAACGTGATGACCCATGTCATTCTTGCAAGTGAGACGCACTTGTATCTTCACTAATCGCCTGGTTCAATAAAATAACCGTGAAAGTATTCAGGCCAATAAACGACGAATTCCAACAGAGCGGTGCTGTGACGCCACTGCCCATGATTCCCACCAGCTCTGCGCCTGTCTGTGGAGGAAGTGGCGAGCTTCCTGGAGGACAGCAGCAGCAGCAGCAGCATGGCCGTGACGCTGAGCACCATACAGCTGAAGGACACGGGGCAGTCTCCCGACCTCCTGGCCCTTGACAACATGTTCCGGGAGATTCGCCGCAAGGAGGTAAGGACGAGGGTGGCGGTGGGCCACGTGAGCGCCCCCCTCCTTCACCTCAGTGGGGCCGCAAGCTTGACATCGTGCTCGTGAACTCATCATGACCCTCGTTGCCGAACGAATACACTGAGGTCGCAATCGTCACCCGCAAAGTACTTGCCACAAATGAACCACAATACCTGACTGATCTCGTCAAGGAGCATCAACCGTGACGCAAACTCCGGTCATCCTCGCAGTAGCAGCTTTTGGCTAACCAGCGAACAGAGACGGTCACTGCATCGCACCCTTTCAAATGTGCTTCTGTGGCCGTCTGGAACGCTCTTCTTTCCGATATTTGGAAGCCACTGGAGCCGTGCACTTTTAACGAGATCAGCCAGGCATCGTGGTTCATTTGTTGCAAAAACTCTGTGTGTAAATTGATATAATAACACGGGATTTATACTGTTAAATGTACGATTCGTAATTTATATTCTATGGTTCTTTCGGTAAAGTCACGTAGATAGAAAAAATAATAACAATAAAATGATGAAAATGAAAATAAAGTGAATAAAAAATAATAAAAAATATCACGACGTTTCGATCGCAACACAAGCAATCGTCATCATTCTCCTGATGACGATTGCTCTCGTGTTGCGATCGAAACGTCCTTCACCCGCCCACGGGGTGCACGCGATGACGGTGCATCGCGTGCCGTGGCCCTTTCAGGCCGGCACCATGCAGCGACATCCCCGATGTCACTACACACATCTGATACCTGTGACGTTAGAGATGTTATACCTGTGACGGTACAGATGTTATACCTGTGACGTTAGAGATGTTATACCTGTGACGGTACAGATGTTATACCTGTGACGTTAGAGATGTTATACCTGTGACGGTACAGATGTTATACCTGTGACGTTAGAGATGTTATACCTGTGACGGTACAGATGTTATACCTGTGACGTTAGAGATGTTATACCTGTGACGTTAGAGATGTTATACCTGTGATGGTACAGATGGTATACCTGTGACGTTAGAGAGGTTATACCTGTGACGTTAGAGATGTTATACCTGTGACGTTAGAGATGTTATACCTGTGACGTTAGAGAGGTTATACCTGTGACGTTAGAGATGTTATACCTGTGACGTTAGAGAGGTTATACCTGTGACGTTAGAGATGTTATACCTGTGACATTAGAGATGTTATACCTGTGACGTTAGAGATGTTATACCTGTGACGTTAGAGAGGTTATACCTGTGACGTTAGAGAGGTTATACCTGTGACGTTAGAGATGTTATACCTGTGACATTAGAGATGTTATACCTGTGACGTTAGAGATGTTATACCTGTGACGTTAGAGATGTTATACCTGTGACGTTAGAGATGTTATACCTGTGACGTTAGAGAGGTTATACCTGTGATGGTACATATCTTAGTTACAATCGTGGTGCTTGTGTTGCTCGCTAATAATAACCGTCACGTATTAAGATGCCATCCCTATTTCCAGGTCTATAACATCGTACTCTACTGTCGCGATTCCCTCATCCCCCACATTCTCAATCAGGTAAGCCCAAGGGCCTCGCGGTGAATGGGTACAGAATAATAATAATCATATGTATTCATACTGGAGGAATCCGATGAGCTATGAAGCAATTTTTTCAGAGATGTTCAGGAGTTGACAGATGTTCAGTAGCTCGGTGCCTAGCATACTGCTCTGAGCCACGAGGTGTTTAGTGTTGTAAATAAAAATGACTTACACAAAGAGTGACATCGAGTATAGAATGGACATCTGGGAGCAGTGACATGGCCCAGCAATAGGGCATTAGCTGCTTTCTGCAGAGTTCGTGGTTACCAGCTGGCAGGCTGCCCGCGTCAATACTGCGGGTGCGTATTAACCACGGCGTATTAACCACGACGTATTAACCGCTGCTTGCTTCACTCACGGTGGACGTTAGAGATCCCGTGACAACATTTTAAATAACGAGGCCATTGTGTACTGGTGTCATGGCCCAAAATGTCTGCTACAGGGGCAGCTGCCACTTGGAGGTGCACTTTGATTGTGCGAGCAGAGATGAGAAATTATCTAAGGCGATTCGCTGAGGCATTTTGAGCCTCGGCAACTCGGGCACCGATCAGCCTCCCCGTTGTGTGTCTGTACCAGACGGGCACTCTCTCAATGCTCTTGCGAGCCTTGAAACCAGTCTCTGCGAGCTACATTATAACTATTAATTTTACCAGGCAAGGCTCACTGACCTATATAGCTCTTTTTCAGAAGCGACCTGTCCACAAATGGGGTCAGGGTCAGGATCGAACCCACGACCTCCTCCATACCAGACACGAGGAGAGGCACAAAACCAGTTCAGATCAGCGTCACCGGTCTTGGGCCCCCAAAAAAAAATGTAGACCAGGTGTGGTCTCCTATTACAAATGGAAGAAAGCAGAAATAAATAATTTTCAAGGTTATAAAAAAAATTAATGTGTGATCAAGAATGAAATTGACAGCAGAATACTTAAAACAAACATAAGTTCAAATACTTCACATGGAAAATCCCTTGAGATGTAAAATCTCGTTCGCAAGGGTGTTCAGGGTGTCACCGGATGCATCGCGCACAAACTAATCGTCGTGCGTGCACCTGTGGCACTGAGCTACCCTGGAAAGTCGAGTCGGTTACTTGAGTCACCTCTATCGGTGATATTGTTCACTATTTCTGTTACTGCTCACTCTCCTTGACATTTATGAAGCTGGTTGTAATCACCGGCAGAAACGTCACGGTACTCAAATTGTAAATGTTGTGGGTCTGACTCTCCAACACAGCGGCGGTGTGCTCAAGTAGAAACTCCTTGGCACGCTCTGTTTACGTGACAAACCTCACTCGTTTATTGTGTCAGGGAGGTGGCGGGTTTAATGACACATTCATGTTCACGCGATCTCACTCAAGTCACCTTTATGATGGATAAAATTGGTCGTGAAAGCCTAACGCGTGAAACTGTATGGGTGCGTGTGTGTCTACAGTCCATCTACTTTGGTCTCATTGCAATGCCCTACCACTGGGTCGTGCCACTGCAGGTACCGAGTTCCCGACCTTACACATTGACAATCTCGCTGTACTTTTGCTTTCAAGCCCACGGGGCTTGCCTCTCAGCGGGGGAAGCTGACTGCGCCGATGTGCGGTTAACACGGCCTTCATCGGCACCACTCGGGAATAGCCACAGCCGCTGGGCTCGAGCTGAAAAACGTAATCGTTAGTTCGGTTGTTAAACGGTGATCGGTAATCGTTTTCAGAATTGATTACTGGTTCCAAAAGTCAGAAATCGCGAACCAATTGCTGAGACTGTCAGTAATGAATTGGCACGTGCACGTGAACGTACACACCGCACGGCGCAGGCCCCAGTCACCGCGTGGTGCATTCGCCCCTCGTGTCTGGATAAAAGGTCAAGGTGCAGCCCTGCAATTGCCGGCTCACACCACTGCTGTCGGAAGGGCCTCCACTAGAGGGAGATCTAGGGGATATTTGGTCTCCTCTTCCACGCTGAACAGACGTCTTGGAAGAGGTAGATGCGTCCACACGTCACGCCACTGCACGCGACCTACCGATGTATAGACTGTGGTGGTGAACCTGGGGATGCCACGGTGGCTAGGAGATTTTCACTACCTCGCCTGGTATACAGGAGGACGTGGGTTCGACTCCGACCTAGACGCCTGTTGCTGTATATTAGGAGTTTGCATGTCTCGTGGATTTTTCTCCAGGTCCTCTGGTTTTTCCATCCTCATTTAGAATCAACATCACACGTTTAGAGTATTTGGCTGCTATACATTTCCACGTGATGATGATAAGCCACTTCGTTGACCTATCATCTGTGATCGCCAGCTCGCTTCTGAAAAAGAGCTACATAGCTCAGTGGGCCTTACCTGGTAAAATAAAAAAAATAGTTTTAGTTCAGTATTTACACTGCTGGGTGGACAGAGGTGAAGAAAAACTGCCAACCCTGTAAAATTCCAACAACGAGCTGTGTAAATCAGGACGTGTAGACCTGTAAATCCCGGGCAGTCGGTTTATTCCAGTCTGTTCTCCTATATCGCTGCGTGTTTTCAGAACGCGACTTGGATATGACGCGATTGAGTGAACAGATCTACGTCGTGTGCGTAGCAATAAGCGGTTGTAGAGCCGCCTGGGAGTAGCATCGCACGAGGCAGCGGGATGCTGCGGGATGCTGCTGGATGCTGCTGGATGCTGCTGGATGCTGCTGGATGCTGCTGGATGCTGCGGGATGCTGCGGGATGCTGCTGGATGCTGCGGGATGCTGCTGGATGCTGCAGGATGCTGCTGGATGCTGCTGGATGCTGCTGGATGCTGCGGGATGCTGCGGGATGCTGCTGGATGCTGCGGGATGCTGCTGGATGCTGCTGGATGCTGCTGGATGCTGCTGGATGCTGCGGGATGCTGCTGGATGCTGCGGGATGCTGCGGGATGCTGCTGGATGCTGCGGGATGCTGCTGGATGCTGCTGGATGCTGCGGGATGCTGCTGGATGCTGCTGGATGCTGCGGGATGCTGCTGGATGCTGCGGGATGCTGCTGGATGCTGCTGGATGCTGCTGGATGCTGCGGGATGCTGCGGGATGCTGCGGGATGCTGCTGGATGCTGCTGGATGCTGCGGGATGCTGCGGGATGCTGCTGGATGCTGCTGGATGCTGCTGGATGCTGCGGGATGCTGCGGGATGCTGCGGGATGCTGCGGGATGCTGCGGGATGCTGCCTGCACGCGCCTCCATCTTTGCTCGGCCTGCGTCCGCATCTCGCGTGTTATCTCGGGCCGTGCTTCACCCGACACTATTTATTATTACGAGATGTTTACATAACGTGGTATTCTGCTATAGGAAAACACCTGTATTGGAGTGCACTATGTGTCAGCAAACGTGACGAAAGAGGAGAAAACATCTGATACTTACAATTTGTAATTTACCAGGTCAGGCCCATTAAGCTATGAACCTGGCCACCAATGACGGCTCAACGAAGTGGCTTCGCGTGTGGAGATGTATTGCAGCCAAATACTCTGAACACATTTCTAAATGTAAACCAGGCGAGGAAATTAACATCTCACCACCGTGGATGTAACTTATTCTAAACGTCCTTTTACACAAACCCCCCCATCACCCCCCCCCCTCTAACTTCTAAGCCAAACCACGCACCACCCCACCACCCCCTGCCTCGTCACAGACGCTGCCACCGACGTATCTCAGCCGGTTCGTCGAGACAGGCGTTCGGTTCACACTGCTCGAGGTCTCTCTCCAAGAGCCGGGCGGAGCGGCCAATCCCCCCTCCCGCTCGTCCCCGACGTCTCTCTCCATCACGCCGCTCGATGCGTTGGAGTTTGACGCGCAAACCTTCCTCAAGCAGATGGAGCGGGACGGCCTGTGCTCGCCTGCTGGCGTGCTGCAGGCGAGCGTGTGTGCGTGTGTGTGTATGTGTGATTATGTGTGTGTGTGTGCATGTGTGTGTATGTATGTGTGTGATCGTGTGTGTGTGTATGTGTCGGGGAGACAGCGTCTGAATGAAACAGCACACGAGCTTGGAGCATATATACGCTGGGTTGGAAGGGGGGGAAAGGGCGCTTCGACAAAATAATTTGCATATCAAGAGTAATTTAGCATATTTATGGGAAATGCAGGAATGTGATTAGTACGACATATGCCCGTGCATTATGCAGGACTATCAGCATCAAAGGGAGGGGATAGGGTGGCATTAATAAAGGGAAGGAGTGTTAATAGTATGTAGCTGCAGTAACTAAAACCAACACGTAAACAACTAAAGTATGAACTACATAGTATCATCAGTATACTAACTATACTCTACAATAAGCTGAGTTACTAACAGTAAGTAATACATTACAATTCTACGTCGTAAAAATTATATAATATGCTTCCATCTAAACTTTATTCTCTTACATCACACGAGTCTACACCGTACTATATACTGCCATAGACAAACCCAACATTAAATTATATACTGTATTGCTATAAACCACCCTATACCTTCGACTATACATTGTAATATTACACTATGTATTATTCTACCCACCTTAATGTATATCACACTGCTGTATATTCACTATACAATTACGATACTATATATTACTTTGTACATTGTATTAAGCATATAAATGTTATACTATTTGTTATTATACACTGTACCATTGACCGTCGTGTCAATGGGTGAGTAGTGGGAGGAAGATAAATCCCTGCAGTCACGAAAGCTTTAAATCGAAATCACGGTTGAAATTATGTCTGTGTTTGTATATTTGTATGGCTTCGTGTACAAACCTTTGATGGTAGCCACGAGGTTTGTAGAGCACCTTGGTCTCGGAAAAGACAATTTCATGAGAGCCCACAGAGTTGTAGCAATGATCGGCAACGGCCGAAAAATCAGTTCTGCCGTGTTTCAGATCTGACTTGTGCTCGCTAACAGCACTTGCCCCACGAGTCTGTTTCGACTCCACGGGGCGATCGTTGTTTTTGTCTCTCCTCCTCCTCCACCCTCCTCTCTCCTCCCCTCTCCTCCACTGGCAGACGACGGTGTTGGGCTTCTCCGGCCTCGTCGCCTTTGCTCGCGATGGAACTCGCACCAATGTCACAATCGACCTGTTCGAGCTGAGGACAGACGGACCGCACAAGGTGCTGGCAGCACGTCTCCCTGCCACGCAGACACCGCCGCTTGAGAGATCCCAGAGCGGACAGACACCGTGACTGTGACAGACACCGTGATGAGCGCATCGTTCTAGAGCTCGTCGAGAGGAATAAATGTCTGTGTCGTTCACCTTAAACAGACATAAAATGACGTCGCAACGCAGTTGATATGCGAGAGCCGGGGGCTTATGGGACCCCGGGTGCCCGCCATGAGGCTCACGTGTCCAAATATCTGAACAAAGCACAGGTCACAAAACAAATTACTCCACCACGCGCTCCTCCATCAACAACACTCACTGCTTTAAAATAATGATGATAACCAGTGACGTTTCGGACTCTGACCCTTCTTATCCACACTAGGGGGCAACACTATCCCGCCCGCCTTGCTACAAAGATAAATGTTCGTTATATTGCAAAGCGATGCAGTTTCTAATTTTCATAGCTGCAAAATGCACATGCAAATTAAGCGAGAAACCAGATTTACGATTATTTGTGTGCCATCATTGGTGACCAGGCTGAGACCATCAATCCGTGTAACCCGCTTTGACCACAGGCAGCTGCCCAAACTGCACGAGTGTTGGGGGAGCACTGTGGAACATCCTGGGTTCGAATCTGGGCATCTGCCTGTCATTAAACTGGGTTTACAGTTGTCGCGAGTCGGTGGTCTCAGCCTGGTCACCTATGGAGACTTCTGAGCCACCAAGACTACTTCGAGAATCCCAATGTCTATAACCACAGCACGCTGTGCAACTACGGATATCCAGAGTTCGACTTCAAAAGCGGATATGAAACTCAATTGGTTTTTATGTTGAACTTCTTTCGCGCCGTACATTGCTAACCGTGCTAACCGGGGGTGCGAGGAAAGGACGACAAACACAACACAAAAAGCAGTTCTAAAGAAATTCGTTTTCGATCTAGATTTAAAAGTGCATTGCCCCAGTGGCGTCCCAACGTTGGAAGGAAAAGCATTCCAGACGACCGCAGAAACGCATCTTAAAGCACGCGATGCGGTGACCGTCTTTGTTTGCTGACGAGCCAAAAGCCACTGCAATGATGACCGGAGTTCGCGTGATGGAGGTTAATGCTCTTTGATAATAGCAGGAAGGTATTGTGGGTTATTTGTGTGTGTAATGAGGGCTATACAAAGCACAACTTCGGATAAAGTTCGGAGAACTATTTGTCCTCTCAAAGTTGTAATAGATGAGAATTATAACACATTTCTTGAATATAGTGAGGTTGTAAGACCTTGGGAAAGAGACGATGGCAGGGAATTCCACTGTGGAACAGACCTGCAGCGTGGATGAGACGAGACAGTCAGTGGAGTAGGCCAAGTCTTCAACATTTGTTCTGAAGGGGATATTTTCTGCCTCTCTTCCAAGGTTGGAAACTGGTCAATTTCTCGGCATGAAGCCACCCAACCTCTGCCTATCACCAACTACTTCTTTGCCAAAAGGAAGGTGCGCGTGCTGGCACCAAAGGTAACAACACACCCACTCACACGGAGCTGCCACTTGCACACACACACACACCATCACACTGCAGGTTACAACAATGCACTTAATCACTCTCTCACCCAGCCATCCACTCACATACCTACCCGCGGACCCATCCCGCCAATCACCCACTCACTCACTTAGTAACAAAGACAAAGATGCCCCATATATCCTTTAACAGACTGTAGGGGCAAGTGCTGTTAGCGAGTACCTATGGAGGCCGGAAAAGTACACGAGAGGGTGGATGGCCAGCACAACGACTGGCCGCCTTTGTCTCCCCAGTGGTGATGTTTACACATAGCACCAGGTACTCATTTGAGGCTGAGTCGACCCAGGGGAGGCCCAGGACCATTTCAGATAATCGTCACTAGTGTTGGCCATGAGCAGGATTCGAACTCAGGTCGCCGGGGTTGTAGCGCAGCTCGCTAACCACTGCACTGCCGCTACCCCTCACTCAGTAACTCGCCCACTCACTCACCCACCCACTCACCCACTCACCCACCCACACACCCACTCACTCACCCACTCACTCACCCACTCACTCACCCACTCACTCACCCACTCACTCACCCACTCACTCACCCACTCACCCACCCACTCACCCACCCACTCACCCACCCACTCACCCACTCACTCACCCACTCACCCACCCACTCACCCACTCACCCACTCACCCACCCACACACCCACCCACTCACCCACTCACGCGCCACACTGCAAGTGACGGCTATTTCTGCTTCTTCCCTCGCTCTGCTCCACTTTGAAATGACCTACCATCGTCTCTTTTCCCCAAGCCCTCAATAACCTTGATTCAATTCGAGAAACGTGTTGACTCATATGACTACTTTTATCGTGCTGTTTGTTGCTGGCTGCATGACTTATTCGGCCTTGGTGCCTATATTCATAGAATGCTTTTTTTTAAATACCGCTAAAACATGCTCGTGGTGCAATAGCCAGGGTCAGATGAAAATGTCGAAGCAGCAACTTTGACATGTGAAGCACATCGCAGCACTGCTTGTGACAAATGTGGTTTTGGAACGTACGTTTAGTTGTCATGCATTCTATTAAACAATATATCCCCACCATCGGCCACGGTCAACCGGGGATGGCTCTGCAGGTGGCTGGCTTTGTGTGGTACGAAGACGGGAACGTGTCCAAGGCATCGGGCTTCCTGGTGGACTTGCTCAACAAGATTACAGAGAAGCTGGAGTTTGAGACGGAGCTCATCCCGCCTCCAGCAGCCTGGGAGGAGACGGACAACTCGGTAGCTACTCAGGAGACAATGCAGGAACGCGTGAAAGGGCAACTGACAGGATCACCGGTGCGTCATGTGGCCTAACACCCATGGCCACGACCCATCATGATCATCACCATCATTAACACCACCACCACCATCAACACCGTCATCACCATCATCAACACCACCACCATGAACACCGTCACCATCATCAACACCACCACCATCAAAAACCGTCATCAGTCACCAAATTTCGTGATTGCAGCAATTCATATGATTTGGGTCTTTCGGTAAAGCCACGTAGATAGAAGAACAATAATAATAAAAATATCGCGACGTTTCGATCGCAACACAAGCAATCGTCATCAGGTGAAACATATGGCGGGAGAGCTGCTGAGGCAGGATGTTATAAAGGTTTGAGATGGGTGCAGCCCAAGGGTCATCAGCGAAGTGGGCGGGCTAGAGATGGAATTTGCATGTAAATGTAAGATCCGAGAGCTGGACTACCTTCACGACGACGAAGCTGTGGAGGTGGCCATTGTATTGTGAGAGATTAGCATTTGTAAAAGTAAGAACAACGAACAACATAAAAACCACCGCAACATCGAGGAAAACGAGCAACGCTGGCTGTGTTAGTGAGACATTTCGCCTGTTAATGTAAAGACATTGAACCTGGTAATGTAACTCGGAGAGTCGAAAATAACTGCTAACATCGGCAGGTAGGATGGAAACATCACAGCCAGTTATGACTTAAACTGGTTAATAACGTCCTTCCAATGATTGCTCAGTTTGTACCCATCTTCTCGGTTGAAATTGTGTCTGTGTTTA
Organism: Lethenteron reissneri; assembly: GCF_015708825.2. Lineage (NCBI taxonomy): Eukaryota > Metazoa > Chordata > Hyperoartia > Petromyzontiformes > Petromyzontidae > Lethenteron > Lethenteron reissneri. The sequence continues at coordinate 340,735 of NC_083838.1, forward strand.
TCTATCTGGATGGCTTCATGAACAAATCTTTGCTGATAGCCAGTGGGTTTGCAGAGTACCTTCGTCTTGGAGAAATCAATATCGTGTGAGCCCACCGCGTTACTACAATGATCAGCCACGGCCGAGGTATTGGTCCTGCCGTGTTTCAGATCCGCCTTGTGTTCACGAACACGGTCCGAGACGTGTCGCTTAGTTTCCCCGATGTAACTACTGCCACAGACACAGCTTAGTTTGTAGACGCCGGGGTATTGCATGTCAGGGGTCACATCCTTGACAGGTGGTATCAGATCACGAATTGTACGTACTATGTTGAATCGAACCTGGATCTTGTGTTTGCTAATGATTTTGGAAATATTTTTGGTCACCCCTGCTATGTGTGGCGAAGGTACTCTCCAAAGGCACTGGCTATCAGCAAAGATGCATCCTTCCTCAGCAGCTCTCCCGCTATATTGTTTCACTGGATGACGATTGCTTGTGTTGCGATCGAAACGTCGTGATTTTTTATTATAATTTTTCTATCTATGTGGCTTTCCCAAAAACCCCAAAGCATATGAAGTGAAATAATGATACTAATTTGCACTTTAAATGTTTTGTGCAACACTATGTGAATATTTTCAGCAATGTTTGGTGGTGGACGGTCTCACAACGTAAAATCGGACAATTTGTCATAATTTATAAATGAATAGACTTAACACGACACAATCTCACAAAAAAAAGCATATTTAAGAATACTAATAACACGTTCACAGGATGCGACTGCCGTGGAGTTTGCCCTGTTTGGCTACCCGGTGATGGACGACCCTGGCGACAGAGCCATAGCCTTGTCGGAGATGGTGTTCGAGAATGGCTACCACATCATCTCCGGCAGCCACGAGCGAGCGGAAGTGCGACTCTTCCAGTTCCTTGAGCCTCTCAACACCTACCTGTGGATGTCCATGCTGTCGGCCTGCGCCGGCATCGGCCTGGCGTTGGCGCTGCTCGCCCGGATACACCCGGACGAGTGGCACCACCTGGCCAGACGCGGCCACGCGACCCCCAGCGAAGGTCGGGCCTTCAGCATCCCCAACAGCCTGTGGTTCGCCTTCTCCAGCATGGTCAACCAGGGCTCCGGGCCGCTGCCGGCATCCATGGCCGGCAAAATAATTTCGTACACCTGGTGGTGCTTCGTGCTGGTGGCTTGCTCGACGTACACGGCCAACCTGGCGGCGTTTCTTACGGCCGAGGGCACCGGCGGCGTGCGTTCGCTCAGGGAGCTCGCAGACCGCGTGGATACCAACTACGGCACGTACGGAGGCTACTCCGTGTTCTCCCTGTTGAAGAACGCGTCGCGCGAGCCTTACGTCACCGTCTGGCTCCACGTGTCCAATGGCACTATGGCCAGCTCGCCAGAGCTCGGTCTCAAGAGAGTCGAGAACGAGCCGTTCATCTTCATCGGCGAGATGTCAGCCGTTTACACGGCCAAGAAGGATTACTGTGACATGACCATCTCTGAGCGTCGCTTCTACCGGCACCGGCTTGCCCTGCCGTTCCGCCGCGACTCGCCGCTCGTGGACCAGGTGTCCCGTGCGATCGTGGAGCTGGAGGAGTCCGGCGACCTCGACAAGATTGAGCGCGTCTGGTTCGCGCAGGAGGCGCAGGAATGCGTTTCCCAACTTTCGGGCAAAGACCAGATCGAGATGAACGACTTCCGTGGAATCTTCATCTTCCTGGTCTTGGGCATCGTGGCAGGCTGTGGCATAGGAGCCGTCGAGTGTCTCTGCTTTCACATTAAAGCAGCCCGCCTGCTGGCGAAGCCGCTAGCCACGCACCTGTAGCCGGGCATCGCTGTCGGCAAAGTCGACACTCGTCAGCGGCGATGGCATTGGCTGTGTCGGTGGGCATCGCTGTTTCGTACTGCAGGGAAATTAATATTCTGAAAAAATGTTGTTGGGGGTTTAACTATTGGATTCGAAAAATATTTCACCCGGAAAACTCCTCCAGATTGAACATCTCGTTTGCACAGGTGTCCAGGGTGTCGATTGGTGCACAAATAGCTACCATGTAAAGACACGTGACAAGCATACAAACACATATATACACTACACATATACCGATCCACACACACGCACGTGTTGTGAATGGTACTGCGAGATCTGACCGGTGTTCGCTGAGCTGCATTGGCTTTCGGTTGCCGAATGAATACATTGATGAGGTCACGCTCACGACACACAAAGTGCTCGCCACAAATGAACCGGAATATCTCGCTGATGTCGTCAAGGAGCATCACCCATCACGTGAACTCCGGTCATCCTCACGGCAGCGGCTTTTGGCTAACCATCGAACAAAGACGGTCACTGCATCGTGCGCTTTCAGATGTGCTTCTGCGGCTGTCTGGAATGCTCTTCTATCCGATATTAGGAAGCCACTGGAGTTATGCACTTTTAAATCTCGATTGAAAACTCATTTCTTTAGAGCTGCCTTTTGTGTTTAGTTTGTTATCCTTTCCCCGCACCTCCGATTAGCAAGGTTGGCTACGTACGGTACGTACAGTATAAAAGACGTTCAATACATTTACATTGAGAAGGCAGAATAGCAAGTGGACTAATCGTCATCTCTATCCATCTGTACGGGGATAAGAATCTTGCCCCCTTTGCATGCAATGGGCTTTCTCCAAATGCTCCGGGCTCCTCTCACTTTTGTAATAAACATCTTAAAATGATAACCCCAATGTAGCAGCAGTGGGACCCTCCTGAAAGAGTCCTACATCTCCGTGTGTCTTCCCCAGATAAGTAAAATTACTCTTTGGTTCTTTCGGTAAAGTCAAGTAGATGAAAAATAAACTAAATTATATCACGACGTTTCGGAGGCAGCACAAGCTTCCAGGTTCCACCTGATGACGGAAGCTTGTGTTGCCTCCGAAACGTCATGATTTAATTTGGTTATTTTCATATTTTTTTTCATCTACGTGACTTTACCGAAAGAACCAAAGAGTGTGGATCCTTGCAGTCACGAAAACTTATAATCTATAATTAGGTAAAATTATTCATGATTCAATCTCGATTTTATTGATATACGGCAACACACATCTTACACCTTATAACTTCTACAGTATGCATGTGTACAATGGATATCACACTTAAACGGAACGAAATGCATATGTATATAAGTGGCTTTGATTGTGAATACAAAAACAATGTTTAACGTGCACCAAAGTGGCTCTCCTCCTCGATTCATGCTTTGAGTGCCGAGTGAAGTATCGCTGGTGAGACGAATCGCTCGTATGCCCAAGATGCCCAATTAGTCTTGCACCGTGTGGTGCCACGGCCTCGAAGCGACTCTGCAAGCGCCGCGACTCCCCCATGGCCCCCACACTGAGCACACACACACACTGACACACGCACTGACACACACACTGAGCGCAATCACTGACACACACACTGACACACACACTGAGCGCACACACTGACACACACACTGACACACACACTGACACACACTGAGCGCACACACTGAGCACACTGACACACACACTGACACACACACTGACACATACACTGAGCGCACACACTGACACACACACTGAGCGCACACACTGACACACACACTGAGCGCACACACTGAGCACACTGACACACACACTGACACACGCACTGACACACACACTGAGCGCAATCACTGACACACACACTGAGCGCACACACTGACACACACACTGACACACACTGAGCGCACACACTGAGCACACTGACACACACACTGAGCGCACACACTGAGCACACACTGACACACACACTGACACACACACTGAGCGCACACACTGACACACACTGACACACACACTGACACACACTGAGCGCACACACTGAGCACACTGACACACACACTGACACACACACTGAGCGCACACACTGACACACACACTGAGCACACACTGACACACACACTGACACACACACTGACACACACAGACACACACACTGAGCACACACACTGAGCACACTGACACACACTGACACACGCACTGAGCACACGTACTGAGCACACGCACTGACACACACACTGACACACGCACTGACACACGCACTAAGCACACTGACACACACTGAGCACACACTGACACACGCACTGACACACACACTGAGCACACTGACACACACACTGAGCACACATACTGACACACGCACTGACACACACACTGAGCACACGCACGCAGCGCACGCACGCAGCACACGCACGGAGTGTCCTGGTGGGGGATTGCCTGGCACGGCGGGTTTTAATCCGAAGGGTCACTAGGTGGAAAGTCAGGTCACATTGCGGTGCCCCTGAGTTCGGACGCAAAAAGGTTCACCGGGCCAGCTGCAATGAGTCACGCACGACATCGGGAGGGGCTGGGTTGGAATATTAAGCGAGCAGAGCAGACCATGAGGTCCAGGGGAGCGCAGCGCCACGACCTCCCCCGGCCCCAGACCGAATACACACGAGCAGGGCGCGTATTCACCAGCCGGGCGTCCTCCCAGATTAACCAGGATGAGTAAGAGATTCATGAGTACGGATGGATAGACAATGGGTCGCAGAAGCAACCGCCGCAGTGCTCCATGTGAGGGAATAAAAACGAGCGATAATCACAGGTAGGCGCACGATTGGCCGCGCGGGATAACGCGACCCTGGGCTTTTCAAGTCGGAGGGATAAAAAGAGGAGCCTGGGACCGTTCAGGGCAGATTTTCTGTCTTCAATCTCTTGGCCGCCAAGATCCACCCCCTGGCGTCCTGCCTTCTCGAGCCGCTCGCAGCATCCGTGTGACACCAGCGAGTGCCGCCACGAGGCAGGGAGGATAGGTGAAGTTTTCTCTCGTCCGTGAGGACAGCTGCGAGGAACGTGGTAGGGCGTCTGAATATCTGGGGACTTGGGCAGCCATAGGCTTGGGGCTCTTCTTGCGAAATATTCCCTCCGGGCGGTGCGGGATTTGCGCCGACAATAAAAGTTCGTACAGAGCATCGGCGTGGTGTCTGTGATTGCTGTGTGGAGCCACTGCGTGAGAGAACGCGCGGCGAGAGCGAACGCGGAGCCGCGGCGTGCGCACGCGTCGAGATGGCCACTCGTGGTGCGAGCAATAGCCGTGGTGTGCGCGGGCGTGTGGGTGAACTCCGTGCGGCTGTGAGCCAGCAGCACGAGCATGTCCCTCAGAGGGCTCCAGTGCGGGGGGCCCCATCACTCGATCGGCGGGGGCCCGGCAGGAGCCCGGCGGGAGTCGACCGACGCGGTGGAGGAGGGAGAGGAAGCCGGCGGACGACGGGCCCCACAACTGCGTCGTGAGTCGAGGATTGGTCCCCCTCAGACACGCGTCCACGTGAGGCCACGGGCACACGGCAGCTGGACAGTCCACGACCAAGGCCCTCTCTGCAATGCTTGCTCCGTAGGAGACTGTTAAACCACGTGTTGCTAATTGTAGCATTCTATGTTTATTTAGCTTAAAATGAATGTCAATTGATTCATTGAATACAGTACTGGTGATGAATGTGTATGTTTAGATTTGGTGGTAAACTTGATTTTGATAATGCATTCTGAACTTCTTTCGCGCCGTACATTGCCAACCGTGCTAATCGGTTTGATAGCGTAATGTGTAGCTGTGGAAATTTCAGCGGTGGCTGAGAGGAATACAACCACTGCTCCATTCCGTCTTCAGGGGGGTTGTGGCGTGTGGCTTGATGCGGTCTCTTGCAGACGTGAGATGTTTATTTGAAGTGTTTTAACGTCGTGTAAGTCGTTTTTGGCGCCAATGTTTAAACGCGAAATGGCCCCATCTTAGTTCTTCCCCGGTAGCAAAAGGCCCGCAGGGCTCAACCAAGTTGCCGATCGTGCAGGAGGCCCGCAGGGCTCAACCAAGTTGCCGATTGTGCAGGAGGCCCGCATGGCCGAGGGGACGGCTTCACACCCGGTGTGCCGCAGCACAATGTGTCCCAAGGTTCACCATGCTGGCCGCAGTGGGTTGCAAGGAGCACATTGGCTCCGCACCTCTGATTAGCAGGGTTGGCTCCGTACAGTGCGGAATAAGTTCAACATTCATATATCTCATCTCTTGCCGAGTAGCTGACTTTTACAGGTGCCCCTATCCATTACAGCCACTCAGGTGTGCAAGGCACTAAATCTGCTTCGCCCCAACAAGGCAGTTAAACATGTTAACCAGTGGTAAGGGGTGTCGATTTGTATATTCGTTTGTCAGTTGCGAGGTTACACCCACATCTTAAAGGGATTTGTTTACGGTATTCCAGGCCTGTCGTAAGGAAAGGAGCGGTCATTTCATGCCATTCCACTTTTATTTTGTACATTTGTAATGCGGGCGTAAACGACCTCCCGGAGGTGACGTCATGAGGGGAGGAGTTAAGTCATGTGGGGGAGAGGGGTCAGGTCTATAGGGAGAGAAACCGGAAGAGGAAGGGGAGTGACGGGAGACTAGGAACGAGTGAGGCCACGTAGGGCGAGAGCGGGAGAGTGGCGAGATCGCCACGTACACGGGGAACGAGGTTCGGCACCGTCGGCCAACGGTGACCGACCCGGAGCAGCGAGGAGGCTGCAGGTAGCAGCGAGGAGGCTGCAGGTGGCAGCGGGGGTCTGCATACGGAGTTGGCAGCGGGGGTCTGCATACGGAGTTGGCAGCGGGGGTCTGCACACGGAGTTGGCAGCGGGGGGACTGCACACGGAGTTAGCAGCGAGTCTGCAAGGAGAGGAAGGAGGCTACAATAGTGATAGCAGCCTGGGGCTGCAAGCAGAGTATCTCTAAGAGAGTGCCGTGAGGGAAAAGACAAGAACCCAAATAAAGGACACGGAGTCAGAGAGAAGCGTCCGAGTCTTTTATTACACTGGAGTCAGAAGTGTAACGGCATGGCGAAACAACTGAGAAAAAAGAATATTCCGTCTCCGGCATCGGCTTCATCTTCCGACGACGATGATCTTCCTCCTGAAGTCGGCCTGACTCTGGCAGAGGAAGAGATCCGTGCTGGGACGAGTGCGGGTCCGGGGGTCCAAGAGGTCGCCGTGTCGGCGGACCCGTCTGCTCCAAAAGACGCGGATTCAAGATGGACCCAGATGGCGGAGCAACTTGTAACTCTCAAGAACGTCATTACACAGTTGTGTGAGCTTGTCACGCCGAGGGCGGCGTCGGAAGGAGATGTTGGTGGTCCGCAGGAGCCCGGGTTGTCTTCGATGTCGCCGCCATCGGCCATGCGGCACGAAGACGCCATCTTGGGCGTGGCGCACGACAAAAAGCGGGAAGCCGCCATTTTGGGACCTCCGCGACGGTCAGCCGCCATCTTGTCGACACCGCGTTGCGACGCCATGTTGAATTTGCCACCGGAGGAGCCAGCGGCTGGAGGGAGCAAGCCAAGGAGTCGCAGTCGTCACCTAACAACTGTCAAGGAATTCTCCATCGGGGGCGATTGGAGTGCGTTCGCCTGTAGATTTCTGGCAGCGGTACGCTCAGCGAGGTGGACGGACGCCGAGGCACTGGAGGTTCTTCCGACTCTTCTCGATGATGAGTCCGTTCGTTTTTTTCGCTCTATAAAAGCCGCGAAGGAGAAGACTCTGCGAGGGGTGTTCGACGAAATGGCGGACGCGTACGAGCCGCCGGATGATGCCCATCGCCGGTTTGTGCAACGACAACGCGCACCCGAGGAGTCACCGGTAGCGTATAGGGGCGCGGTGTTGGAGCTAGCTATGGCCGCTTACCCGGAGACGGAGCCTGACCTGCTGGAACCTCTCATCCTGGGGAAAATGTTGGAGTTGTCCCGGGATCTCGGCATTCCTATGCCGGTGTGCGGTCATGAAAAGCTCACGTCCTGGGCCGCGGCGAAGTGTCTGGACGCCCAGTTTAACCTTCGCCGCTGGAAACAAGTTACGGCGTGGACAGGTGGTCCTGTCGTTGAGGGGGGTGCCTTAGGGTGGGACCCTAAAAAGGCCGTGTACGTGCCGGATGGGAGCAGCCAGCAGGAGCTGTCAGCTGCCTCCGCTCCGTGGCCGGCCCGGGGTGGGCCGGGGCCGCGGGCTGCGCCGCCGATACGGCCGCGTCGGGACGGGGTGCCCGCTGCGCGCCGCAACGACATCGAGTGCTTCCGCTGCGGGCGTCGGGGCCATTATGCCAGGGACTGCTGGGCCCGCGTTCCGGGTCCGCCCCAGCAGGAGGCCTCGACAGCGGACGCTCCCAAGAAAGATTCTACAGCACAGGCAAGTCGGTGCGCACCAGACACCCGGCAAGGCTTGACACCTCACTCATCGCCGTTGTCGTGCGAGGCGGATGTTGTTAAATACGGGAGGCCATTATCTGCGCCTTGTCGCTCGGTAACGCAGTGGCGCAAGTTGGCTCGGCGGGTTGTCGCAGCCGCTACCGGTTCGTCCACTGTACCCGGGTCGATCCAAGGGGTGGACGTACGTATTTTGGTGGATTCCGGTGCGTCCGCGACCATCATTTCGGACGTGATATTCCACCTTTTGAACATCCCACCAGGGGCCGTGAGGCCGGCTTACGCTTCCTGCGTCGCTGCGAACGGGGGTAGCATGGGCATCGTGGGCCAGGTGGACGCTAACATATCTATCGGGGGAGTGTCGGCCTCGGGAATTGTGTTAATTTCGAGGTCCCTTGCGGTTCCTTGCCTGTTGGGTACTGATTTTCTGGCCAAAATGCCCATTCTAATTCGAATCAATGAAAACTGCATTGAATTACCGGGGGGCCGTAAAATGTTTTTTTTACCGTCCGCCTGGGGGCGACCTGCTCCTGTCGCCCAGGTGCAGGCGTTGTCGGAAGTTTCTGTTGATATTCCACCTGGCTCACAGATGCTCATTCCCTTACGATATCGGAAGCCGTTGCCTGGTCGGCAGGGAGCTTTTGGGGTTTTGCTGTCGCCGTCCGCCGCTATTACGGGCGGATCGGCGCTGGTGGGGGCGCAAACTATTGTCCGGCCAGATCAGCGGCCGTTTTTGCAGGTGCTTAACGCGAGTACCGAAAGCGTGTGTGTGCCGGCTGGTACCGTTGTGGCACATGCCACTACGGCGTTTACGGCTCAGAGTGATCTGTCCAGCGGGGGGCTGGTTGGGGGTGTTTCACACGATGGAGCGGTGGATGATCGTTGGATCGCTGAATTGTGTGGGGAGAATTCAGCCCTTTCCGGCGACCAACGTTGTGCGATTCATAAATTATTATCGAGTTATTCGGATGTGTTTAGCTCCGACGATTTGGACTTGGGACGCACCTCGCTACTTTCTCATCATATCGACACAGGGGACGCTGCCCCTATTCGCTTAAACTCGCGTCGGATGAGTCCGGCTGAGCGAGAGCATGTTCGAGGGGCAGTGGACGACATGTTGAAAGCGGACATAATATCTCCGTCTAACAGCCCATGGGGCGCGCCTGTTGTGTTGGTTAAAAAGGATGGCAAATTGCGATTTTGTGTCGATTTTCGTAAGTTGAATAAAGTGTCGGTAGCAGATGCGTACCCCCTGCCGCGTATGGACGATTCTCTCGACGCCTTGTCGGGGGCCAAGTTCTTTTCAACGCTAGATCTCTCTTCGGGCTTCTGGCAGCTCCCCCTTGACGAGCCCTCGCGAGAAAAGACTGCTTTCCGTACGCCGCAGGGGTTATTCCAATTTAACTGTCTTCCGATGGGGTTGAATGCGGCCCCTGCCACTTTTCAGAGGTTGATGGAGTTGGTATTAACGGGGTTGCAGTGGGAGACATGTCTGATATATTTAGACGATATTATCGTCTTCAGCCGCACATTTGATGAGCATTTACTGCAGTTGGAGGCTGTATTCACCAGGATGCGTTCTGCTAATTTGAAATTCAAGCCAAAAAAATGTCACCTACTGCAACACTCCGTTCGATACTTGGGGCATATTGTTAGTGCGGACGGGGTGGCCACAGATCCGGAGAAAACAGCGTGTGTCCGTGATTGGCCAACCCCGGCCACGGTGGGTGATGTGCGTCGGTTTTTGGGGTTCGCCTCTTATTATCGGAGGTTTGTTCCAAATTTTGCTACGATCGCGAGGCCTTTGCATCTCCTTACGGGAAAAGGACACAAATTTGCTTGGGGACCGCCGGAGGAGGCGGCGTTTCGAAGCCTACGCGATCTATTGGCTACGGCACCGACGTTGGATTATCCGGATTTTGAACATCCCTTCATTCTGGATACGGATGCGAGTGACACTGGCATTGGGGCGGTGTTGTCTCAGTCAAAAGGTGGAGTTGAACGCGTGGTGGCGTATGGTAGTCGGGTTTTGTCTCCCGCGGAAACCCGCTACTGCGTCACTCGCAGGGAACTTTTGGCTATTGTTTTTTTTCTCCGCCAATTTCGACCGTATCTGTACGTTCGGTCGTTTATTGTCCGCACGGACCATGCGGCCTTGCAGTATGCTCTTAAGATGGACCAGCCATCCGGCCAATTGGCAAGGTGGCTGGACACGCTGCAAGAATTTTCCTTCCAAATTCACCATCGGAAGGGTGTGCGTCACGCTAATGCGGACGCGCTTTCCAGGTTGCCGCAGCGATCCCCTTGCGCGTGTGCGTCGGGGACGCATAGGTGTGGACCGATTCAGCACCCCCCTCAGCCTGTCGCGCTGGCGGTTGATGTGCCTGAAGCTCCGCTTCAGCCGGGACCGGTTGATGGGGGACCGGCTGATGGGATTTTGCGTCTCCCGAGGTCTGTGTGGATTCGGGAGCAAATGTTGGACGATTCCTTGGTAACGTTACGAAAGCGACCGGAGAAGGCAAGTAGGGGACTCGGTGCGGGTGGTGTGCCGGAAACCGCTCTCCGAGATGGGTTGCTGATGTGGAGGGAAGGGATACAGGAACGCTGGCGTCTTGTTGTACCGACATCAATGCGGTACGAATTGATTAGGACTCTGCATTGTGACACACTTTTACATCTGGGGGTGCAGAAGACCCTATTGACGCTGCAGCGAGATTACTATTGGCACGGCATGACGACAGATGTCGTCGGTCACGTTCGCGCGTGTCCCGATTGTGCCCGTCGGAAGCCACCTAAACATCCATATGTGCCGCCGATACAATCTATTCAGGTATCTCGAGTTAATGAATTGGTGGCGTTAGATATTTTAGGACCCTTTCCGCCATCCGCTAGGGGAAATAAGTATTTGCTGGTGGGGGTGGAGTACCTCTCCCGCTGGCCGATGGCCTGGCCTTTGCCTGACCAGTCAGCGGCGTCTATCACGGACGCCTTTCTATTTGGGTATGTTATGGACAAGGGGGCGCCGGAGAGGCTCCTTACAGACCAAGGCCGGAATTTTTCGTCTAAATTGTTGGGGGAGGTGTGTGCGGCTCTTGGAACTAAAAAGATACGGACATCCCCCTACCACCCACAAACGGATGGTAGGGTGGAACGGTTAAATCGGACCCTGTCCGCCATGCTGTGTCACACGGTCAGTGAAAAACAATCAGATTGGGATTTGCATATCCCTGGGGTGCTTTCGGCGTATCGCATGACGCCGCACGCGGCTACTGGATATTCGCCGTTCTTTCTTATGTACGGCCGTGAAAACGTGCCGCCAATCAATGAGCAGTTGGGAACCGGAGCGAGGGGACCTGCTAAACCTCTTCCTGATTATATTCAGGACAACGTTCGCCGTGTCACTGAGGCGAGGGAAGGAGCCCGCATGGCTACGGCCAAAGCCCAGGCCCGGAACGAGCGGTGTGCTCGACGCTCAAAGGGGGAGTGCCCCTGGAAAACGGGGGACCTGGCCTGGCTTCATTGCCCACAGGTGCGGCCGGGTACCTCTCCTAAATTATATAAACCATGGCAAGGACCGGTCCGCCTCATCGAGGTTCCCAACCCACAGTCGGCGCGTGTTCGGGTTGGTTCGCGGCGCTGGTTCGTACATACATCTCGGTTGAAGCCATACGTTGCCCCGCGACCTGATGCGTCATCTCCTGAGGTTGCCTTGCCGGGGTCTGTTGCTGCCGACTCGCCCTTGCCTGTGCCTGCTGACCTTGCAAGAGCGCCTGTCGTACCCCTTACAGACAAGCCGGCCGTGACGCCGCAGGAGGGAGGACGCTCCGCTCGCGGGGTGCCGACCAGGGCCGCGGAATCTCCGGGACCTGCAGCCCTTCCTACCCCGCCACGGACGCGATTACGGGACGCCTCTGAACGGGACCGGGACGGTGGCAGGCCTCCAATGGCGACGGACGAACTTGCTCCTGTCGCCCTTAAAACCCTGCCACGTTCCCGCTCGGCGGGTGGGCCGCCGACCGTACGGGACGGCCCGGCTACCCGTACTCGCTCGAAATCCCTCACATTTCGTTAACTTTGTGTTGTGTTCTTGTTATATTGTTGTTGTATGCTTCGTGTCCTTTAACGTATTGGTCTTTTACACCCGCATTGCTTATTAAGTTGTTGTTCAGCCGAGGTCGGCTGGATTTTCTCTACGGGGGAGGGTGGTGTAATGCGGGCGTAAACGACCTCCCGGAGGTGACGTCATGAGGGGAGGAGTTAAGTCACGTGGGGGAGAGGGGTCAGGTCTATAGGGAGAGAAACCGGAAGAGGAGGGGGAGTGACGGGAGACTAGGAACGAGCGAGGCCACGTAGGGCGAGAGCGGGAGAGTGGCGAGATCGCCACGTACACGGGGAACGAGGTTCGGCACCGTCGGCCAACGGTGACCGACCCGGAGCAGCGAGGAGGCTGCAGGTAGCAGCGAGGAGGCTGCAGGTGGCAGCGGGGGTCTGCATACGGAGTTGGCAGCGGGGGTCTGCATACGGAGTTGGCAGCGGGGGTCTGCATACGGAGTTGGCAGCGGGGGTCTGCACACGGAGTTGGCAGCGGGGGGACTGCACACGGAGTTAGCAGCGAGTCTGCAAGGAGAGGAAGGAGGCTACAATAGTGATAGCAGCCTGGGGCTGCAAGCAGAGTATCTCTAAGAGAGTGCCGTGAGGGAAAAGAAAAGAACCCAAATAAAGGACACGGAGTCAGAGAGAAGCGTCCGAGTCTTTTATTACACATTAACAAATCACCTGATAATTGGCTTTTCATATTAGTACAAGGGGTTTGCAGATATGAACTGTCATTCCGTTTTCTGTTATCTATGACCAAACCATTGTCCATTAGTCTTAAGGGCTTTGCACTTACCATGACAGTACTTCGTCTTTGGGCATTACATTGTCTGTCATTCCTTTTAGTCATCATCAACACCACTTCCACCATCTTCAACACCATCATTCACCACGACCACCATCAATAAACAGCACCATAAATACCATCGTCATCATCAACATCACCATATAAAGAATGACAATAGACTTGGAGATGGAAATCTAGTATTAACAAGTTTGTACATCAGCGTTTTAGTTAAACCCTATTCCAAGCGACATCATACAAAAAGGATATATTGACAACGCCAATCAGAATTCATTCTTCTGAAAGCCAGTCGGATTCAGTACATTTAGAATTCTATTTTTTCAGACTGGTATTTTATTATTAAGCACAGGTGATGAGCATAGGCCGAGAGGCCCAAAACGTCAAGCAGCCAGAAAAAAACAGCACTTTCAAAGTTGTATTGGGTAAGAGTGAGCTTGTTTCTTGCATTGAGCAAGATCATTATATACGAACCTGGGAAGATGTGTTGGGGGTGCCAAGCTAGAGCAGTGCAATTGTAGATGTAGAAAGTGAGGTCTCCTGCAGTGTGGTGGTCGGACACAGCATGGATGAGACAAAACAGTCAGCCAGGTAGACCGACTCCTCAACACGGGTGAAGGAATCAATAAGTGAAATTCACGGAAACAGTAAACATGGTAATCAGCAACGACAAAGCTATAAGGAGGCTGATCATCACCGTGAGCGAATGAAGTGAATAAGTGCTCGATCATCGATCACCCCAATTGTTATATATTGAATTCTATTAAGCATCAACTTGGAACTTCTTTTGCACGATACGTAGCCAACTGCCAATCGGTTGGCTATGTGCTGGGTGCTCCAGGAAATGGGTGCTCCACTCCAGGAAGCTGTACCTATGCTGCATAAAGTAACTCGGCACCAGCCTCCAAGCGGGGATTCATCTTCCAGTAGGGGGTGATGATCGATTGCCCATTTGTCATCCCAATTGAGTAATTTGCGTTGTCATTTAAAACATGTGAAATTTGGGTTGTAAAGTAGGCACACAATGGCCTACTAATTTCGAATGACATCAGGGGATCTTTAATGTCCACCGTGAAGCAGAGCGGAGAATGTTTTATGCTGAATGCACCTGGAGTAATAACCAGGGCAGCCTGCCGCATGCGAACCGCAAACCTCTGCAACAATTGGCGAGCGCGCTATCACTGGGCCATATCACCACCATAGACATGCATGGCATTAGCAAGTGGCCGTACAGGTTGACGCATTTATACAGCATATATTTACACGGCTTAAAAGTAACTTAGCATCATTTGCAGTTATCTTAACAGATGTTAAAAAATATCAATGTAAAGGTTAAGTTTTAATAAAATACTTTGCAACTAAAAATATTACCATTTACATCAGTTCATTGACCACATTTGGGTAACGTATTGTATAATGTAACAATGCCTTCCAAAGCAAAGGTGTGTCGAGGTTTTTGATGTCTGCTCTGCTTCAGATGTTTCACCAATTCGTACTCGGGGTGTTAAAAGCGGACTGGTAACCGTTTTCAAAAATCGGTTCCGAAAGCCACAAACCGCAAAGTTTCCACTGGAATGTCAGTCGTGAAAGCACCGATTGGCACGGGCGAATGTACAAACTGCACCGTGGCCTCAGTCAGCGTACGTTGTCCACTTTCCCTCGTTTCTCAGTTAAAAGATAAAAGTGCAGCCCTGGCGCAAGGATCTCCAATGGAGGGGAGCTCTCGGGGGTATTTGGTCAACTCCAAGATTTAATTTATTTCAGCAGGAAGGGCCCAATGAACTGTTAGGCTCGACTTCATGGGTGTCATATGATCGCCCAGATGGTATACTGTACAGGTCTTAGTGACACAAGCATTGTTACATAGGTCGCGATACAAAACAGCAAGTACTGGTACATGCTTCAGACGTCTTGGAAGAAGTGGGCATACCCACACTTCGCGTGACCTGCAGATCGACTAACCGCGGCGTACCCTTTTACGCTGCCCCATTGTTTCAACTACGGCACCAGGAGATGGGATTGAACTGGCCAAGTCTAAATGGAAATTCCATTTCACCATTGGCAGCTCCATTCATTTCTTAGTTGAACAAAGGTAAACGTGTTTTATGTTCATTGCCAGAGAAATTTGTATAAGTGCAGAAAAGCAGTAACCGATATTTTACCATCCTTTTTCATGTGACGACTGGTAATGCCAAAACACGGTTTTAACAACCCGAGTTCATCATACCTGGCGAGTATTTTTAGTGTAACATAACAGAGACTTTCCAGAATGTTTAGCAACTCACTGTGTGCTCCCATTGCTGCAGATGGGCATCTTATATTTAGCTTTGTGTCAGCGCCACTAACGTCAATTACAGGCCCGTGGTAAGTGTGAACTTGCCAACTTATTTCACATTCATATCATTTTTTGAGTCACTCCTGGGAAAACACCCACAAGACTTTGAATGTATTCCACTGGATATGTAGGTGTGGGCCACACTGCCCCTTTGTGTGATGTGTAGTCCTTTATAGGTGTTTGCACATACGCCAACAGATCCAGGTGCTATAGGTCGTCTGAGAGAATGGGCAAACCAAGCTCCCCCAGAAATCCACAATATACTTTTGGGACAAGTGCTGTTTGCAAGCACCTCTGAAAGCTGGCACAGCACACGACGGGGTGGGTGGCCAACACCACGCCCAGCCGCCTTTGTCTCCCTCGTGACGATGTTTTACACACTACACCAAATACTTATTTGAGGCCGAGTCGACCTAGAGGAGGTCCAGGACCGGTTCAGATAATCGTCACTGGTGTTGGTCGTGATCTGGAATCTAACTTGGGTCGTCACCTCATAGCACAGCGCCTTAATCACTGCCACCGATGCACAAAAACGTTAACACAGACATTAACGCATGCAAACTGTCAGGTTACTGCGCTGGCTGTTGTTGCTGCTGCTGTTGTTGCTGCTGCTGCTGTTGCTGCTGCTGCTGTTGCTGCTGTTGTTGCTGCTGTTGCTGCTGCTGTTGCTGCTGCTGTTGCTGCTGCTGTTGCTGCTGCTGTTGTGCATCCTGCTGCTGCTGCGTCCTACGCGCATGCGCAGCCGAGCGCAGGTGCCGCGTGAGGCTGTAGGGTTTGGCAAAGCGGCGGCCGCAGGCGGCGCACGCGTACGGCCGCTCCCCCGTGTGCAGCCGCGTGTGCGCCGCCAGGTGGGGCTTCTGCCGGAAGCGGCGGCCGCAGGCCGTGCACGCGTACGGCCGCTCGCCCGTGTGCACGCGCCGGTGCCGCGCCGCGTTGGCGCCGCGCGCAAACCGCCTCCCGCAGTCCCCGCACGCGTACGGCCGCTCGCCCGTGTGCAGCCGCGCGTGGGCCGCCAGGTGCTGCCGCTGCTTGAAGCGCGCGCCGCACTGCGGGCAGCCGTGGGGCCTCGGCGCGTCGTGCGTGCGCCGGTGCCGCGCGAGCCGCGGGGCCTGAGCGAAGCGCTTCCCGCAGCGCTCGCACGCCAGCGGCAGCTGCAGGGGGTCGTCGCCGGCGCCGACGGCCACCGTCGCGTCCTCGCCGACGCCGCCGTCCGAGATGCCCTCCATGGCCTGCGACGCCGCCAGCCCGGCGCAGTCGATGGTCTCGCGCACGACGCTCTCCAGGACGTCTTCTCCCATCGCGGAGCTGCCCGTCGTGCCGACGATGGCGTCGTTGGCACCCTCCTCCTCCTTGGTGGTGGCCACCCTCTTGCGTTTGCTTCCGTGGGGGCGGCGCGCGGTTTTACTCTCAGAAACTGTGCTCTGCTGCTGTTGCTCGTCCTGTTGCTGTAGCTGTGGCTGCTTCTGTGGCTGTTGCTGCGGCTGCTGGTGGTGGTTGTGGTGGTGGTGGTGTTGCTGTATTAAGTAGGACGAGAAGACCAACTCCTTCCAGCAACCCTCACACTTGAACGCCTGGTCAATTCTCTGTAGCTGCTGCTGCGGTTGTTGCTGTAGTTGCGGTTGTGGTTGCTGCGTTGCCATAACACTCCCGCACTCAAGCTGTGGCACAACTTGCATCTGACAAAAACACAAATTAACCATTTATTTAATTGTGGCCTTTTTGTCCATGCACTGGCCACTGAGGCAGTTCTCAACATAGTCAGCCAGGTGGCTCAGCAGTAGAGCAAGCGGTATTGTTGCGAGTTCAAATCCTGGTTGGGAGTTGACTCAATCAATCATACTTCCCTGGTCAATAAAATAAATACCACTTCATAGGGAAGTCAACAGTGGTTGGCCTAGGAATGTGGAATTCACACCACTGGCTCAGGGCTGTAAACAGAAGATGAGCACTGCCTCTATTGCTGCTGCAAAACTCAAGTAACCTGTCTACTATATTTATTTAAATATTTCACTTGCAAAACTCTCGAGATGGAACGTTTCATTTGCAAAGGTGTCCAGGATGTCAACTCACACATAGCAAACACATAACTCATATACAAACATACATATGCACTCAACACAAACACACATTCACTCGCACACATACTCAATGATACACAGCAAATGAATGACTACAAACGCACAAGTAAAATACGAGACAAAGACACATACATGCAACAGTGACTATTCGCAAACCAGTGGTGTTGACGTCAAATCGCTTGTGCCAGGCTAGATGCACTTTTGAGGCAACGGAGTGTGCAATGCTTGCAGGCAGGTCATTGTATAGGCCCAGGTGTTTATGGATTGACTGACAGATGCATCACTTGTACTCTCAACTGTACCAACTTACTGCATTTTAGGAACCCCCCACATTGTGAGCATTGCTCCTCCACCCTGTGTTTTTGATGGAGGGCGACGGATTCAAACTGCCCAACAGCGTCTTTCATGAGCCTTCACCAGAGGCCAATCTTGACACCGCTGATACCAGTCATCAGCGAGTCCACTCAGCTCGATATTGTGTAGCCCATACAGCACCTATTTAGACCCCTCGAACCCAGCGTGGATCGTAGGCAGGTCAGCTTGAATGTCGGCGCAGATGTTCATTTAAAGATCTGCACATTTTTTTCAAGGAAAGGCATAACTATACAAAAACATCCAGAGCTTCATATTGAGCGATAGGCCAGGCAGCTTCCTCACAACACTACGCAGACGATGCAAAGAATACTGCTTGACTGATTCAAAGTGAAACCTCTGCTGATGAATAGGAACTGGTCATGGGCACACTGCGCAGGTATGGGAACGCCTCCACACTCTCCACAACTGCCCCATCACTTATGGTGAGTTGAGCGGTTGCAGGATTCAATGATTTAAAATACCCGAGCAGGTGCTTTGTTTTGCCGGATCTGATGATATGGCATCACTTGTGAGTGACACGCTACAGGTGCAGCAGTAGTCTTCAATTCCTTCTCAAAGTGAGCAGCAATTACCAGATCAGCAGCATATGGATGACCAATGTATTAATAAGCACCCATTATATCTGTACCAGATGGAAATTTCTTGGTTCAGCCATGGAAAGATTCTTGAACGTGGTAAAAAAGACGTATGTATGTTAAACTTCTTTCATGCCGTATGTAGCCATCCGCGCTAATCAGAGGTGCAAGAGGGAATAAAGAGGAATTCCCTGCTGCAGGAAAAGGCTCCAACTCCTTAATAAGCAGAGCTGTAGGCCCTGTAACATTTTCCTACACCTCTATATAGCAGACGCACAGGGAATATGGCATCTGTGCAGGGCCATCCCGGCCTGAAACCACAGTGGGCTCTGCAAGACTCCTCAGAGTGCCGGTAAGGCGATGTTAAATCATCTTTTCTATAACTATTTCTGGCATATTGGGGGAGATGCTCCAGAAGTTTTTTTTACAATCATTGCGGTCCCCTTACAAATAAAGCATTCTTCCAATCCTGCGGAAACCATTCTGTGGTCCAAGCAGTTGTAATGATGTATAGGGCAGCCTGTACACAATCACCACCCCCCAGCGATTTACTTGGGAGGTTATCTCTGCCCAGTGTTATACCTCCTCTCAATCTTGGGATCACTCTTTGCAAATCCTCAGTAAATGGCTCTGCAGCCTGCGCAGGGTTGACTGACACCTTGCCCTATGATGTTATCTGAGCTGAGGGGTTGCCTTTCCCCCCCAAGACCTCAGAAATGTTCAACAAATATGCAAACCTGCTCCTGAGGGTCAGAGATCATATCGCCACTCTTTCCCTGGCAAAAGGTGTGGCTGAGGAAGTGTTCTTCTCCTCAGCAACCCACGACCACTACTCATGCTTACAGTGCTGTACTGCACTCTGAATCTCCGAGCGCATACTGCGGTAAGCCATCTCATTCACGGGCATTGGTTGAAGACGGAGTGAGCCTGCCGCTTCTCCGAATGCTGTGAAACTTCCATCAGCCAGGATTTCTGGCCGGACAGAGGATGAGCAGCCTTCTACCGTTACCGACCAGATCTGGCCCATGACTTCGAATCACTGAGGCCCAAATGCCTGCATCATGACCCACTCGGTGTTAAAAGTCAACCAACAAGATGACTATTTCGAGGGGCCACTTTAGCCAGAACCTAGGAAGGAGGTCATGAAAGGCATCTGATGCTTCTCATCCTTGTTCCCATTAAATCTGATTCAATGTTGCCCAGTACAAGCCCACAACACGCTCATATCACCACATTCATTTAACTCGCACATTCAGGTCAAGAGAGACGGGCAAAAAGCATTTTGCTTAGCAATCAGAGTTTTTGATGTGCTATGGAAGCTATTTCGGAAAAGAGATCAGTCTTGAGTGTAAAGAAAAGGGTATATGATGCGAGTGCTATCTGTATGGATCAGAGAGCTGGACCCCAAATAATCAGTTCAATGGCATTTCAGCAAGACTTGATGAGAAATGTAGGTGTCCAGAAGAAAACTGGTCACTAAGTATTATAGATATGCCGAGCAAAAACGGCTGTGCTGGGTAGGGCCAATTGCTGAACCAGGCATTGGGAGAGGTCTCCACGAGTCTGACGGTCAAGGGGAAGATCTCTGCGAGGATGGGATACTGTTAAGAGCAGCTAAATGCGTATCTGTGAGTCTATAGGTTCCTATACGATTCTGCAGGTCACTATATGAGTCTAAGGTAGTGGGATACCGTGAGGGCAGATCTTGGGTGGCCCGGCATCAGCTACACAGCAGCTGTAGGATCAGGCAGAGAGTAGGGAGAGTTGGTAGTACCATGCAGTGGCATCAACGGCTTTGGCCACGATAACGTCTTTATCTTGATCTCTTGAACACATTCAAAACGTACACCACAATCTCTCGCTGCCATGCGCTCCACTCAGCTCCACCAAGTGTGGCCATCTTTACCTGCTGTGTTGGCTGTGGTGCCTGCTGCTGCTGCAACTGCACAGGTGGCGGCTGCTGTTGCTGCTGTTGCTGCTGCTGTATGTGCGGCAGTGTAGTCCACTGCAGCTGCAGCGTGGTGACCTTCCCAGCGACGGCACGCTGACCGGACACCGTGTGTGGAGAGATCACAGCCACCGGCTGCTCTGCCGATAGCTGCAGCTGCTGTGGCTGCTGTGGTTGCTGCTGTTGCTGCTGCTGCTGCGGCTGCTGTTGCTGCTGCTGCATGTTCACCTGCTGCTGCTGCTGGGGCAGTGGGAGGTGGAAATGTCCTGGGAAGAGCTGGGGGAGGGACCGCTCTGGGATCTCCAACCCCCACACGCCTGGGGAAACACACAGACGAATGAAAAGCTTTAGTCAATAGACATGACATTTTATAAATCTGGAGAAATCATGAGCTTACATAAACTCAAAAAAATAACAATATCGTGGGAAAATCCACAGCGATAGTTAAACATATCACAGTTACATTTCACTTGCAAATGTGATTGTCAACGATATTACGTTATAGTCATGGTGATTGTGAATCCAGGACTCACTGATTCACTCCAGGCACTCACTTGCAGTCAGTCGCTTCTATATCCCTCTTCTTTTGTATTCTAAATATATTCTAGTTCATCTCATTGACTTCACAAGGAGCTTCTTGGAATAGCGAGCACAATCTTAAGGTTTGACGTCGCTTAAATGTGTTTCCCACCATGTTTCGTGTTCCTGTTAACTTAACTCGTCGATTTCTCCCATGTTGAGGAATTAGTCGACCAAGAATGACTCTCGTCTCATTGGTGTTGTCTAACCATTATATTGTACTGCAGGCCACAACAACCCACTCACTGCAGATCACAACAACCCACTCACTTCAGGCCACAACAACCCACTCACTGCAGGCCACAACAACCCACTCACTGCAGGCCACAACAACCCACTCACTTCAGGCCACAACAACCCACTCACTTCAGGCCACAACAACCCACTCACTGCAGGTCACAACAACCCACTCACTGCAGGTCACAACAACCCACTCACTGCAGGCCACAACAACCCACTCACTGCAGGCCACAACAACCCACTCACTGCAGGCCACAACAACCCACTCACTGCAGGCCACAACAACCCACTCACTTCAGGCCACAACAACCCACTCACTGCAGGCCACAACAACCCACTCACTGCAGGCCACAACAACCCACTCACTGCAGGCCACAACAACCCACTCACTGCTGGCTACAACAACCCACTCACTTCAGGCCACAACAACCCACTCACTTCAGGCCACAACAACCCACTCACTGCAGGTCACAACAACCCACTCACTGCAGGCCACAACAACCCACTCACTGCAGGCCACAACAACCCACTCACTGCTGGCTACAACAACCCACTCACTTCAGGCCACAACAACCCACTCACTTCAGGCCACAACAACCCACTCACTGCAGGTCACAACAACCCACTCACTGCAGGCCACAACAACCCACTCACTTCAGGCCACAACAACCCACTCACTTCAGGCCATACTTCTCTTTCTGCTTCGTCCCTCGTGCTGCTCCGCTTTGGAATTCCCTCCCATTTAAATTTTCGATGGCTCTTAACCGTAATCAATTAAAGAAATACGTTAATTATTATCTATTGAAACTTTGGCAGTGCTCTATGGGGACCTCATTTGCCAGTAAAAATATGATAATTGTTTTTTTACCCTTTTATCTGGCAACAAAACTGACACCTTGTTGCAAGGAGTCATGTTTGCATAGACCGCAATACCTGCAGTCATAATACAAACAAAAGAACATAACTCTGATAATGTGCACTGTCCTTGAAGTTGATTGGTCCACACCCGAGACAGCTTTCCTTCGAGCCTAGTCTCATATGGGTTGGACCAGATGACGCCAAAAGGCGCACTCGTGCGCCTTTTCGCCAAAAGGCGCACTAGTGCGCCTTTTGGCGTCATCTGGTCCAACCCATATGAGACTAGGCTCGAAGGAAAGCTGTCTCGGGTGTGGACCAATCAACTTCAAGGACAGTGCACATTATCAGAGTTATGTTCTTTTGTTTGTATTATGACTGCAGGTATTGCGGTCTATGCAAACATGACTCCTTGCAACAAGGTGTCAGTTTTGTTGCCAGATAAAAGGGTAAAAAAAACAATTATTTGGCAGTGCTGTTTGTTGTTGGCCACTTGACACTTTGGGTCTATGGGTCTGCGCTCAGAAAATGTGTTTAAATAAGAAACTAAAACAGCTCAGTGAAGGTCCTAAATGTAGCTGGTGAATCATTCGCTCTGCTCGGAGCTGCAGCCGTCTGTTCTATAAGAGAGGGCCATGCAATCGGTAAAGCGGGAACTGTTTTCAGAATTGATGACCGGTTACAAAAGTCAGGGATTGGTTACCGATTTCTGTGGAATGTCAGAAATGAACGCACCGACAAAGGGCTAAAGCCCTGAGTGGTAAAATCGCCCTCGTTTCTAAGCTGAAGGGTAAAGTTGCAGCCCTGCAAGCGTTTAGTTTCTCACTCCACTGCTGGCGTCAGGGCCTCCCACTCGAGAGCTCTCGGGAGTTATTTGGCCTACTCTTCCAAGCTACCCAGCGCGTTCCATAATGACCTTTCACAGGAATCGGCGAACGGTTACTAAACTCTGAAAACCGTGTATCGATTTTGAAAACGGTGACCGGTTGTCGTTTCATCACCGTGAATATAAACACGAGAGATATAATGTCAAGTTGAGGCGTTCAAAGCAAGAGCCGGGAGATGGAGGAAGACGGCGGCGGGAGATGGGAGCGAGTGAAAGGGGAGACCAATTGTAGCAAGAGAGGCGATGTGAGAGAGAGAGAGCGGTAACAGAGGGAGGGGGGGGAGAGGCAATAGCCGGGGAGAGAAGAGGAAGTGAGAGACGGAGGAGATGGGGAGGGACGGGAGAGAGAGAGAGATGGGCCTGGGGGAGAGGGAGACGGGGGGGGAGGAGAGACGCGGAGAGTGGAAGGCGATAGGTGGGAGGGAGGAGAGAGTGAGAGAGACATCAGGGAGAGAGAGAGAGCGGGGAGAGGAGGCGTGGTACCTGCTCCCAGCCCCGGGTTGTCCGGACAGAAACTCATCGCGGCGGCGGCGGCGGCCGCGATCTCGAGCGAGCGGCGGTGCCGCCAGGCGCGGGGGGGTCAGGACCAGGACCAGGCCCCGGCGGCGGCGGCGGCGCCGCGAGGCTTGAGGGGCGGCGGTGGCGAGGAGGATGCGGGCGCCGTGCGAGGCTGTGCTAGTTGAGGGGATTTGTGAGTTCTGTCGGCCACAGCTCTCTCGGAGCGCCGTGCGAGGCTGCTGAGAGCTGCGAAGCTGCCCGTGTGAGGAGGAGGAGGTGACAGTCGCGGCCTACTTCTCAGGCCTCGGCGCCTCCAGGCCGCTGCTGCTCTGCTGCTATTCACGCAGCTGCGGCTGCTTCGTGTACGACTCCTGCAACTGCAGTTGGGCCGGCTGCTGCTGCTACAGCTGCTGCTACTGCGGCTGCTGCTGGGTTCATGGGGAGCGCGAGAACTCCGCTCGCCGCGACCTCGCGTCACTGGGAAGTTGATCAGCAGCAGCAGCAGCGGCCCCCGCCACCCGCTCGCCCCCTCCACAGCCCCGCCCCTCGCTCACACCCTCCATGGCCCCGCCCCTCGCTCACACCCTCCATGGCCCCGCCCCTCGCCCACACCCTCCATGGCCCCGCCCCTCGCTCGCCCCCTCCACGGCCCCGACCTCGCTCGCCCCCTCCACGGCCCCGCCCCTCGCTCGCCCCCTCCACGGCCCCGCCCCTCGCTCGACCCCTCCACAGCCCCGCCCCTCGCTCACACCCTCCATGGCCCCGCCCTTCACTCACACCCAACACGAACCCCGCCCCCCACTCCCCCTTTCACTGCCCCGCCCCCTTCTGCACAGGCCCCGCCCCCCGGCGTGCTGCCGCCCTTCATCGGTGCGACTCGCCCACGCCACGTGGCCCCCCCCCCCTGCAGTCTGTGAAGGTTACACGGCAGCTTCTTTGCGTGCGTCGGGAGCGGTGGCGCAACGCTTAGCGCTACGCTGCGTAACGAACTTGGTGACCCGAGTTCGATTCCCGCTCGACACCGGTGACACTCATCTGATCTGGTCCTGGGCCTCCCCGAAATCGACTCCAGGGGCCGCTACCCTCGCCATTCGGTGTCCTAGCGCGGCCACACACCACCACCGCCTCCTGTACACCCGCCAGCAGTGTAAACGGGCTCACCACAGTCTAATGATGAAGTCAGCTCCACCTCTTCTAAAACGTCTGGTCAGTGTGGACAAGCTGACCAAAATACCACCTCGACAGCGCCCTCTTAGTAGAGGTTCTTCTCCAAGCAGTGGCGTGAGAGAGCAATTGCAGAGCTGCACCTTTAGTTGAGATGAACTGTTCACGAGAGTCCAGCAGACGTGATGAGAGTTTCTGTCGATCGCCAGCAGGGAGATCTTCAGTGGATTTCCAGCTCTCCTGCCCCTCCCTACTGCTGGACATCTGTGAGAAAGCGCTGAATAGTTCATCGGATTCCTCCAGAATGGATAAAGATTCTGATACACCCCCTCCCTCACCTGCATCCTCTTAGAATCCCTTAGCCAGGCCAATGCGCGCCGGTCAAACTGACTGACAATCGATCATTGGTGGCTGATCCGCCTGACCGCCCAAGATCTGTGAATAAAGCCGAGTGACAGCACCTCCTATTAGCACGCTTGGCTACGTATGGCGCGAAAAAAGTTCAACATTCGTTACCGGGACAGCGATTTGCCTGTGGGTAATGACCGAATTAAATATTAATAATGGGTCGTCTTGGAGGTAATTAACACAAGTAAAAGTGCGATGAAGAAGGGCCATTGACCGAAACGTCGCTCATACCGTGTTGTTGACACCCGTGTTGGATGACAAGTGCACGTGGCTTGTGAGTGGCAATGCAGCCATATTCACTTTAAGATATTTTTTGTTCATGTTGTTTGTTTTTTGTTTGTTGCGGTTGCACCCGATTCAGGAGCCGACTGGCTCCCAGGGCCACACCTAATACATGAACTTGCACGGAGTGTCACGCTGTCGCACGCACTTAGAGCATTGTGTTGATAATTGTACACGACGAGACACTTTGTCGAGATATCATTTGTGGCCAGGTCGCTTCTGAAAAATAAGCTAATAACTCGGTGGGCTTTATCCGGTAGAATAAAACACTATTTCAGTTGTACTTGTATATATTTTGAAAGTGATTTTTTTACATTTCCTCTACTTTGCACTCGTATCGTGTTGTTGTGTTGTTGTTGATTGTGTTGATTGTTGTTGTTGTGTTGTTTGTTGTTGTGTTGGTTGTTGTTGTTGTGTTGGTTGTTGTGTTGTTTGTTGTTATTGTGTTGTTGTGTTGGTTGTTGTTGCTGTTGTGTTGTTCTGGGCCCGTGCCCCTACTGGACATCTGTGAAAAAGAGCTTGAGAGCTCTTCGGATTCCTCCTCCTGCAGTATAAATAATTATCGCGACTCGTGTCGGGCTTGTGTCGAGTTGAGCGGCATTTCGATAACTCGATACTCGATCGGTGTCGCATCGAAGCACGTGACCCCCTCGATATCGCGACAATCGTCGGGTTTGTTGACGAGATCGCGACTCGATTGGTCGCGACTTGCTCCGGAGCGACGCCGATCGGAAGTCGACTGCTCAGCCTGGACACGCCGCGCGGGGTGCCGGCGTCACTTCCACGTGCGACCTTGGCGGGGCAGGCGGAGCGGGCGCGAGAAGAGAGGCGGGACAGATTGAGCACATACTGTAGAGAGGACAGACAGAGAGATGACAGATTGATAATAGAGAGATGACAGAGAATAGAGAGATGACAGATAGGGAATAGAGAGAGGGATTACACACGCAGGTTACACAGCGCAAACTGCATATACAGCGACTCCAAACAGACTGCACAGTACTGTCCTGGTACTACAGTTACAGGTACTGTACTATACACAACACACAGAGTATACACAGCACACACAGGCTATACACAGCACGTACACAGCACACATACAGACTATACACAACACAGCACACACACAGCACACACACACAGCACACATAGACTATACACAGCACATACACAGCACATACACACAGCACACACACACAGCACACACAGACTATACACAGCACATACACACAGCACACACACAAGCACACACAGCACACACACAGCACACACAGCACATACACACACAGCACATACACAGCACATACACACAGCACACACACAGAACACACACAGACTATACACAGCACACACACAGCACATACACACAGCACATACACAGCACATACACACAGACTACACAGGACACACACAGCACATACACACAGCACATACACAGCGCACACACAGCACATACACACAGACTACACAGCACACACACACACACAGCACATACACACAGCACATACACAGCACACACACAGCACACACACACACAGACTACACACAGCACACACACGCAAATCTGCACGTGACAGGTGACTATAGAGATGCTGACTGGTGGTGATGACTGAGAGATGGTGGTGGTGGTGGTGATAATGGTGGTGGTGATGGTTCACAAGGAAGCCTGCCTGCTGATGAGGCACTGAATGTCAAAACCGGTCAACAGTGTTGTTTGTGTTGAACCAATGCTGCCGAAATGATGCCATCCCAATGCTGCCGTGTGGCTGATGGGACTTGTAAATAATAGTATATGTTTGTCTGTGGACATAGGGAAAGGAGGCGACCTGTCTGCTTGTTCGCGCATGTGTTTAGTCACTCGCCTGCGGTGCTCTGTGTGAAAGTGCGCTGTGTGTGTGATCTGGCCATTGCTCAGGCATGCAGGCGCCAGTGACAGGAGTCTAACCGCGAACCAGTGGCGCCATGGGAGGACATCACCGCTGTGTCTGGGGGACAGTCCGGCTGGTGGCACGCAGAGCGAGCCAGTTCAACAAGTGCGCCGTGTGGGAGGCTGTCGCGTGTGTAGTGATTGTGACTGTGTGCCACGATGTGAGGGACTGTCTGTGTGGGTGACTTTCAGTGTGACTGTGTGAGTAAGTTAGTGGCCGTGTGTGTTCGTGATAGGGTGAGAGACTGCATGTGTGAGAGACTGTGTGAGAGACTGCGTGAGTGACTGTGTGAATGAGTGTGAGTGACTGGTTGCTTTTGGCTGTGTGTGTTTGGGACTTTGAAAGTAACCCGAGTGTGCGAGGTAGTGATTGTGTGACTGGGTGTAGCAGTGACTGAGACTGCCAGGGCCTGAGTATGTTCATGACTGTGTGACTCTGAGTGACTAAAGAACAGTTTCTGAGCACAGATCCAAATGCCCCAATGTCAAGTGGCGAGCAACAAACAGCGCAAACATAGTTTCATAGATAACGCATTTCTTGAATTGAGCGAGGCTATTTAAAGAGCTTGGAAAAAGAGACGATGAGAGGGAATTCCAAAGTGAGGCAGTGGGAGGAAAGAAAGATAAGTGTTTTGACATGTAGTGTGGTGAGTGGGCGAGTGAGTGGGCAGGTAAGCGAGTGGGTGGGTGAGTGAGTCGGTTATTTGAACGCTCACACATTCAGGCTGGCCTGCCTACAATCTTTCCTGGGTTTAACCAGAATGGATTGTGTGAGGAGCTCATATAACCTTGAAAGATCTGGACACAGTCCCACCAGTACGCTCCTCTGGCCAGCGAGTCTGCGCTGAATGAGTCATGTAGCCCGCATGCCCAGCCATCGAATGCCCAAGCAGCTTCTGTTTGACTGGATAGGGGGGGCTAAATGGGCACGACACGGGCTGGAGAAAAGATTGATTGATGCGGTACAGAAGGATATTGAGATGATTGGTCTTGCCGATGACTGGTACCAGCGGTGTCAAGATCGTTCTCTGTGGAGGAGGCTCGTGAAGGATGCTGCTACTGGGCAGCTGGAGGCATTCGCCCTCCAACAACAACGGAGGGCAGAGAAGCAATGCTTATGACAATGAGCGGAGCACCAGGCAGCTAAAACGCAACAAGTTAGTGGCCTCAAGGTGCACCTAGCCTGGCAAAAAAACCATGGTGGCATAACCGCCACTTAGTGGCGAATGGTAGTTATTGTTGAGTGGGTTATTGAGTGGTTGGGTGAGAGAGTGTGGGAGTGGATTAGTGAGTGTGTTATTGTGAGCCGCGGTATGGGGAGTGTTGGTGAAGCGTTTAGCGGGCCGCGCGCGACGAACCCGGCGTCCTGGGTTCGATTCCCGCTCACGGCCAACGCAAGTGACGATTATCTGAACCTAGGTCGACTCAGCCTCAAATGGATACCTGGTGCGGTGTGTAAACATCGCCACAAGGGAGACGGAGGCGGCTGGGCATGGTGCTGGCCACTCACCCCCTCGCGTGCCATGCCAGCCTTCATCAGTGCTCGCTAACATCATTTGCCCCAACAGTCTGCTAAGGCTACACGGGGGTCTTTGTTTGCGGTGTGGTGGTTGAACACAGTGTGGATGAGACAAAGCAGTCAGTTTGGTTGACCGAGTGCTCAGCATTGGTAGGAATCAATGGGAGAGCTTCACAGGGAATGTAACCATGGTAGTAGTGAGAGAAGAGTGATAAGGAGGCAAGTGCGGGATCATTACCCTGACGACTCGACTCTGCACTCAGGTGCAGTCAGTTAGGAACTGGGCACTCCACCCCAGATATGATAGCAGCAGGATTCCAGCTTAGGAATGATCGTCTCGAGTTGATGAGGCTTTGGCACAGAGAAGAATACCAAGCTTCTTAGATGACTCTTTAGCCAGATCAGCAACACGGCTGTTCCATAACAGCTCAGATGAGACTGTGGTGCCAAGCAGATTCATGGTTTTATGATGTATAAGAATATCATTGACACATATAATGGTAGGAATTAGAATTGCCAGCCCTATGTGGTACCTCAGTCTGGCTCTGTGAGCAACTTCATCACACTTATGTATGTATGTATGTTGTTGAACTTCTTTTGCACCGTACATAGCCACCGGTGCTAATCAGAAGTGTTGCTCCTCTGCTGTTCCCATCTCTCCCAGCCCTGCGCCACGTCTCCTCACCCTCTTCCCTGATCATCGGCACTGCTCTGGCCGTGCGTTCTCCGTGTCTGCGCCCAGCCATGCCAGTCCCAGTCTTGATCCTGGTGTTGGGTTGTATAGCTCCCTGGCAGACACGGCGCCTGTGCTACTTGCTGAGCACCTACTGGCGGCGACGCAGGCCTCCTTAGGCCTGCCCTGGTGGGCTACGATCGCTTGCAGCACGGTCGCCCTCCGCTCGTGCGTCACCCTCCCCCTCACAGTCTACCAGATGCACGTGATGGCCAAGGTGTGAGTGTGTGACTCTGTGAGTGACTGACTGTGTATTGTGAGTGGGGAGCGGTAATGTAGTGATTAGCTCGCTGCACTACGAACCTGGCGATTAGATTTCCATTCCCTCTCACGGCCAAGACTAGTGACGATTATCAGAACCGGTTTTGAGCCTCCCCTAGGTCGATTCAGCCTCAAATAAGTACCTGGTGTGTTTAAACATCACCACTGGGGATACAAAGGCGGCCGGGCGTGGTGTTGGCAATCCACCCCCCTGTGTGCTGTGCCGGTCTTCATAGGCACTCGCTAATAGCACTTGCTCCTACAGTCTGTTAAGGCAATACGGCAGATCTTTGTCTAAATATGTGAGTGTGTGACTAGTTTATGGGTCAGAGGACATCCCTGTCACACTCCAAGGTGAGCAGGAAATGGCCCTGACTCCCAGTCAATTAGCTTTGCCTGGGCCTGCCTAATCATTGTGAGCAGAGGGTTAGGAACCCCAAAAGCAAAGACCAACCCAAAGCCCTGGCCTATAGATGGTATCAAAGGATTTGACCAAGTCATGAAATCAGAGATGTAGGCCCTGTCGAAGTAGGATATACAGGTGGTGCATCTGCCAGTTATCTCTGTCGATCAACCCATAACACCTGGGTCTATCCTGCCAGTAGCGAGCCTCCGACACTTTACGTGGCCTCAAAGTGCACATAGTCTGGCACAAGCACGATGGTGATGTCACCACTACTTAATGAAAAACACGGGTTGTTGTTGTGTGATTCTGAGTCTCACCGTGCCGCCTGCCTTGGCTGCAGCTCTCCGCACTGCAACAGGAAATCTCGGAGCTGGCACGGCTGCTGCGGCGCGACGTGTCCGTGACGGCGCGGCAGCGCGGCTGGCCAGAGAGCACAGCGCGGTGAGACTGACACTCACCGCTCACTCACCCACATCGTAATGAGTGGCAGCAGCAACAGCAGCATCTCCACCATCAGCAGCATCATCATAATCGCCTCAGCATCATCAGCAGTAGCATCGTCAGGCAGCAGTCGTCTTCTATCACTACTACCATCGTTACTATTCCTGTGAACTTCACTCCTTGATTCCTCCACCCATATAGAGTACTCAGTCTACCTACCAGACACTGTTTTGTCTTATCCACCACACTGTGTTCAACCATTACACTCCAGATCACAACACACGCACTCATTTATTCACCATTCTTACCCAAACATCAGGAAAACACCTCAATAAACTACAGCGACTTCAAAACAACTTGTCTCACATTCTGGGCATTAGGCATGGCCATATGACTTCCATGACTTTGTGAAAACCATTGCACTGACTCCCCATCAGTTCATGTATATGCAGGCTCTCACCCGTCCAGGCATTCACCTGTTCAGGCACTCACCTGTTCAGGCTCTCAAACGTTCAGGTTCGCTTCCGGAGGACTTTGAGCTCTGGCTCCGCACCTCTGAATTCTCTGTAGAACAATTCATTCGATACGTGAAATACGCATGCATTACAAATAGTGTTTATTATTATTATTGTATTATTGTGAGTGTTTAATTGTGACCTGTAGTATAGTGGTGGAACACTGTACAGATGAGATGCAGCAATCAGTCTGGTAGAAAAAACTTCCTGTTTGTTTGGGCTCTCACCTAGCCAGATAAAGTCCGCTCAGGTGAGCTTACCTTTCAGCTTATCCCCTGCGCAGGTTTGAGTTCCGCAAGGAGCTGAAACGCCTGGTGAGTGAGCTGTATGTGCGCGACAACTGCCACCCTGTGAAGACCTCGCTGATCATGTGGGTCCAGATCCCCCTGTGGATCATCCTAACCGTCTCCCTGCAGAACATCTCCCG
This sequence comes from Lethenteron reissneri, assembly GCF_015708825.2. Taxonomy (NCBI): domain Eukaryota; kingdom Metazoa; phylum Chordata; class Hyperoartia; order Petromyzontiformes; family Petromyzontidae; genus Lethenteron; species Lethenteron reissneri. The sequence goes on from NC_083838.1 coordinate 372,298, forward strand.
GCTCGCACAGGATGGTGAGACAGAGGCCAGAGGGTTCAAGACCCACCGACCAGTCCACTCACCCACACCAAAAACCCACCCACACCAAAAACCCACCCACACCAAAAACCCACCCACACCACAACCCACCCACCCACCAACCCACCCACCCACCAACCTACCCACCAACCTACCCACCCACCAACCCACCCACAAACCAACCCACTCACCCATCTATACACACACCCACACCACCAACCCACCCACCAACCTACCCACTAACGGGGGTGAATTACCACTGGTGAACAACTGACTGGATTGAATAAGTGAATTCTAGATGATTACTCACCCTAACTTATTTACTCGTAAATCTGTCAGGTGCAGTGAGGTAGGTGTTGGAGTGGATTAGTGAGTATGTTATTGTGAGCTGCAGTGTGGTGGTTGAACAGTGGTTGAGACAAAACCGTTTGGTCGACAGAGTGCTCAACATTGGTAGGAATCAATGGGTGAATTTCACGGTGAAAGTATCCATGGTAGTAGTGAAGAGTGATAAGGAGGTATCTGGCCATCACTGAGCGAGTGACTGGAGTGAGTCCTTGAGTGCTGGATCATGAATCACCCTGACGACTCTACTCTGAACTCAGGTGCAGTGATGTAGGAATTGGGCACTCCACCACAGATATCACAGCAGCAGGATTCTAGCTCCAACTGACTCTGTGTTGTGTGTAGCAGCAGTAATGATTATTTACAGTTGAAAACGCTTTGGCACGGAGAAGACGACTAAGTTTCTTAGATGCCTCCTTAGCCAGATTACCAACACAACCGTTCCATGACAGCTCAGCTGAGGTCGCTGTGCCAAGCAGACAAATGGTTTTAGTATGTATAAGAACATCATTGTTACGGAACTGTGGAATTGTCAACCTTACGTGATATAATCGTTGATTGAGTTTCTGAGTTGAACATGCCTTGGTTTTTGTCATCCCAATCAAACTAATTTTGAAGTCAGTGGTGATTGATTTGAAAGTATCTGCACATTGGGCAACTAAATACTTTTCAGTCTGTGATTTAAATGAGTGATGTGTAAAGTGTGTTATCTGCAAAGGAGTGGATGGTATTGAGAGTGGGGGATAATGCGCAACTGATAAAGTGTGGTGTTGATTGCAGAGTCAAGCGTGTATGGAGGCCTCCTGGAAGGAGGAATGTTGTGGTTTTCCAATCTCACGCTACCGGACGCCACGTGGATTCTGCCCATTTCTCTCGGCCTCATAAACCTGCTCATTGTCGAGGTTTGTGATGAAGTTGTTGAACCAAGGTGACGTTATTTCCAACTCGAGTTTCTTGAAACACATTTTTATTACAACAAAATGCCAGCCCGATACAACACCCCGAAATATTCCAGTGACGGGGTACAGAAAATCCACGGTAATCCACTCCGGTGTGATGGAACCACACGAAAGGGCATGAGAAGGAGGGGAATAGGGGCCCCCACTGCCCCAGCCAAGTGGGGACCTCGCACTTGGGGGAAGATGAAGACTTAACTAGGGAGGGAAAGACGGGGGGGTTCCAACTAGGGTTTTAAAATCGGCTATTTCTTGTCGCCCGTAACCGAATAGTGAAAAATATATATGATGTGTCGTACATACATACATATACTTACTAACACCTGACTTACGAACGGGTTTTGGGAACGGAACTCGTTCGTAAGTGGAGGACTATCCATATGTCTTCTTAGCTATAAATGTAATTTTTTGTCTGTCTGTCTGTTTCTCTGTCTGTCTGTTTCTCTGTCTGTCTGTCTGTGCATGCCTATCCTTGCAACGCTTTTAACTAACAAACTGTTGGGTTTACGTTTCAACAAAGTAGACAGATACACACACACTAAGCCCCCGGACTTCTACAAGCCTCTTAGAATTTTGTTGACGGACAAATGGACAGACAGATGGAACGCCGGGCTTTCACAATAGCTTAGTGTTTGTGTATGTATATGTTATGTTTTTAATAGAAGACAAGTTTTGAAATATATTTTTCCCCCGGGCACTTCCTGCTCGTAACCAATAAACGTAACGTGTGACCTTGTGAACAGAGATATTAAGGGCGCCGCTGTAGTCTAACGGGTAGCACGCTGGTCTTACAATCCAGAGATCACCGATTCGATTCCATCTCCCGGTGCAGCAGTAAAAACGCGGTTCATTATTCAAAATACCACCTGCTTCTTATGTTCCACTCCGTCTCCACGGAGGAGGTCCCTGCGGTGTCTGCCTGCACTTCCTGCCTGTTCTCTTGTTGGTTTGTCTCTGCCTGTGCTTTGCGGCCCTGTAAGCTCGATTAAAAGCCATGTTTATGTTTACGCACTATCGTATTGTGGGGCGGGGTTTGCGTGTTATGCTGATGGATGGCAGCAAGGGGCACCATGGTGGCGAGATGTTAACTCCCTCTTGGTATGTGGGAGATCGTGGGTTTGATCCCCACCCTGACTCCTATATATTTGGAGTTTGCATGTCTCTTTCACCCCATGGTGGTCTCGTGGATTTTTCTCCAGGTCCTCCGGTTTTTCCCTCCACATTTATAACATGCATTTAGAGTATTTGGCTGATATAATTTGCATGTGATAAGGCAATGGCGGAGCCAGGATTTTCAGGTAGGAGGGGCAACCCTTCCAGCAATGAAAAATGATAGTTGTTAGTAAGTAAGGACTTGTCCCTTGCTTTTTATTCGACGCGTGTGCGGCGATGGCACAGCCATCGATCGAGGCTCGAATTTGAACCGTGTGTGATCGGCATCGCGCTCGCTGAAGGTGAATGCCTTCAGGGAAGTCGTGTACTATATACGCAACTGCGCACAATTCTGAATCACTTATAACTGCTTTGCAGTTACTTATTGCCAATTATGGACTCAGACTATTGCCCTATCATCTCATATGGTGGCAGTGGAGGTCGCAAAATGCCGATTTATTACTAATAAACCCCAATGATCCGATCGAAATTAGGGATTTCGATCGGATCATTGGGGGGGCACGTGCCACCCCCCCCCCCCCCCCACTGGCTCCACCAGTGGTGATAAGCCACTTTGTTGAGCTATCATTTGCGGCCAGGTCGCTTCTGGAAAAGAGCTCTATGGCTCAGTGGGCCTTGCGTGGTAAAATATACATCGTTGAGTTTAATTTCCCATTTGTGCATCAATATTAAGTATCTCCTTACCTGGTAAAATTTTATAGTTAGCTGTCCATGTCTGTGTTGCAGATGTTTGCGCTGCAGAGGAAGGACATGTCGCGCATGCAGCGGCTTGCTACAAACTTCATCCGACTGCTGTCAATAGTGATGGTGCCAGTCGCCGCAGCGGTCCCGTCGGTGCGTATGCTCACGCTCACAGCTCGCGAGCCAGTCAGAGCAGTGCTCCGCAACCTTTTTCATTCCACGGCACTCACTTTCAAGCCCGCTAGATCTACGCGGCACACCGAAGCAAAACGTCCCGACGGTAGGCCCGGCTGGGAACATTGTATCGTAGTTCACTATACACGCCGCTGGTGGCGGCCGTTTACCCCCCTGCGCATGCGAGACCGAGGGGGTTGAGAGGACCGGGGGTGGAGGATGACAGCTGTCTGCTGCTGCTGCCGTACTGCGCTTGCGTGACCATTGGAGAGGGGAGGGCAGGAGGTGGGAGCTTGAGGTTCTTTCCTGTACAGTAATTCTGAAAATACTGCGGCACACCTGCGAGTTCTATCGCAGTACGCTGGTGCTGTGCGGCCCACCGGTTGCGAAGTGCTGCACTCGTGCCGAGCCAGGTAGTTCAGCCGTAGACCGAGCAGCTCACAAGCAGAGGGTCGCTAGTTAAAATCCTCGTTGGGGCTTCACTCAACCCGTCATCTCTGTGGGGTCACTAAAAAGAATACCACTATGTGGGGGAGTCAACTGGTTGTTCGATAGACACTCAACCCTGCCATAGGAATGTTGAATTTCCACCACTGACTCAGGGCTGTAAACAGGAGATGAGCACCAATGCCTCAATACTCATTTGAGCAGGATATAGGTTTTGTTTTAGTTGATGATCTCAGCCAAGTCACAAATGACAGCATAAAAAAACATTCCAGTAAAATGTTAGTCCTCCGAGTTGGAATTAACGAATTTTACTGGAATACCTTTGTTTCCTGCTAAGTGCATGCCAAATATGCGCCCGGCTTCATATAACCCTAAACTGTAGCCAGACACCGGTAACCCACTGAGAACATATCCCGTGTGTGTAAGAGTGGAGAGTGTGTGATCTTTCACCTGTGCCTCCTGTGTCCCCCGCAGGCCGTGAGCCTGTACTGGGTGAGTTCCAGCGCTGTGGGTCTGGCTCAGAACCTGGCTCTGCGCGCTCCACGAGTCCGTTCCCTCCTGCATCTCCCACGTTCCCCCATGGACTCCGAGACACCATACAGAGACCTGGCTCGATCATTCCGCTCCAAGATCATGGACAGAGGCGGTTCTGCGGAGACACCCAAGGCGCGAAGATGAAATGGAACGAAGTGAAAGGCCGAGGCCTTGCTTGAATAGTCTGACTAAACAGTAAAATAAAAACCTATTCTATTTGTAGAACGGAGCCGTTTTCATATTATTGTATGTGTGATCACATTGTTGCAGATGTTTTTTCACAGCTCAAATACAAAATGAACTCTAGATGATGCTGGCTCTTCTGAGAGGTTATTGGTGAAATAAATTAGATAAATTAGAATACATTTTTAATAGTTTAATTTGTCATCTATAGTTTGAATGTGATTACTTGTTCCTGTGAGGTCATGACACACCGATTTAAAAAGCTGGGTCAGGCAACGCAGTTATTCTGACTTCCTGGGTTTTGACCTGAAGATGCAGATTCAATTAAAACGCTGTCGATATAATTGCAAAACTTGGTGGTGATAATTGTTCTTAAATCACCGGTGAGCTAAAACAATAATTGGCGCATTGTTAAACGCTTGCACACGTGACGCGTATTTGGCTGTGTCGGGTGGTGGTGGGGCAACTTAAAAATAAACGTTTCCAAATCGGGTTTTTTTTCGATTGGCAGGCAGCCCCATGAGTGGATATGAATCACTGTTACTCGCAGACAGTGATGCCCCAAATACATCGCAGTGCCCTCCAAGTCGCTCTTGGAAGTTGCAACTTAAGAACTTTTTTTGTTGCATAAATCCGTGGCCGGAAAACCCCGTAAGGTCAACATCACGGGGTCAACATCATGGCCAAGTGCTATGCAGTACATTTAGAAACGGGAAACTCGAATAACCTCGATTGTCACGAGTGCCATGAGCTGCTGGGCATCTGCTGCCATTCCGCAAAGATGTGGATGAAGCTCTGAACAGCTCCGTAGCATCAGACAGCTCACGCACTATTTGCAGGAATTGATGTGAAAACTCATGTCTTTAAAATCGCTTTTTGTGTTTGGTTTGTTAGCCTCCCCCCGCAGTTCCGATTAGCACGGTGCAAAGGAAGTTCTACATCGGTACACGAGATGCTTTTGTATTATTTGTGTAATGTTGGTCATTCTGGTCACCCAAGTCACGTTTGCAAACGCGACTCTCCCGGAATTCTGTGGCGGCCTCTTGTGAGTGCCAAGGCGACCCAGCGCTATCGTCGCTGCAGTATTCTCGCGTGTTTACTCAGAAAGAGTCACAAGACTCATTTTCAGGAGGGTCCTGTCAAGTCTTAGCACTATGGGGTGCAGGGGGGGGGTTATACTGGTAGGAACGAAGTGGACCAGACCACCAATAGATTAATGTGTCCGTCCGTCCGTCCGACTGTCCGTCCGTGTATCAACATCGCCCCCTACTGCAAACACTTGGCATGACCCTACAAAAACCTTTAGACTCAGTGACGCTATCCTAGTAGCAACATCGCCCCCTACTGCAAACACTTGGCATGACACGTGTAACTTTCCCTTATTCCCTGAGATAGCTTTTAATTAAAACTTTGAAATTAAATAAAAAAAACTCACAGCGCCCTAAAGCCTACAGCTAGGCCTAAAGCCTAGAACTAGGCCTCAAAGTCTCCCTTCGTATCGTACCCCCGCGTGTGTGAAAGGGAGTTATGTTTAACAATGTTACATTCCCTCAAGATTTTAAATAGAAACATTTAAATTAAAAGCTTTTACATAAATCATTAAAACATTTAAATTAAAAATTAACTCACAGCGCCCTAAAGCCTACAGATAGGCCTAAAGCCTAGAACTAGGCCTCAATCTCTCCGTATCGTCCGATTCGGTGTAGCAACATCGCCCCCTACTGCAAACACTTGGCAGGACCCTACAAAACCTTTACACTCAGTGGGGCTTTCCTGGCTTAACAAGTGTAATAATAAACTTCGCTTCAAATTTACTTTACTGAAACGCAGCACGTTTTTTTAACACAGAGACAAGAAACATTTATAACACAGAGACGAGATACATTTAATCGCCTTAATTGTTCACGAAAAGCACGGCGCGTGGCCTAGTGCGGCAGGCTTCGCGAGGCCTAGTGCAGAAGGTGGTGGTGGGGGTGGTGGTGGGAGGTTTTTAAATCTCACAGCGTTTCTTGTCAAAACAAACACTTTTAATTACGTTACACTAGAATACAGTATTTGGTCTTTAACTCCTCTATACCCGGTCGATATCCCTGTACCGGTACTAAGCATTATTCCTACCAGCCCACCCCGCAGGGTCCTGTTAATTTAATCCCAATTGAGGAGTTTGCGGTCGTTTTTTCCCATTTGGACCATGACACCGGCACACAATGGGCCGAATTGTTTATGACTGACGCCACGGACTCTTTAACGTCCCATTTAAAGCAGGTGGTGCGTTATTTTTATGCGATTAGACAAACAAAATCTTGAAGTGTGCTAAACTCATAACCGGGTTTTAGCGTTTTTCATAGATTACCGGTTACGCTGGAAACCGGTTTTAACCACCCAACCTCACGGGTGAGATAAAAACCGTTGTTTATTTTTATTTGTATATTTTTTTAGGTGCTTTGTTTACCCTTCCTCTACTCTGCACCCCTGTCGTGTTTTTATATTGTTGTTATTGTTGTTGTAACCCCCCCGGACGCTGGTGACAAAAGAGTTTCAGCGCCCAGCGGAAGCCTCCTGCAGGCGAGATGAAGATTCCGAGTGGGGCGTGCGGCCGCGCTTCGCCCACGAGGCTACGCGGGCGCCATGTTGGCAAGGGGCTACAAACGCCAACGTGCGCTCCGTGCTGGGGCTGCGCGTCGCGTGTGGATGACGTCACGGCGCGAGTCCTCCCCCTTCGATTGCTGAGCGCAGACTCCCCCTGACCAACATGGCGCTCGGGAGCATCCGGCACGTGGTTGGCACGTCAACGCGGAGTCGATTGTTGGTTCCGTCTCCACAGAGCAGGTAACCCCCGCGCGCTTTCTCTGCTCTCGCCTCTCTCTGTCAACGCTCGCTCCCTCCACTCTCCCCGCTCCCTCCATTCTCCCCGCTCTCTCCACTCCGCTCTGCTCCCTCAACTCTCCCCGCTCCCTCCATTCTCTCTGCTCTCCCCGCTCCCTCCACTCCGCTCTGCCTGTGCTTAGCGGGCCCTGCTCGAGGGCTTCGGATTTGGCGTCGCGAGGCGCCGGTTGCAGGGTGAGCGCCGTGGAGGGAGGAGCGGGGAGGTTGGATCGGGGAGCGAGGATCGGAGTTTCGCTCTCGGATTTAAAAACCCCGCGGTGTTGGGACGCTCTCTGCTGTGATACAAAGGCGGCCAGGAGCGGGGGGGGCATGCGCCCTTGGGAATGGTATCAAAGTGATCTTCTGCTCAAGTGACCATTGAGGCATTGGTGCTCGTCTAATCGCAGCCCTGCAGAGCCAGAGGTAAACATTCCACGTTCCTATGGCGGAGACGAGTACTTCCATTTGACAACCACTTTTGACTTCACACAAAGTGGCGCTGATTGTATCGATGTTGGGCTGAGTAATACCCTGACCAGGATTTTAACTTTGTAACATTCCGATTGGTTCGATAAATTAAAGCCACGCCACTGTTTGTGGTCATTTGGATGGACTCGCTCCCGCCGTAGGAACGTGGAATATCCTACAACTGGTTCAGGACTGTGAACAGGAGGTGAGAGCGCCGCATCGGGGCTCATTTGAGTCGGAATTCACTTGGACGCGTATATATTGGGCACCGTTCGGTGTGGAGTTTGTGTGTTCTCTCCCCTCCTGTTCTGCATGGGTGTCTTTAGGGTTCCTCCCATAGCTAATGCTCATCTGGGTGGGAAAGGGACGGTGCCACCTCGCACCTGTGAGTTTAACTCCCTCGCCTGATACACAGGAGGTCGTGGGTTTCATTCCGATCCTGACGCCTGCTGCTGCTGTATATTTGGATTTTGCGTGTCTCCAATGTCGCGTAGATTTTTTCCAGGTCCTTCGGTTTTTCCACTCGATAAGCCGCTTCGTTGAGTTATCATTTGTGGCTTCTGAAAGAGATGTGTAGCTGAGTGGGCTTTACCTGGTCCAGTATATATTTTTGTTTAATTGTTTAGTTTTGATGTTAAAAAACTCATGAATTAACGAACAACAGCTTAATATACAGAGGACTGCAGAGCTTGGCCAATCGTTTGCGACGGCTCACCGCCTGGCTGCTGCCTTCCTGCATCTCTCAGTGGTTTCCCATGCCTCTTAAACAGAAACGGCGAGCATTTTCAACATTCTAAATCGTTAAATGAATGTATTATGTTGTACGGTTGTTTAGAGTGAACATCTGAATGCAGCTTCTCATTTTGGCAAGTTTATTTGTGCCTGTGAAATTTGATATTCGCAAATCTAGCGCTGACCCCGACCCAAGCAACAGGTGAAATAGTCCTGACACCCTGAATCTTGTCCTAAAGATGTGTGACATACTTTCAAGCGAAATGTCGCATCTATAATTGTTAAATATTCTTCAACTTACTGGTGAGCATAGAAAAGATTGGCTCCTGGACATCTGTGAAAACGTGCTTCATAGCTCATTGGATTCCTCCTGTTTAAACGATGATTCTGATTGTACACCGGGGGACCGTTTCATTTGTTTGGCTGTGTCGGTGGTGGAGGAGTCCTAAGACACCCAATTTGACCAATATTTCATGGCCTAACCCAAAAATCAATCGTGAACTCGTATTTACAAGTGGACATTAAAAGCTGATATGTTTATATTAGTTTCCAGTTGATGCTACATGTTTGCGTTAAATATGAGTTCTTATTCCATTTTGTTGCTTTTGTCATTGTCATTTTTCTCTTTTGTTTGTGTTTTTGTGTCTCCAGCCCATCGGCCCATTGGGGAGAGTTTTTGTTCAGGTTTTACTGGGGTTGCCAACTCCACATTTAGATATGACGGGAAGAGAACACCCATTGCAGTTGCATTCTTCACCTCCGCCACCACTACCATCGCCACCATCACCACCATTGCCTCATTTACCACCAACGCAATGACCCATGGCCAATAGTACAATGGCCAACAACGCCACCACCACCATCATAACTATCACTACAGAATCCTCCAGTGTCCAATTTGCTGGTTTCACCACAACATCATCGCCATGACCACTATCGGAAAAGCAACCTTCACCATCAGAGGGGCTGGTTTCATCATACACTGGAGAAAGGACTTGGACTTGAATTTCCCTCTCGACTACAACAGCCGCATGTGTCACTGCTGGACTGACAGCGTCACTTAGCGGTCATGGCACTGGCCTCTGAGCCTGTTCACACGGAGCCAGCGGTTCGATTCCCACTACAGCTACCACCAGGTAATTAACGTTTGCGTGGATTTACCAAAGTGCTAAATATTACAAAGAGTGGATTGCATCACTTGCAAGCAGCAAGTACTTTTTTGTGCGGCTGGTGTTGTAGCCCAAATACAATAAAAGTTACAAATTCACTGCAATTTAAATATTAAATGGCCTTGCATGCTTAGAACCATGCGTGTTTCCGGTGCCGGTTGGAAACCCTTATGTTCTGCAGCAGCCCATGCTCACTGCTGTTTCCCCTCTGTGGAAACCTCATGGCATAGGGATAGGGAACCGCTCTTAGAAGTGTTGGTGTGCGTGTCTGGTGTTCTGAGAAGCGCCGGTCTGACGTACTATGGTATACCCGCACGTGTCCACTCAGAGCCGTCCCTAGTGTACGGCAAATTGGGGTGACCGTCCCGTGCCCCGCGCTTTTGGAGCCCCACGTTTCGATGTCACGGTGTCAGTTGCAATACTTGAGGCATTGGGGGTGGGGCGGTGTCTTGTCCTGGGCCCTGCACCCCACTATGTGTCCACCACTGCAAGTCTTCCTTCAGGCATTGAACACCCTTGCTCGACAACCATCGTCAGTACCATCACCTAACAGGGCAGCGATGGTGTGTATCTCATCTGAAGCACTGAGCCAGTGGTGTTAAATTTACATTCCCAAAATCATGGCCAGGCTCCATACAACGAGGTGGTTTTTCATTTAATTTGCTTGAGTTAACCTGCCACCAGGATATTTGATTCAACATTCTTCTGATTGCAAGTCGAGCAAGTCTAAGTGTTCCGTGAAACCAAATTGTAAAGCACAATTGCAACACCGTTTCATCGGTATCGGTAGTTTTCAAATACATGTGTATATTAGACCTCCGTATATCCAGATTGTGACCAGCATCAATTAGCATTGCCGTCATCAGCGTCACCAGTTAGACCAACACTATTGCCATCGTCGATTCGACACAGTGTAAATTCCTATTGTGGTTTTAAAATTGTAAAATCTGAATTGTAAATGTGATCATTGTCACTATCACTATATCCTGCGTCATTGTCATCATCGCGAGTGTAAGGAGATCCACAGGGTGCGTAATGACTCAGTATGCATCCAGGTTTCTATGTTTGACATCGCCAAACCCTTTAACCAACCCATCGCCACCATAACCCAACCCATCACCATCACCCTACTCATCCTCATCACCTAAACCAGGGGTCGGCAACCTACGGCTCCGGAGCCGCATGCGGCTCTTTACGGGCTGCTTCTTGACGATATGTACGTATGTACAGTATGTACTCAGATGCATTGCGGCTCTTGAAATACTGAATTTTGTACCGAATTGGAAAGAAATGGCTCTTTTTGTTATTTTGGTTGCCGACCCCTGACCTAAACCATTACCATCAACACCATCATCACCCCACACATCATCACCTAAACCATCAACATTGTTATCACTCCCACCATCACCGTCATCACCCCACCCATCAACACCCCACCCATCACCATTATCACCCCATCCATCATCACCATGAACCATCCTCTGCACCTCAGAAACCTGCCCCCCCACCGCACATTGCCGTCTCCCAGGTCTCTGAGCCAATGGCGTTGCTCTGCGGGCAAGACGAAGTGAAACTAGAGGAGGAGCGGCAGGAGGAGCGGGTGAAGCAGGAGGTGAAGCAGGAGGAGGAGCAGCAGGAGGAGCGGGTGAAGCAGGAGGCTGCGGAGCAGCAGCAGCAGCAGCTCGGCAACGAGCGGAGGCTGCGTCCTCGGCACAGAGCGAGCAGCAATGGGGGGCCGGTAGGGCCCCCTCCTCCAAAAAGCAGGCTTGAGGAAGAGGGAAAGAAAGAAAAGAAGAAAAAGATTTGTCGGAAGAGAAGAAAGAAGACCAACGAGGAAGAGGAGGAGGACAAGGAGACGAAGGGGGGGGAGGAGGAGGGGGAGGAGGAGGGGAGTCGTCGCTTCCCGTGCAGCACGTGTGGCCGCGTGCTGCGTGGGGAGACGCGGCTGCGCCGGCACCTCGCGACCGGGCACCGGCGGAGCCTCGCCTGCGAGCGCTGCCCCAAGAGGTTCTCGCGGGAGGAGGAGCTCGGCCTACACCGGCAGACGGACTGCGAGCGCAGCATCCAGGTGCGGGCTGTCGCAGGACGACCGGCCACAGGTTTCCGAATTGCTGTTAAAAAAAGTAAATCTGTTGTGTGTGTTGCTCTGGACGGTTCTGTGTGTGTGCGGAGCGGTGGTGCAGCGGTTAGCGCGCCGCACTAGGAACCCGGCGACCCGAGTTTGATTCCCGCGCAACACCAGTGACGATTATCTGAATCCGTTCTGGGCCTCCCCTAGGTTGACTCTACCTCAAATGAGTAGCTGGTGCGAGTTGTAAACATCGCCACTAAGGAGACAAAGGCAGCTGGGCGTGGTGCTGGCAACCCACCCTTTCGTGTGCTGTATCGGTTTTCATAGGTGTTCGCTAACAGCTTTTGCCCAAACAGTCTGTTAAAGGCTATATGGGGGATCTTTGTCTTTCCCCCCAGTGCTTTACATGTGAGAAGTCATTCAAGAAGCTGTGGTACCTGCAGCAGCACATGAAAACTGTGCACAGCCCCGCAGAGAGGAACGTTGCCTGTGACATCTGCGGAAAGAAATTCTACACCCTGGCCCAGGTCAAGAAACATCTGGTCGGTGAGTCCACAGCTTGACCTGACATATATATAAAGACAAAGATCCCCCATACAGCCATAACAGACTTTGGGGCAAGTGCTGTTAACGAGCACCTATCAAGACCAGCACGGCACACGAGAGGGTGGCTTGCCACCACCGCTCCTGGCTGCCATCGTCTCCCTTGCGGTAATGTTTACACACCACACCAGGTACTCATTTGACATCCGTGACAACATAATTGTCACTGATGTTGGCGATGAGTGGCAATCAAACTCGGATGGTCACCAAGTTCGTAGCACAATACACTGTTCGCTACACCAGCACTCCCCACATATATACACGCATATACACACACACGGCACAAAACAACCACTCGCCCCATTGTGGATAATATACAATGTAATTATTGTTTAGGTATTGTGCTGAATCAGGAACCATGTCTACCACAGAGGGCCTTTGCCTAAAATAGATGATCTGACAGTTCACCAGCATTAGTTCAAGCAAGCCTGGCCAGTAATGGCCCTTCATCATCTATGTGATGTGTCGGAGAGCCGCATTGTCCGATACGTCACCTCTTTTATAAGTCTTTCCTTTTGGACCCATGCCCTAAACCTTCGACAGTGCGGCTCCACAACCCTAATGTACGTATATTGAACTTCTTTCGCACCGTACGTAGCGAACTGTGCTAAGCGGAGGTGCAAAATTACGCTTGGAAATATTAATCAAATTAATGAGAAGTCACACCTCCTCCTCGTGCAAGACCCGACGCAGACGATTCCAGGATTCAGTCTTCCGTGAAGCTCAGGGGACCACAACCCTGAAACGCATCCGCACACAAACCATGGCAGCAGATGCAGATACTTAATATTGATGCACAAATGGGAAATTAAACTCAATCATTTTTATGTTATCACGTAAGGCCCACTGAGCCATAGAGCTCTTTTTCAGAAGCGACTTGGCCATAAATGATAGCTCAACGAAGTGGTTTATCACATGGAAATATATAGCAGCCAAATACTCTAAATGTGGAGGAAAAAACCAGAGGACCCGGAGAAAAATCCACCCGATCACAAGGAGAACATGCAAACTCCAAATATACAGGCGCCAGGGTCGGGATCGAACCCACCATCTCCTGCATCGCAGGCAAGGTAGTTAACATCTTGCCACCGTGGTGCCCCTGTATATGTATATATATAAATAATACAACTGCAGTCACCACCCACAACAGAACCACGGAGCGTAGAACGACTCGGTGACCAATTCGCGAACATGGAGGAGGCATCGCGATAGCGAAGATTCACCACTCAGCTACTCCTGACGAATCATATGGCTCGTTAGCCACCTCGATGTAAAATTAGGGTCCCTCTACATCAATATTAAATCGGCACATGAAGAAGTCCGCAGTGTTATGGAACAATGTGTTGTGCGTTCGTTTTGTGTGCTCGTGCACTACTGCCGTGTGTATGTACGTATATTGAACTCCTTTGGCACCGTACGTAGCCAACCGTTCTGATTGGAGGTATGGGGGAAGGACAACAAACTAAACACAAGAAGCAGTTCCAAAGAAAACCAACATCACCAAAGAAATGTGTTAATTATATTAAACGGGGTATGAGAGGCTTTACCACACCTTTGATCGCCACGGTTGGCTACGTACGGTGCTAAAGAAGTTCAACGTACATACTGTGAATATTTTCGAGGGAAACTTTGTAACTCGATTTGTCGGTCATCCACCTCCCCTCCCGTAGCTCACCGCGAGGACATGCCGTACACGTGCGAGACCTGCGGCAAGTCGTTCAAACGCAGCATGTCCCTCAAGGTGCACAGCATGAAGCACTCGGGACTCCGGCCGTACAAGTGCAAGGTGAGAGCCGAGTGTGAGAGCACCTCCGGTGAGTGCGGTCGGCTACGGGTTCATCTACGCACGTACAGCGCACGTGGAGCCAGCCCTCCACGTACTTCACTCGAGTGATTCCTCCACTCGTGTTGAAGGAATTTGTCGTCTACCAGATTTGACTCACTCCACTGTGTCCAACCACCCCGCTGCAGGTTACAACAACTCAGGCACCCACTCAAACAGCCTCTCGGCCAACCATCATACTGCATGTCACGTAAAAACAAACATCCCCTGTATAGTTTAACACGGAGTCTTTCGCGACCAATATCGTCTATAATATAGGTATTTTGGGTTAGATCCGTTAATATAAATGTGTCGTTAAACCCGCCACCACCCAACACAGCCAATTATTAAGGTTTGTCACGTAAACAGAACATGCCAAGTCGTTATTAGTACAGCACACCGGTGTGTTGGAGAGCAAATCCACAACATTGATGGCGGGTTTAACGACCCATTATATTTACGCGATCTAACACAAAAAACCTACATTATGGATCCCCTGTATAGCCTTAACAGACTGTCGAGGCAAGTGCTGTTCGCGAGCACCTATGTAGGCTGGCACGGCACACGAGGGGTTGGGTGGCCATCAGCATCCTCGGCTGCCTTTGTCTCCCTTGAGGCAATGTTTACACAGCACCAGGTGCTAATTTGAGGCTGAGTCAACCTAGGGGAGGCCCAGAAATTGTTTAGATAATCGTCATCGGTGTTGACCGTGAGTGGGAAACTAACTCGGGTTTCCGGGTTTGTAGCGCACCCACACACTCAAGCATCATACTGCACGTCACATAAATACTCACTCACCCACCCACCACACTACAGATGACATTCACTCTCTCAGTCACCCACGCATTCACTCACAAACACTGCAGGTCACAAATCTTCTCTTTTTGCCTCATCCCTTGCACTGCTGCACTTGGTAATTCCCTCCCATTCTCTCTTTTTCCCAAGTTCTTACAACAACTTTGCTCAATTCAAGAAACCTGTCAACTCTTGTTGATTACGTGTCTTGATGGTGCTGGTTATTGCTGGCCGCTTGGAATTTTGTGCGGTGTTAAAACATAAATATACCCCATCTGTCGGTGATTTGACAGTGCTGCCCCCCACTGGCCGTGTTAGTGCATGTGTAGGGGTGTTAGAGAGAGGGCCCGTTATGTATGGCAGTCTATGGGAAAGAAACACAGTGGGCGGGGCTACGTGTGTGCACAGGGAGATGCCCTCTGCGACGTCCGAGCCAGACACCCTGGGGGGGGCTGGTTTGGCGTTATGATCCCCCGGGGGCCCACCCCTCAAGGAGGGTTGGGTATAAAAGGGGACGTTATAGGGGCTCGGGGGGCAGTTATGTTATAGTTAACTAAGAAGACTGAAGACGTCTTAGATAGAGCCCTGGACTCCCCTCGTTCGATGTCCTTGTCAGGGCCGAACAGGACCGAGCCAGCGGCGTGGTCCCGAAAGCCAGAGCCGGTGCTCTTCTAAGAGCTGGTCTGGGACTCCGGGTACCGGCCTGACTTACCAGTGTCGGGCCAAGTAGCCTCCCCTAGCCCAGTAGTGGAGGACCGTGAGGCAGGCTAGGACTTAGCTAGGAAGAGTATCCTTAGCTAGTCGGGTGAGGGGGCCGATACCCCCTCCAGTGCTGTATGTCACATACGAGCTGTGTTGAATAAATATCCGTGTGCCTCCACCTCGGCGTCAAGTGTCTTCACCGGTACTTCAACTGGTGTCAGAAGTAAAACTCGAACATGGACACGCGGAAGACAGCGCGGCCCAAAGTACCGAAAGAGGAAGATACTGCCGAGATCGTCTAGCCCGAGACGGCTACACAAGCCATGGTGCAGCCGGGGCCTGATGTCTCCTTACCGGGGCATCTGAGTGAGGAAGGACCACGGCCGGACGCGTTGCGGCTGGCTCACGGGAGGCTGGCGGGGCTGCTGTGTGCCGCTGCCGCCGCGCTGGAGACCGTCGCGCGGCTGGGGGCCGGTGGTTCAACACGGGCTGAGGCGGCCCAACGACCAGGGCGCCTTCCCGCCATTTCGGAGCAGCCCGAGTTTGAATCTCCCGCCATCGACGCTGCAGCTGTTCGGGGCGTGGCCAGCCTACACATCCACTCCGGCATCGCCGTCGCTGAAGCCGCGACGTCATCACCACCGCGACAGGCGATCCCATCGGCCGCTCGTACCGACGCACAGCCGAGTGGAGGTGACATCCGCCCGCGGGAATCAACAACGACAGCTGCACTCCATCAGAGGCTGCGGGCCCGGGCTGCTCGCCATCGACGGCGAGTTGGAACGACGTCGCCCGTCAACTCGACCAGCTGCTGGTGGCAAGGGAGTGGCCGGGTGTTGGTGAGTGATGGCGAAATTGGCTGTGGCGTTCGCACCGTTTCGGCGGTGTCGGCGTTCCCGCCATTTGCACCATGCCGGCGTTTCACGCCACTTCAACGTGCCGACGTTCCCGCCTTTTGCGCCTTGTGTGCTTTGCGCCTTGTGTGCCGGCCTTGTGGGCCTTGTGTGCCGGCCTGGCGGCGTACCACTGCAGCCCTGTGATTACGGGCCTCCCTCCCCCCATTGAAGTAAGAAGAGCGGGGGAGGGCATCGGTGGTGAGAGCGAGAGGGGTCCGTGATTGAAGAGAGGGTTCCGACTATGGAGACACTGCTGGGAGGAACTTTTTCAGTTTGACTCTCCGGTTTTGTGTTCCTCGCGGACGGTTTTTCCCTCTGTTCTTTTTGCATTTTGCCTTGTGCGAGTGTTATTTGGTTAATGTTGAAGGGGATTTTGAAATTACAGGTTCGGGTTGTTTCAAACCCACTGGTTGGTTCCTGTCCGTTGTTGCACAGAGGATGTCTTTTGTGCGGGAATGCTCCTCGTGTTCTACATGGATCGGGGGTGCGTTTCCGTTAATTGCGTTGCTCTCTCCACTCGGTTGGTACAGCTGCATTGCTGCAATGCGAGTCTCGGAGATGAGGGGTACGGATACGGGATGTGAGGTGTATGTGTTGTGATGGTGTTAAATTGCGATGGTGACATGCTGCCAGGGATTTGGAATTGTGGTGCTGGCTGTCACTTATCTTGGGGCGCAGATCCTGACCAGGATGGCCCTGTGAGTGTTGCGTGTTTAACATGAGCGTTGTGGTCCCGTCATGCAATGGCTGACGGCTTGACCTGACAGCCCGGAGATTAAAACACTCCGTGGTATGTCTAGCCTAGTGGGCTGTGTGCTCACATGGCTCAGAGAGTGTGGTCCCGTCAGGCTGTGTCTGACGGCTTGACCTGACAGCCCGGAGATTAAAACACTCCGTGGTATGTCTAGCCTAGTGGGCTGTGTGCTCACATGGCTCAGGGAGTGTGGTCCCGTCAGGCTGTGTCTGACGGCTTGACCTGACAGCCCGGAGATTAAAACACTCCGTGGTATGTCTAGCCTTGTGGGCTGTGCGCTCACATGGCTCAGGGAGGGTGGTCCCGTCATGCTGTGGCTGACGGCTTGACCTGACGGCTCGGAGGTTGAGACCCTCTGAGGCGCGTTGAAACAGTGAGCTGAAGATTCGTAAGGTTCGAGTGGGTTAGCCAGTTTTCATGTATATAGGTTGTGTTCATTGTGTGTTGTGTGTATGGTGGGTTCCCTGCAAATTGTATATAGCTTGTTTTTTTTACGGAATTCGTATTTATCAAAGGGGGGGTGCGTCGGGTTGTTTTCTCTTCTTGCTGTTGCATTTTTTTTGTGTTCTTGTTGCCGTTCTTGTTATTGTTGAAATTAGTGAGGCACACGCGCGGTTACGGTATAAATTCATTTTTATTGTCATTGTGTATGTTGGCAGCCGGGACGGCTGCGAGCTATGCAGGGGGGAGTGATGTAGGGGTGTTAGAGAGAGGGCCCGTTATGTATGGCAGTCTATGGGAAAGAAACACAGTGGGCGGGGCTACGTGTGTGCACAGGGAGATGCCCTCTGCGACGTCCGAGCCAGACACCCTGGGGGGGGCTGGTTTGGCGTTATGATCCCCCGGGGCCCCACCCCTCAAGGAGGGTTGGGTATAAAAGGGGACGTTATAGGGGCTCGGGGGGCAGTTATGTTATAGTTAACTAAGAAGACTGAAGACGTCTTAGATAGAGCCCTGGACTCCCCTCGTTCGATGTCCTTGTCAGGGCCGAACAGGACCGAGCCAGCGGCGTGGTCCCGAAAGCCAGAGCCGGTGCTCTTCTAAGAGCTGGTCTGGGACTCCGGGTACCGGCCCGACTTACCAGTGTCGGGCCAAGTAGCCTCCCCTAGCCCAGTAGTGGAGGACCGTGAGGCAGGCTAGGACTTAGCTAGGAAGAGTATCCTTAGCTAGTCGGGTGAGGGGGCCGATACCCCCTCCAGTGCTGTATGTCACATACGAGCTGTGTTGAATAAATATCCGTGTGCCTCCACCTCGGCGTCAAGTGTCTTCACCGGTACTTCACATGTGTGGCCAGGTTAGTGAATGGGTGGCCGTATTAGTGAATGGGTGGCTGTACTTGTGAATGTGTGGCCAGGTTAGTGAATGGGTGGCTTTACTTGTGAATGTGTGGCCAGGTTAGTGAATGTGTGGCCAGGTTAGTGAATTGGTGGCTGTACTTGTGAATGGGTGGCCAGGTTAGTGAATGGGTGGCCGTATTAGTGAATGGGTGGCTGTACTTGTGAATGTATGGCCAGGTTAGTGAATGTGTGGCCAGGATAGTGAATGTGTGGCCGTATTAGTGAATGGGTGGCCAGGTTAGTGAATGGGTGGCTTGTGAATGTGTGGCCAGGTTAGTGAATGTGTGGCAGTGTCCATGATTGGCTGGATGTGTGAGTGATTGGTGTCTGTCGTTGCAGCTGGAGAGCTGCACTGAGTGCTTCATGTATCGCTATCAGCTGAGAAACCACATGAGTGTGCACGTGGGACACAAGGAGTTCATGTGCCAGTGGTGTGGGAAGGACTTCAGCATGAAGCAGTACTTTGATGAGCACCTCAAGGTACATACAGGTGAGATCCCATTCACCCAGTCACTAACATAACCACCCATTCACTTACGCACCCACCCATCCACCTACAAGGCCACACATCCACTAACAAGGGCACTCATTCACAAACACTGCCCCTCATTCATAAACACAGCCACCCATCCACAGACACAGGAATCCATCCACTAACCTGGCAACTTATTCACTAATACAGCCACCCATTTCACTAACACGGCCACCCATTTACTCAAAGCCAGTGTATGGTGGATAGTGTGTGCCGCCGTGTAGGGTGTGTGTCCAGTGTGTCTGTGTCGAGCACTAGTTCGCATCTTGTGTAGAGTGTGCGGTGTGTAGAGTGTGCGGTAGTGTCGTAATTAGCGCGCTGGGGTTCGAACCCAGCGACCCAGTTCTGATTCCCGCTCACGGCCAATACCAGTGAAGATTATGTGAACTGGGCCTGGGCCTCCCCTAGATCAACTTAGCCTCAAATGAGTACCTGGTGCAATGTGTAAACATCGCCACTGGGGAGACAAAGGCGGCCGCCGTGCCGGCCTTCATAGGTGCTCGCTAACAGCAACAGTTGGATGAAGGCCATACGGGGGGATCTTTGTGTCGAGTGTGCAGTGTGTAGAGTAATTGTACGAATCTGTGTGTGTGTCTTGAGTGTGCGGTGTGTAGAGTAATTGTACGAGTCTGTGTGTGTGTTGAGTGTGCGTTGTGTAGAGTAATTGTACGAGTCTGTGTGTGTGTGTGTGTTGAGTGTGCATTGTGTAGAGTAATTGTACGAGTCTGTGTGTGTGTGTCGAGTGTGCGGTGTGTAGAGTAATTGTACGAGTCTGTGTGTGTCGTGTGTGCGGTGTGTAGAGTACCAATACAAATCTGTGTGTGTGCGTGTGTGCCACGTGTTGCAGGCGAGAAGCCGTTTGCGTGTGACGCGTGCGGGAAGCGCTTCACGAGCCGCCCCAACATGAAGCGGCACCGCCGCACACACACGGGCGAGAAGCCGTACGCGTGCGAGGGCTGCGGCCTGCGCTTCCGCTTCTCCAACATGCTGAAGGCACACGCCGAGCGCTGCCTGCTGGCACTCGAGAGGGTGGCGGCGGCAACGGCGGCCGTGAACGGGCAGCACTTTGTCCCTCCGGCCTTCCCATACCACACCGAGCATCATGGGTAGAGAAGCGGTGGCGGGGGGGGGGTAAGGCACAAGGCTTCATGTGAAACCGCGAAGCAGACAGTAGTGTGTACTCCACCACACCTTGTTGTACTCACACGCACATCCTAACTATCCACCACACACACTACACACACTAACTAGCCACCACACACACTACACACACACTAACTAGCCACCACACACACTACACACACACACTAACTATCCACCACACACACACACACTAACTATCCACCACACACTACACACACACTAACTATCCACCACACACTCTACACACACACTAACTATCCACCACACACACTACACACACAATAACTATCCACCACATACACTACACACACACTAACTATCCACCACACACACTACACACACACTAACTAGCCACCACACACAGTACACACACACAGTAACTAGCCACCACACACACTACACACACACACTAACTATCCACCACACACACCTGCAGTATGGTGGCTGAACACAGCGTGGATTAAACAAAAGTTTGGAGAAATGAGTGAAGTTAACGAGGATAGCACCCACGCTAATAGTTCTAGAAGAAAGATAAGGAGACGACCGACCACCGTGAGCGAACGGCTCTGTGTTGGATTCTATCAAGCACTTGTCTGTAACTTAAGGCTGGGGTTTATAACTGATTTTATTATGAAGACAAGGATCATGCTCGGTCACTGAATTAATTTTGACCTCTGAAAAGGTGAGCGGAATGACCTCGCGAGTTTGGCTGCATGCACTGCCCAAGAGCTGGTGATGTCAATATTAAGGGGCAATTAATGTGGCTTTTTCAGCATAAGTGTCCTCTTAAGATTTTGCACAGGAAGATTTAATAAGATTTATGTTTTGCAACACAACCCCGAGACACTGAGATGAAAGTCACTTCATAGACATTGAAGGAGTTTGATGTTGGTCCACGTAACAAAAGAAGTATTTTTTTACAAATCCTCTCAGCCACACGTTCTTCTGGGAATGCTTAATTTCGGCAGCATTGGTTCAAGCATAATTCTCGACCGGTTTGAACATTCGGCGTCTCGTCAGCAGAGTAAAGCTTTCTTGAACCAATGCTGGTGAACTGTCAGATGTTTAAATGTCTCCTTTAGCGACCACAAACTATATAATACACAACACAGAACGATGATCAGCTTGGTCGTGGAGAATATAAGTAACAAATAAGTAGACATTTTTCGTCCTTCCCATATCTGGCCCTGCACTTAAAAAGATTATTAATAGCACTTCCAGAAGGCCGTGTAGCGAATGGGATGTGTCAAATATATAGCAAGGCTCAGTTTGGCCTCTGAAATAATGGACACCCACTTTGTGAAGCCAAATGCTAGGTCATAATTTTTGCATGTATATGGCGCTTGTTAAAATGCCTCGGCAACTCCCAAGCGTGCCTCATGGGATGTGTAAAAACAATTAGCTTAACGAGGTGGAGGCGTATTGTCTGGATGTTTGTTTTATTCGCATTCTGCACAATGACGCTGACGATTCCAACGGCAGCAGCAACCGCGGGATGTCCAGCAGCAGCAGCTGACCGCTTCGTGAAGCTCCGTCTGGCATCACAGCCGCTTGATTCTTCAGGTGCTTGGGGATGATGGAGAGCTCGTGGGGTTTTTGTCGATACCTTTTTCAGGCCAGTTGTGTATGTATGTTGAACTTCCTTTGCACCGTACGTAGCCCACGTGCTAATCGGAGGTGCAGGGGAAGGGTGACAAACTTTGCGCAATAAGTTATAAAGAAATTACTTTTGCATCTGTATTTAAAAGTGCATCGCTCCTGTGGCTTCCTGGTATCAGAAAGATGAGCGTCCCAGGCGGCCGTAGAAGCACATGTGAACGGGCGTGATGTGCACCGCATTCAGCGGGGACCCGCTTGTGGCCGGCGTCGTTGGATTAGTGGCACCATGGAATGGGGCCTGCGTGGCGACCCCTTGGGTCGCCGTGCGTTCCCGTCCACTGCCTCCCACCACACCACGTGAATCGCTTCGGTGGACTTGGGATCTCTTTGGCATTTTAAAAGTAGAGTTTGTGTTTTTGAATGACGTTTCACTTAAAGCATTGGAGATATAAGTCAAAGGGGTAAGAGTATCCCTCGCTGTGCAGCCATTTGGAAACCGCAGTGTGTCTGTGTACCTGTGCCTGTTATTTGCACAGGTACACAAACACTGCCGTTTTAATCTTGATTTGAAGCTTTCGTGACTACAGGAATCCACACTCTTTGGTTCTTACGGTAAAGTCACGTAGTTATACAATAAATCACGACGTTTTGGGCGCAGCACAAGCGTCCGACATCAGGTGTGAAAGCATGATCTGCTGCTGAGGCAGACTTTTAACAAATAGGATTTCGCAGCTAATGTGGTTGATCATTGCTTTTGGGGTAAGGCCAAGTAATGGTCTGGCCTAGTGAGTGTCATAAGACCCTCCGTCCTGACTTCCTGAATTGTATTCTGACTTAGTGGATCTTGTCCCGAGGATGCTTGACGCAATGTCAGGTGACTTAAATGATTGTTCTTTAAGTTACCATTGAGTTGAAATCAATAATAGGTGGCGCATTGTTCAAACGCTTGTACATGTGGCAATTTGATTTGTTTGGCTGTGTTGGGTGGTGGAGGGTTTTAACGGCAAAAATGTGGCCGATCATTACATGGCCTCACCTGAAAAGCAATTTTGAGATGAGCTATTCTTTGCACAGGTCCATAAACACACTTGTATTTAGTAAAGTTGATTAACATTGAATGGAATTAATTAGGTAATTTTATAACTGAATTGTTAATGATGGTAATTTTTAATATGTATATACATTTTTATCATCCAATGAAATAACAGTATAGCATGAAGAATAATGCTACAGTGTTGTATATATGTTGCTTGGGAAATGTTACACATTGCAGTATACTTCCGCTGTGTGAAGATGACTTGGTGGTCATTTGAAACGTGCAACAAGGAAGGGTTGAAGTTTTTGCTAACAAGGCCCAATTTCGGCGCATTCGCTGCGCGTTGCAGAGCTCCGTGGTTTGAACACGCCAGGCAGCCCTGGTTAACGCTGCGGTGTGGATTGCCCATTCCAGTCTCTGCGCTGTGTGGTTGTTCACAGTGTATGGCGAAGATCCAGTGAGCTCATTCCAAATGAGTCGTCCATTGCGTGCTGGTATCAAATTGCCCCAAGTCGAAACATTACATTGCAAATGATTTAATTGGGATCGCACTCAGCAATAGAGCTGAATGATTTGGGGAAATATCTAATTGAGATTTTTCTGACATTTGATTTGCGATTAAATTTTTTAAAGTCAAGCTTCAGTTCAGTATTCACTGTGTAATAGCTTTAAAACATGTGATGGAGCATCACCACATGATACATCAAAATATAAACTGCTCTATATATTCTAATGCAAGGATGAGAACTTAAAATATATTAATTGCTTCCAACATGTATTTATTTCATGTTTTAATTAACATAGAACAATCAAACATAGAACAATTGTTAAGTTAAATAAATAACGTTTTAATCATAAAAATTAAAACAATTCCAATAATGAATTAACATGACTTTTCAAATGGCAGCCTTTGCGATTTGCTAATCGCATTGTTTCAATTTGCCATTTCGATTTGAAATCGATTAATCGTTCAGCCCGACTCGGCAAGCAGCCATCGCCCCCTACTGGCAGACGAATTGCTGCTTTCTGCTGCTGCTGCTGAGTCGCATTGTGCCGCACAGGAAGAGCTGCCTCTGTGGGTGACCTTCAAAAGTTTGAGATGATAAGCAAGCGCGATACAAATACGCAATGTTATAATTATCTCCAGGTAATGGCTTCACAAAATGGGTTGTCATTTTATAGGCAAAATTGCAGTCTTTGTATTTTGTACACATCTACTCAGCCTTCTGGGGAGGGTATTATTTATATGGAGGGACTTCTGAAGGAGGCGAAATTTTGTATTTATTTAGTTATTTATATATTGTTTAATTGTTGCTATTTATTTTGTTATTTATATTTTGCACAACGACGCTCGTGATTACTTTACCCCGGGGATACCGTCTGAATTCACATTCGTCCGTGTAAATCGCCTGAGGGACCTTTACCTCCAATGACATTGGAACGTGGAACACTTTCAGGGTGGTATAATAACGTGGGGTTTTTAATATACACAGTAGGGTTTTTATTTTACTGTATATGTCACAGTGTTGTATTGATGGAAAATAAATAAATGGCAGTTTTCGATTTTAAAAATCTGCAATGTGTGCGTGTGTTCAATCCACGATGCTTAATTGTTTTCACTCAGAAGGCCGTGTGGCTGATGGATGTGAAAAAATTAGAATTGTTTTTTTACGTGAATGGACAGATATGGGAAGGCGACAAATTGTCCAACTTTTGTGACTTAAAATATATGGGCATTATTTGCAAATTACATTTGTAATTTCATGAAGCTTAATGTTGACGTCTTTTGACATCCATTGGCTTTAAAAATGCAGTCGCCGCGTGGTGCATTCACTGTCGGCTGAAGCCTAAATGCGCAGCCCTGCAATTCCTCACGCCACTGCTAAACTTAACTATTGTGTTTACCAGGCAAAGCTCAGAGCTATTAGCTCTTTTTCAGAGCCGACCTTGCCACACATCATACGTGGGGAATTATAGTTGCAAACAAATAATCTAAGCGCGTGTTTTTTTAAATGTGGAGGGAAAAATCGGAGAACCCGGAGAAAAATTCACGCGACCACGGGGAGAGAGGCGCCACAAACTCCAAATATACAGCAGCAGCAGCAGGCGTCAGGTCGGGATCGAACCCACGACCTCCTGTGTACCAGGCGAGGTAGTTAACATCTCATAGCCACCGTGATCATGAGAGAGATACAAACTCCAAATACACAGCAGGCATTCGGATCAGGATCGAACCCACGATCTCCTGTGTACCAGGCGAGGGAGTTAACATCTCATAGCCCACAAGAACCTTACCACAATGCATTTTGGCAGTAACATTTAATAACGTTTCGTTTTAAATGTGTTTCATAAGGAATGCTTTTGATTATTTAATGATTTTTCAAGCATTCAATCGCTACAATTCGTTAAATGATTCGCATGCCCATGAGATAAAACTGGACATCAGACAACATTTTAAGAATGTAATTCTCTACAAGCTCCAAGTGCAGTGTCCAACTAACTCTTCTTCTTAACCACTTTATCCCAAGTGGCTCTATCCGCGACGAAGAAGGACCATTGTCCGAAACGTCGCCGACTATACACGTTGTTGACGAGTGGTGTGCTGAGTTTTATTATTTTCACGATATATATTTAATTTTGTTCTGAAAACGGAGGCATCGGGGCCGTGGCGAACCCCACCACTGAGCGGCGTTGCCTCTGTTTACCGCGCCGCTCGGTGTCGTGGTCCACTGCCTCTCCTCAGCGACCTCTCCTCACGCTACCTTCACTCTCCTTCACTCGCTTTCGCTTTCCTTCACTCGGGTTGGCGTCGCCGAATCTCAGGATCTCAGGATCTCAGGATCTCAGGATCTCAGGCTTCTGTCGAAAGTTTTCTCGGGGAGAGGAGGGGAGCCCGGCCGGGATGCCGCGACGAGAGACCGGCGCCGTGGAGGCGCGAAAATACGGTGAGGCCTGGGCAAGGCTTCACCCCTTCCCGCACTCACTCACTCACTCCCCTCGTGTCGTACTCCCTCATTCACACATCAGCCATTCACATTCATTCACTCATTCATTCTCCTCTACGCCCTATTTCACCCATCAGTCATTTACACATCCACTCATTCATTCTCCTCTGCTCCCTCATTCACCCATCAGCCATTCACATTCATTCACTCATCCACTCATTCATTCTCCTCTGCTCCCTCATTCACCCATCAGCCATTCACATTCATTCACTCATCCACTCATTCATTCTCCTCTGCTCCCTCATTCACCCATCAGCCATTCACATTCATTCACTCATCCACTCATTCATTCTCCTCTGCTCCCTCATTCACCCACGCAGTCATCCGTGCGAGCCTGACTGCTGATGGGACACCGATTCCCCGAACTGGCGCAGAGTTGGTGTTGGATGTTGAACTTATCTCGCAGGTTCGTCGCCAATCGCGCCCATGAAGAGGTGGCGGGGACACCGACGCTGCTGAATTGATGCACTCCCCCAGGAGGCCGTGTGGCCGGTGGGATGTGTGAACTAACAACTTTAACATCCATGTGAAAGGACAAATGTGTGTGTGTGTGTGTGAAGGAGGCGACCTGTTAATGCGCTGTGGTGTATATTGTTGTATTGTTTTCCAGGGTTACGCGCCAGGAAAGCGGTGGTGGTGGCCCCGAGTATCGGCAGCGGCCTCTTGTCGCTGGAGGAGGAGAGCGACGTGGAGGCGGAGGAGGCCGCCACCGACGAGCGCTACCTGCAGATCCTGAGCAGCGGCGCTGCCACCCCCACCTCCAGCCACGGTGACCCCGCGGGGCTTTGTTGTTCAACGATGACCCGTGACCCCGTGACCCCGCGGGGCTTTGTTGTTCAACGATGACCGGTGACCCCGCGGGGCTTTGTTGTTCAACAATGACCGGTGACCCCGTGACCCCGCGAGGCTTTGTTGTTCAACGATGACCGGTGACCCCGCGGGGCTTTGTTGTTCAACGATGACCGGTGACCCCGCGGGGCTTTGTTGTTCAACGATGACCGGTGACCCCGCGGGGCTTTGTTGTTCAACGATGACCCGTGACCCCGCGGGGCTTTGTTGTTCAACGATGACCGGTGACCCCGCGGCCGTGGTGGTGGCATCCTCCTAATTCACTCGATTTGATGTCCTGCGCTCCACAAAGCATGCTCGCGGTTTGTACAATAAACCGGGGAAGCCCTCATCCTAAATGGCAACCATCCCAGTGACAAATCGCTCATCTTTATATTTGATATTAAACCAATCTCTGCCTCCTCTTTGCCATTCAAATTGTGGCAAACCTTTTTGCTAAACCCATCTCCCTATAATTTGAACCTCTCCATCCAGGAATCCTCAGTGCCTGAGGAATGGAAAACTGCATTTGTGTGCCCTCTTCATGACCCGTATAACTACCGAATGATTAATTATAAATCTCATATCTCCGATCAAAATCTTAGAAAGGCTACTCAAAATACAAATTACTGACAAAAGAATAACTTGCTCCACCCCAGGATATCAGGTTTTAGAAAAAAATTCAGCACAACCTTGGCGGTGCTAGATACTTGATTTTCTTGACCGATCAAATAAATACACTTTGCATTCCTCAACTAAAACTTGTTATATTCTTATTCATGGAAAATGCGTAGGCGTTGGGCGGGGGGGTTTCAATAATATGACTTTGAAACCCCCCCGCCCAACGCCTACGCATTTTCCATGAATATGCTAAATTCCTCTTCATATGCACATTCTTTTTGTTAAGGCGCTCTTCCACCTTCAACGCAGCTTATATATAAGCTCCTAGTTTGGTAGTGTCTCATTCTTCACCTGAAGACGGCTGCTTGCGTTGTAGCCGAAACGTCGTGAGAATTATTTTATTATGTTTTATTTTTATTATTTTATTACTTCCCTTCTTCGTGACTTTACCGAAAGAACCAAGAAGATGAATCCCTGCAGTCACGAAAGCTTTAAATCGAAATTTAAAACTTGCTACTTTGTTGTTATTTTACCAGGTAATGCCCACAGAGCTATGTCGCTCTTTTTCAGAAGCGACCTGGCTACCACAAATGATAGCCTGATGAAGAGGCTTATCATGTGGACATTTATCGCAGCCAAATACTCTATACACGGACTACAATTGGATATTGTTAAAGCCGCTATACTCTCCATCTTTGACTATTGTCTTATTTATAGACTTAACGTAGGCTTAGCGCAAACATAAAAATAACGGGTTCCTTTGTGCCACTCCACACTTCATGTTTCCCTCTGCACGCTACAGAACCCATCACTGTTAACTTTATTTCAAATCTTATCAGCCCCCCCCCCCCCCGATCTACACAGGAAATGGTGTTGGGCTATCTTCACCCTCAAAAGTGTTACAAAATAAGTCTACCAAATAAATTCTGGATCATTTAATCCCTCGGGTAAATTCCCATATTCTTAGAAGCTCCTCCCTCGCCCTACTCAAAAGTCCCCCCCCCCCCCTCATGTGGGAACCAAACTTGGTTTATATTCCGTTGGTGTGGCGGCACCTCCTAGTCTCTGGAATAACCCAACAAAATGTTTGGGATCGCAACTTTACCACCCTTGTCCTCCTTGAAATCACTTTAGGACCTCAGCTTTCCATTAACGTGTACGTGCTTTGCGGAATTTAAGTTATAAATTACTTTTTGCATGTGATGTGTTCTACTAGCCTTGTATGTTTTGTGCTGGTTGTACCACATGTTGATGCATGATGTTGCCATTTGGAACTTGACCACGTACAGTTGTTTGTTCACAGTTATTGCCGAATGGGTTTTAGCTGTGCCCCTTTGTGTTAACGGGTTGATGTTACAATAAAAGTGTTTCCTCTGAAGAACAACGTCTGCAACTCAGTTGGACTCACTACAAATATGTAAAGCAAGAGGAACGTTTGGTGTTTGGTGTTGGCCCTTAAAGTGACGTTCTTCTGCAGGGTAACGCAGCCTCTCGTGAGCTTCTCAACATAGTGTGTTTCCCCCCCCCCCCCCCCCAGGGCCCAAGGAGGTGCCGATGCTGTTGGGAACATTCGCATTTAAAACATCCAGCAAAAAGAACAAGCTTGCTGAAGTCGGTGAGTACCTCCTCATGGTACGTGAAGTCTGCTTGCATCCTAGACATTTCTTATATGTGCAGCAAACGTACAGGAATGTCCATAGCGATAAACACAACAACGTTTACATTTTTTTAAACTGAGAGATGAAGGGAGCTGCCACCGTGGTGGTGCACTGGGCTTACAATCCAGCGGTCGCCGATTTTGATTCCATCTCACGGAGCGGCAGGTTTAACAATGACGCAAATAGTCCTTAAATTCCTACACCCCACACCTCTGGTCACCACCATAGTTTGTGGACAGGCAGGTCCCGTGTGGTCAGGTAAAGTATGGGTACACCCACATCTTCCAAGACGTCCGGTAAGTATGAAAGAGTAGACCAATAACCCTCTCTCAAGTTCTCTCTAGTGCAGAGGTCACCAACCAAAATAACAGCAGTGTGGTTTGTCCGATCACGCGCGCCAATGCGTGTGTTCAGCCTGACATGCTTTACCAACCCTTTCAGGTTTAGCTGCTGCAACACAACAATAAAACCAGCAACTCACCTAAGTACTACTACTAAACTGAACTTTGTATTTTTACCAGGTAAGGCCCACTATATAACTCTGTTACAGAAGTGACCTGGTCACAAATGATAGCTCAGCAAAGTGGCCTATCACGTGCACATTTATATCAGCCAAATGCTCGAAACACATTTCTCAATGTGGAGGGAAAAGCCAGAGGACCCGGAGAAAAATCCATGCGATCACAGGGAGAACATGCAAACTCCAAATATACAGTCTTCAGGGTCGGGGTATAGAACCCACGGCCCCTGCATTCCAGGCAAGGTAGTTAACGTTTGGCTACACATTTGTGGGTTGATTCAGCCCTTCATCCTTCCGGGGTCAATGAAATGAATACCACTTGGTAATGAAATCAACAGTCCTGTGGATAGACTCGCCGCCACCATATGAATGAGAAATTGTCACCACAGGCTCAGTGCTGTAAAACAGGAGATGAACGCCAATGCCTCAATTTTCATTCGATTAGGAAATGTCCGCTCCAGGCCAGTCGGTGCTTAAGTTACCTTGTACCGCATGGGGACAGCTGCCACTGGAGATGCCCTTTAAATACTTGAGATGAGGTGATTCAGCACGGGTTTCATAGCCAATATTACAATTCATCATTGATGGACAGATTTTATTCATTTGATCAAATAATTACCCAAATTTGCTGTTGCGAGATGATGTAATATTTAAAATCTTCCACGTGTGACAGTTTCGTTTATTTGGGTGGTGACAGGTTACACGGCAAAACATCTTTCCAGATCATTACGTAGCCTAACCCAACAATCTATTATGAATTGTGAGATGTGCTGCAACGCGGCATAGTTGCTGAGGCACTAGCAAGTTCCGTGTAAATGCAGATATCCTTGTTATCGTCATTATCACAGGCACTCTTCGTTTAATTGTAAGCGCACCCGCGGTGTTCTCCGTCCTTGTTGCATCTCTCAGCCACGGAACTGGCCAGGACACCCCGGAGCGGCACTTCCCTTCACCGGGCTCCTGCTGAGAAGCCCACTCCCACCCAGC
Organism: Lethenteron reissneri; assembly: GCF_015708825.2. Classification (NCBI taxonomy): domain Eukaryota; kingdom Metazoa; phylum Chordata; class Hyperoartia; order Petromyzontiformes; family Petromyzontidae; genus Lethenteron; species Lethenteron reissneri. Next base: position 402,952 of record NC_083838.1, read on the forward strand.
GGTCACCAGGTGGGGAACCACGAACAACACAGCCAACGGCAGCAGCCATGGAGGAAGTGTCTGGGTTGGCCCCGAGACCACGTCCTCTCCCAGAATGATCACTCGCGTCAATATGGGGCAACAAAATGACCAGGATTTGAACTCGTGACCTTCGGCATAAAAGCCACCGGAGGGACCACAGCAAATGCTCCCTCTAGCAAGGTAGCAGTGAAATCAAGTAAGTTCCACTTTCAATTTTACAGCTACAAAGTGCGAGTTGATGAGCAAGTGTCACTGGTTTAAACTGGGAACCAAATCCTTTTTGGGAAATTTTCATTGTGGAGCAGAATATTTCAATTGGGTTCAGTTTTCGTTTCAAGAAAATCTACAGATGTTTCTGTTTTCTGACTTTGATTTTTGGCTGGGTTCGATTCTCTCACTGCTGCCACCCCCGAGTGTGGCTCAGCGGAAAATCGATTCCTTCCAAAGGCGACTCTCTAACACGCAATATCGCAGAGCGGCTGTGAGGTTTACAACTCGCCACCACTTCACGTGTGCACCGTCTGTCTTCATGAATAATATGGCGCTTACTACATACGTTTTCGCAGCCAGTGTTACGATTTGCTGTAGATTTTTTGGGTTGGGCCACGTAATAATCTTCCAAAATTTGTGCTTGTCATTAATGTAGTTGTTTAATGTCATTGGCATTGTCTAATCGCTGTTTGTGCAATATTTCAGCTCTTCACCGCAAGCCAAAGGTGAGAATTTTCAGTTTATCACCGAATGAGTGACATTAGACACATTAACATATGCCGGCAGTCGCAACTTTTTTTATTGAAGTTGAAACTCATCAACCACCCACACACCGACTCACCCATTCACCCTCTCACCACTCTGCTGGCCACGACTGCCGTCTCTGCGTCTTCCCTCTGACTGCTTCACTTGGGAATTACCCTCCCATCCTCTCTTTTCCCAATTCTAAAAACGCATTAGCTTTTATCTGTTACAATTTTAATAGTGCTGTTTGTTTCTGGATATTTAACGTTTTTGCCTTTAACTGTGTTTATAAAAAACTGTTTATACATATATAAAAAATCCCTCTGAGTGTCACTCCAATGTCTGTCTCTCTGTAACCTGCTGCTCCCTCTTCCCTGTAGTCGTGTCCCATCCATCGCAGCCTCCTTCCTGATTAAAACTGCAAAACTCTCCTGCAATGCCTTAGTCTGAACCTCCAAGTTACTTACCCTGCCCTGCCATTAGATGAGTGAGTGGCTCGCAATCTAAAGTTGCGAGTTAAAAATGTCGTTTGTGGGGGGCGGTGGTGGGGTGTGCCTGATTTAGCCCATCATCCGTTTGTAGCGGCTCGCACAGAATCGTGGAAGTTGAGGGCCGGGGTGGGTGGGGGTGACTTCACGGCCGTGTGCTGCTACCGTATTGCACTTGCGTCACTAATGGAGAGGGGTGGGGCGTGTGGGGGCTTGGGGTTTTTTCCGGCACTGTAATTCAGAAAACATCGTGGTACGCCGGGAGTTTTATCGCAGCACGCGAGTGTTCTGCCACCCGCCATTTGCGAAATGATGCACTCGTGCGGGGGAGGATCGCCAACCACAACAACAAAAAGAGCCATTTTTTCGAATTCTGTGAAAAAAAAGCTCTTTCTGGAGGCACACAATGCATGTCAATTCTAGACGGTGGTGGGAAATAGTTGATGTCACGAGGCAGTCCTGGAAGAGCTACATTCCCACTCCGGAGCTGCAGGCTGCCAACCCTTGGTACGAGAGCAAGGCCAGTTCTAATCCAGGTTAGGGCATGACTCAGCCCAACATCTCTTTGGGGTCGATAAAATGAGTACCCGTGTGTGGGGAAGTCAACGGTGGTGGTTCAATAGACTCAACCACCACTGGCTTAGGGCTGTAAACAGGAGATGCGCACCAATGAATGCTTCAATGCGCACCAATGAATGCTTCAATGCGCATTTGAGCAGGAAATCACTTCGACATCTATTTTTACTAACCACAATTTCGGCGCACATAGCCTCGTACAATACGTGGTGAGCGTGACCTACGGTGTTTTATTATGGCTTTCTGACTCGCTGTGAAAGTGATAGCGTTAAAGTCCTGGAGCGTATATTCACGTTGTTAGATTCCATCTCCCTTTGAATCCTGTTTGTTTATTTACTACTATTATGCAACAGAAGGTCAACTTGTGTCTGTGTAGCTCGAGTGTCGGAGGAGAACAGAGTGAGCACTGTGTGTCTTGTTGTGTGTCCTGCCCGTGTGACAGAAAGCCTCTCTACATGGCGTAGCCTCAACGCCGTATCGTTTGCGCAAGAGACTGAAAGGTTAGAGAAGCCGTTGATGCAAAGCAGTCTGGAGTGATTGATGATCCAGTTCTCACGGCTTCACTTGCTCGCCTGTGTTCAATCACCTCCTTATCACTGTTCTATCGCTACTACAGTAGTTACTGTTCCCCTGAACCTTCACTGGTTGATTTGTCCACGCATGTTGAGGAATCGGTCGAACAGACACTGCAGGTCAAAACAATACACTCACCCAGTTGCTTACTCCGACTCACCACACTGCAGGTAACACCAACACACTCACCACACACCCACCCAACCACTCATTCACCCACAAACCCACTCACCATACTGCAGCTCTCAACACTTATCTTTCTGCTTCTTTCTTTGCACTGCTGCACTTTGAAATCCCCGAACCTTCGTCTATTTCCCCCCAAGCTCTTCTCTTACAACAATATGCTTACAACTTATATATTTTATCTATTTTATGTATTAATTTTTAGTGATTTGCTTACACTTCCTATACTTTATTCCTGTCGTTTTTTGTATTGTTATTGTAACTCTCTGACTCGCCCCTGTGAAAACGAGTTTCATAGTTCATCGGATTTCTCCACGATAAATAAAGATTTGGACAATAACCTTGCTCAATTCAACAAACGTGTTAACTCCCTGCTACTACAACTGTAATTGTGCTGTTTATCGGTGGCTGCTTGGCATTTGGGCTTGTGCTCAGCAACGGAATTTAAAAACGACAATTTCAGGTAGCAGCTGTGCTGACGATGCATGTGTGTCTGTCGTTTAATTTAAAACTGGACTAATCTTATAAGACTGCATTGAATGGAAACAACGCCAATGGACGCAGTGATCATGTGCACCAATTACATTCATCGTGAAATAATTCGTACACGTGACATTCGGTGCATGTGTCGTGAGCTTTACAATCATAAATACCTCTATTTTGCATTTATATGACGTTTGCTGAAATGCCTCAGCAACTTTCATCGCATTTCATCTCAAACATTCGACGGGCACCCCCCGTGGCAGCCGTCCCTTGGCGGCACAAGGTGACTTGGCATCTGGCCTGCCAGTGGGCATTATTCTGCCAGTAGGGGGCGATGATTGCTGCGGTGTACGTGATCCCAAATGAGTAATTTGCAGTGTATTTTTTGAAATTCGCCACACATGGGTCGACTCGTTTAGAATGACGCCACGGGATATTTGAAGTGCACGGCACACGGTATTTTAGTGTTCGTACTGCAGTATTAACCAGGGTGGTCTGCAGGAAAGTAATCGCGACCTCTGCTCCATGCGGCGAACGCGCTAACCATGGCGTCATGTCACTGCCCCAAACAGGTTATAACGCCACTTAGCGTTTTGGGTCTTTGGATGTGTGCTGCACAAATGTGTGTGCGCGCACGTGCATATAAATACATGAATAGATTCGTTAAAATCACTGCGTGGATTACTTCATGTGCACAAGTGTGAGCGCAGAAGCCCGTATATCCGGTGTGGCCAACCTGTAGCAGACCAAGAGCTTCAGGCGACGCCAGTTGACCACCGCTGCCCTATATAAATACTCGTGAGTGGAGTTGACCGAAGATCCCAATGTAGGACTAGCGAGTCTTGGCGATTCTTGGTGGCGCCGGCTGCCTTCCCGCTTGTCTGTGGTTTCCTGCGCGTTAACAAAGTTAACGTTGTTGTCATGGAGCATAACCACCAATGTTAAATGATTAAATAATTGACAGAGGTTGGCTTTGTGGATAATAAAGATATAATTATGTATGATCCATGAGTGAATAGGCTTTCTAGACCAATGCATTATATTGGTCACAATCGACATAGATAGTGTTTCATTACTTTTTGTGAGCCTGTGGATGTCTGTGTCTATTTTGTCTGTGATTCTGCGGGTCTCTGTGATTCTGCGAGTCTGACTCTGTGTGATCTTGTGGGTCTCGTAAAAAATGTTGCATCATTACTTTTAATATTATTATTAATTGTTGATTGGTTGTTTCTTTGGAACAGAGGTTCAGTCAGACAGTGAGAGCGAGCTGTCCGAGTCTGTGTCGGAGGAGGAAGATTCGCACAGCGAGGAGGAGACCGTGAAAGGCAGAGGAGGAGCGGAGGCCAACAGAACCCACAAGTTGACTCCAGCGAGGAAGAGAGGCAAACGAGGAGCTCGCATCACTGTGAGTGACTTGGATACCCGTACACACAGAGACCCACAGACTTCCATGCACAGACTGACACAGACCCACAGACTCACACAGAGACCCACAGACTTGCACAGAGACCCACAGACTGACACAGAGACCCACAGACTCACACAGAGACCCACAGACTGACACACAGACCCACAGACTCACACACAGACCCACAGACTCACACAGAGACCAAAAGACTTTGACAGAGACCCACAGACTGACACACAGACCCACAGACTGACACAGAGACCCACAGACTTATACAGAGACCCACAGACTGACACAGAGACCCATAAGCCTCACAAAAACCGATATTGGATCTTCTGTTGTATGTTGAACTTATTTGGAACTTTTTATCAAAGTTCCTCAAACATGCGGTAGCAGTGTACTTGTAAAAGATTTAACTACCAATTACATGGAACCCTTACAATCTGTTTTAGACTGGCGCACAGTACTGAAACAGCTGTGGGCCAGGTGGTAAATAATCTTCCGATGACCACTGGCTCTGACACACTTAGCATCCTTATTTAGACGGATCACAGTGCCACCTTTGATATGAGATCCTTTTGAACCGCTGCAAAAATAACATTGGCATAACTGAAAAGGCGCTCTTCCGGTTTCAGTGTTACATCCTGTTCTATCATACCTCTTCTGGCTTCTGTTCATCGGTTCCCGCTGAAGCTTATAATCAACCGTAAGATCTTGTTGCTAATATTCCCAATATTCCATCTCTGAATCTTTGTTCCACGTACTCAGTTTTCAATGCAACATAAGACGAAACTCCTCTCCAGGGCGACTGGGCCTTCAGCTGTGTGCCTCCCCCCCCCCCCCCCCACTTGTGGAACGCCCTCCTCTGCCATATCAATGACTCGGGTGTGTAGAAGTGTAGTGGGTTCAATTGAGGTGCGCACTCAACTTGGAGGCAACACTATTTATTAACACATAACAACCAACGTGAACACTATACATAAGGTGGTGACCACCGTTCCTAATCTCACACTCGGGGAGGGGATACTACATAACGTGATCAGGGCAGTTTAGCAGGTTGCCTGGTCACGGACGAGAGCCGGGGGCTTATGGGACCCCGGGGTCCCGCCATAAGGTTCATCAAGTATAACGGATTAAAATAATAATTTTGTGTTTTCATTTTATGTACATTTTACATTTTTTTATTTTTAGCTGACCTCGTCTGGCCAAGTGTGAATTCTGGACATTTGGGGGTTCACCAATCTGGGGGTTCACTGTGTTGTCACTTGCAGCAAGAAGTGGTGGAAGATTACTTTGACGCCCACAAAACCTCGAAGGTCATCACTTCTGACCGCACGTTGTCCAAGCTGCAGTCTCCACGCCTTGACCAGGTGAGTTTACGTGTCTGGGTTGTGTGTCCATCTGGGTTACCGTTTGGTTCAGAGACCCGGACTCTTGATGGACGAAGCCGCACGGTCATATCTTGTTGGCATTTGAGCTCAGGTGTCTGTAACGAATGCTGGAAATTTTTGTTGCCACACTTTAAATTTCGTAGCCAGAACAAAGACAGTCACTGCATTGCGCGTTTTCAGATGTGCTTCTGCGGCCATCTGGAACGCTCTTCTGGTATAAGGAAGCCACTGGAGCTGTGCACTTTTAAATCATCCAGATTGAAAACGTATTTCTGTAGAACTGCTTTTTGTGTTTAGTTTGTTCTCCTCCTGCACCTCCAATTAACATGGTGGGCTACGTACGGTACGAAAGAAGTTCAACATACATATAATGCATATGTCCGGAAGAGAGGGACGTGTGTGCCGGATGGAGGGCTGATTGCCAAGACCGGCATGGCAGCGATCTCCATGAGTCTGGTGACAAAAGGGAAGAGAAGACCTAAGAGCGGATGGTGGACGGGAGTCTATTCGAGCTTTTTGAAAACTAATTTTCTTTAGAACTGCTTTTTGTGTTTAGTTTGTTGTCCTTCCCCCCGCACCTCTGATTAGCGCGGTTGGCTACGTATGGTGTGAACGAAGTTCAACATACTGTACATACGAAGCGTGATGTTGGAAGTTGCTGTACGTTGACTGTGCAGCAGCTGCTGCTGCGGGACTGGGCGACGTGTGTGACAGTGTCGGCGTCGTGATTCCGTTGGTGCTGTGCGCCGTGCAGGAAACCCTCGGCCGCCTGCTCAGAGCTGTGCAGCTGCCGTTCCGCGAGGAGCGCAAGCAGCTGGAGCGGGAGTACCGAGGCCTCTTTGCAAAGTGGATGACGCAGCTCAGGTCGGGACGTTCGCCCCTTGCACTCTGTGTTGTTACAACTCAAAGCACCGATCATAGAACGGAGGGGGGACAAAAGTTACGTGAACAACAGCCCAGAGTTTGACGCGTCAGGGCCCAAAGAAGGGGGAGAACTGGGTGGGGATCACTAGTGTGGACACGATATCTTATACGGGGGATGGGGGGGGGGGTAAGAGAAAAGGTAACTAACATAATGGGAAAAAGAGAGGGCTAGGGGGGGAACGGGGGGTGGGTGGGGCAAAAGAGGGGAAGCCATGTAATAAAGCACCACAAATACAATAATTCACACGCGGCAGATGAAATTGTGAACTTATGTCCCACGGAGCAGCACTCCGCTCCCGCCCATTCCCGGAAGAGGGGCGCAACCCGCACAAATAGCCGTCCCCTCCACCCGACCTCCCGGCCTGCACACCAGATTTTAGAAGCATAGGGGACCATCTGGCCCTCACTCTTGCACTCTTTGAACGCAGCTGCTCAGCATAGGGCCCAAAGTCTCAAAATGGCAAGCGACTGGCAGCAAACGACAACCATCAGAGCTGTAACTGATACGAGTTGACACGTTTCACAGATTGAGAGGTTATTGTGAGAGCTTGGAGAAAAGAGAGGATGGGAGGGCATTCCAAAGTGGAGCAGTGCAGTGAGTGAGTGTATTGGCAAGTGCGTGATTCTTGGAGTGAGGGTGGGTGTGCGCGATATATTGTGGGGAGCGGTTGGTGCAGCGTTTGGCGGACTGCGCTACGAATCCGGCAACCCGACTTTGATTCCCGCTCGCGGCCAATACCAGTGTAGTATCAGTGAGGTTTGTAGGAGGCAACTTCTTTTATTTAGAACATTCACGGTCTCGTCCACACACGCTCTACAGTCGCTTAGCTTCGCCTATACACAACACTAGCTATCTAACACTGACGGCGCTGACTGATACAGCCAACTACTTTCTAGCAGCGCAATAGCGAACGAAGACGGCAACGGCGACGAGACGACAGCGACGAGGAGACGAATCCAATCCCAGAACCGGCAGCTCCCACTCTCGGCTCCTTTTATCCTACCAGCGCGGCCTGGCCACGCCTCCCTTCTCGAACCCACTAGCGGGCTCCAGGGGCTTCCAGACGGGGTCCTCCATGACCCTTGCCCCAGTTCCTCCGCCCTGCCAACACACGCGAGCACACGCTCACCGGCGTGTGTCGTCTGTCCACCACAGTTGCCGCCGCTGCCCAGCAGCCGGCGCTATTACACTACGCCAGTAACGATTATCTAAACCGGTCTTGGGCCTCCTCGAGGTAGACGCAGCCTCAAATGTGTACCTGGTGCGGTGTGTAAACAACTCCACTTGGGAGACGAAGGTGGCCAGGTGTGGTGCTGGCCACCCACCCCTCGTGTGCGCTGCCAACGTTAATAGTTGCTCACTAACAGCACTTGCCCCAATGGTATGATAAGGCTTTGGAGGATCTTTGTCTTTGTTTTGGCAATAACAATTAACATCGGAGGATGATGATTTATATACATTCTATGACCTCCTGTCCTATGTGCTAGCTAAAGCAGCCCCTCGGGAAAAAATCATCCCATTTGGTGACTTTAATGCCCAAGTGAGTTATGACGCAGGCACCGAGGCCAGAGTCATTGAAAGGCATGGACCAGAGCAGCTCAATAACAATGGTCAGGGGCTGTTGGACTTGTGTGAAACTCATGGGTTTATCATCACCAACACACTGCCGCATCCACACAACATCTGCTGGACTGTATAGTGATAGAGCAGTGAACGGGGGCCCATGTCCTTGACACCCGACCTTCTGTGGTCTCGACTAGCTCGTGAAGTTTGCAAGCGAGACATTCATAAGCGCTTGCAGCTGAGGTCGGCATCATACCCTCCTCCTCCTGATGCTGAGAGGAAATGGGTGAGGTTCAGGATTGTGTATTGAACCTATTTACGTGACTTTACCGAAAGACCCAAAGAATATGAATTTCTGCAGTTACGAAAGCTTTAAGTCAAGATTCAGGATTGTGGTTCATGCAACTGCAATGGCTGCATTGGGTATGTGGGTCAGACCTCCCCATAGATTCTGGCTGATGGAGGAGATGTTCCGGCTAACTGAAAGTGGCAGACCCACTTCCACCGTGTACATGATGACGCTGGCTGATTTCACTCGGTCTGTTCGGTAGACTGGGGTTCAATGTGCTGCTGTATGGACTGGGGTCCAAGCGCAATCTGCTGGAGGAGTTCAGATGTGCGCTCCTGCCCAACCGCTGCCATGTGGTCATCAACGGATACTTCCCCTCCATCACCATCAAGATGGTCAGTGGTGCAGTGTAATACGAGCTATTACACAGTAGAAGAGTTAGCATGTAACACCTCAAGTTGCTGTTGCTGAGACCAACAGAGACCCACAGATTCGCTAAAACAACAACCAGTGTTTGCACCGAGTTGCAGTGACGTCCCCATAGCTCTTGTGCCAAGCTAGTTTCATCACAGACTCGCACAGAGACCCACATACACACACAGAGACCCTTAGATTCACCCTGAGAGCCACAGACTCACAGAGACCCACAGATTCGCAAAAACTACTGTTTGCCACTGAGTGGCGGTAATATCCTCATTGCGATTATGCCAGGTTAGATACACCACAGACTCGCACAGACTTGCAACAAGATGCACAGACTCAAACAGTCGCACAGACTCATAAAGTGGCCCACGTGGTGTGGTGTGGTGATTGGTGTTGTGTTACCGGCTCTACAGGTGTTGAATTCAATTATATCAGAAGTTCTAGAAGATGGAATCGGCATTCGCAACCCTATGGAGCAGCTGGCTCACATCTGCTCCAGGTTCCGGCAGGGTGGGTTCAGCTGTCCGCACGTCTGCCGTCACGCAGAATGACGCTATGCCACCTGGATGCTCATGAGTGTGTTGTTGCTCATCTGGCTGAGGAGGCGTCGAAGAAGTATGGTTTTCTTCTCCGTGCCAAAACCCCTTCAACTCGGCACAATCATTACTGCTGCTACTCACAGCGCAGAGTCAACTGACGCTGGAATCCTGCTGTCGTCATATCTGGGGTGGAGAACACCCAGTTCCTACATCGCTGCATCTGACAGAGTTCCGTTGTAAAGCGGTCACGGTGATTGATGACCCAATCACCCTAATCGGCGGTGCAGGGGAATGACAACAAACTAAACACAAAAAGCAATTCTAAGGAAATTAGTTTTCAATATATATTTAAAAGTGCATGTTCCAGTGGCTTCCTAATAACGGAAGGAAGTGCGTTCCAGACGGCTGCAAAAGCACATCTTAAAGCCGCGACCTCAGTGACCGTCTTTTGGCTCGCCAAAAACCACTGCGAGGATGACCAGAATTTGTGTGATGCTTTATGCTCCTTGACGAGATCAGCAAGGTATTGTGGTTAATTTGTGGCAAGCACTTTGTGTGTCAACGGTGCGACCTTATGAACCCGAGTGTCTGTGTTCATGTCTGCGGCAGATAGCAGCTTGGAGCTCTACCTGGTGATTCACAACATCGACGGGGAGATGTTGCGCGCCGAGCGGAGCCAGCGGGTCCTGGGCCAACTGGCCAGTCTGCCGAACGTGCACCTCATCGCCAGCGTCGACCACATCAACGGCCCTCTCAGTACGGGGACACGCGTACATTCGCTGCAGCGGTTACCGCGCTGTTTGGTTCTTGCCCATAGCCAACACCAGTGACGATTATCTTAACAAGTGCTGGGCCTCCCCGAGGTCCACTCGGCCTCAAATAAGTACCTGGTGCATTGTGTAAACATCGCCGCTAGGGAGACAAAGGCGGCCGGGCATGGTGTTGCCCACCCACCCCCTCGTGTGCTGTCGTGCTGGCCTTCTTCATAGGTCTTTCTGACTAACAGCACTCGCCCCAACAGTCCGTTAAATGCGATATGGGTGCATCTTTGTGTGGTGTGCGTCTAAGTCTGGGAGCAGAGCAAAGTTGGCTGGTTTAACTGGCTGTGGTGCGAGGTCACGACCTACGAGCCCTATGCAGAGGAGACGTCGTACGAGAACTCGCTGCTCGTCCAACAGTCGGACTCGCTTGCGCTCAGCTCTCTCACCCACGTACTGCGCAGCTTGACGCCCAATGCCAGGTATTAAGCACGCCGATACCAAGGCCGACACACACGAACACAGGAACAAAGACACCCCGCGTAGCCTTGACAGAGATTTTTGACAAGTGACGTTAGCAAGCACCATGAAGTTTGGCACGGCCCTTGAGGGGGTGCAGGTCAGCACCACGCCCGGCCACCCCCGTCTTCCCCATTGCTTGTGTTTTTTTTACATACAGCACCAGGTACTCGTTTAAGGCTGAGTCTACCAAGGGTAGCCCAGAACCTGTTCAGATATTCGTAATCGATATTTGCTGCTAGCAGGAATCAAACTTGGATATTTGCCAGGTGCATCCACACCAGGAGTGTTGAAATCGTTTCTCTTGTTGCATCACCGGTAACGGCATGAAGGACCCAGTAACTATTGCCAGTTACCAGTGTGCTGCACGTCTAGAAATGTCTAGAGCGACAATTGTAACACTTTGACCTTGTGTGATGAGAAGGGGAGCTCTCACAGCGGTGTAAATGTTACCAAATGGCTGGAATTAAAATCCAAAGGTTGCAGGTTCGATCCCGTGTCCCGTTGCGGCAGTTGAAACAATGGTGCAAGGTTCCTAATGCCCCCATAATGCATCGTTGCTCCTGTCCATCTAGCAGCAGTATTGTAGCAGTCAAGATTGTGGTTATCGCCTCCCAAAGGTGAAATAGGAGAAACTCCGACTTTGCCAAAACCCAGCCTTCCACTAAACCCAATCCCTGAGTGCAGAGAACCCAAACAGACAGCTATGAACACAAGACGGAGTCCAGTCACAACTTGGTTTTCTTGACATTTATTCTCAATCTCACCTCCTGAAACGGTCATGGTCCAATGTAAAATAAACCACAGTATTGTATGAGTTATAGAAACAAAATCTCACTTGCATGTGTCTCAAACCATGGACCTATCAAGATAACCAATTTCTGGGGCAAGAGTCGAGGCAAAGAAAAAACGAGTAACTGGTGTTTGAAAAGAACAACACAAGCAAATATGAAAAGATTTTCAACGGTTACAGGGCAATGGAATAATGCAAGTCACATGAACAATATCAACATTAACGGCAGTATAAAGTACATGGTCAGGTAATAACAAAAACAACACAGTCCTAATAGTTAGTGACGAAAGTCTAGACTCCAGTGACCAGTCAAGGAAGGGGTGTGAGCCTCAACTCACGAGTATCAAACACAGGCCGATCAGTGCTGCACAGACTCCTCCAGTCTCAATAAAGATTTTGATTCTGTTAAAGGTCTCGGGACTCGCTGACCAAGGTGCAGGGGTCACGAGCTCATAGGGATCGAAGGTCTAGGGCACAGACCGAGCGAAGATTCACAGCTGTCAGGGTTCGTACGTTTTTGGCACTGAAACGAGGAGATTTGCAGAGGTGATGAGGTTGCAAAGCTGAGTTGCACTGCTTAATAGGTGGGAGTGAATCGGCAGTGCTGGATCTCCAGTCACCCTGACCGCTTGACTCGGAACTCTGTCAGCACCAGGGAGGGAGGGACTGGGTGCTTCACCCCAATTATGACGGCAGCAGGATTCCAGCTGAAGCTGACTCTGGTGTGTGTAGCAGCAGTAATGATTGTGCAGAGTTGAAGAGGCTTTGGCAGGGAGAAGACAACCACGCTTCTTAGATGCCTCCTTAGCCAGATGAGCAACGCAGCCGTTCCATGACAGCTAAGATAAGATTTCTGTACCAAGCATATTAATGGTTTGACTTTCGATGAGAACATCATTGTTCAATATAACGGGAGCAACTGTGGAATGGCCGGCATTGTGTGTGGGTATTATCATTGACTGGCTGTCTGTGCATGGAACGTGACCATTTACAATCACTCTCTCCTTACAGGGGAATATTCCAGCTGCTTGTGGAGCATGAGATCGACAATAAAAACAACCCCTCCAACCCAGGTGAGAGGCTCTCTCCACACCTACCCAACTTGCCATGCGTCGCCTAGACTGCCACTTGTGACATCACGGCTGCTGCTTGAGTGTACCGTTAACATCTCACCGCGGTGACGACATGTTACCTGTGCAGGAGGTCGTTGGTTCGACACTGACCCTGACGCCTGCTGTATATTTGAAGTTTGCGTGTCACTCTCCCCGTGGTCGTGTGGAATTTCCTCCGGGTCCAGTTTTTCCCTCTTTAATATCAACATGCATTTAGAGCATTTAGCTGCTAATCATTTCCACGTGATAAGCCACTTCGTTGAGCTATCAATAATAACCAGGTTGCTTCTGAAAAAGTGCTATTTAGCTCAATGGGCCTTATTTGGTAAAATAAAACATAGTTTTAGTTTGGTATTGTCTGAGTTGTACCAGTTCATGAGCTCAAATCCTGGTTGAGTGTTGACTCAGTGATCGTCTTTTGGAGTTTAATAAAATGAGTAACCCTTTGTAGGTAAATTTCGATTTAAAGCTTTCGTGACTGCAGGGATTCATCTTCTATGGTTCTTTCGGTAAAGTCACGAAGAAGGGAAGTAATAAAATAATAAAAATAAAACATAATAAAATAAAATAATTCTCACGACGTTTCGGCTACAACGCAAGCAGCCGTCTTCAGGTGAAGAATTATTTTATTTTATTATGTTTTATTTTTATTATTTTATTACTTCCCTTCTACGTGACTTTACCGAAAGAACCAAGAAGATGAACCTTTGTAGGTAGTCAACAGTGATTGTGCTATGGAGAGCCTCGTCCCTGACATATGAATGTGGAATTTCCACCGCTTACTGCAAAGGGCTGTATTGTGGATTTTGACATAACTTTTTCCTCGTCCAACAAATGCTTCCCATGTATTGCACGAGTTGCTGCTGATTGAGTGTGTGTGGTCTTTGGGGGGAGTGGTGGCGCAAGGGTTAGCATACCGCGCTGCAAACCCAGCGACCCGAGTTCACTTCCTGCTCACGGCCAACACCAGTGACGATTGTCAGAAACTGGTCCTGGCCCTCCCCTAAATCGACTCAGCCTCAAATGAGTACCTGGTGCAATGCGTAAACATCGCCACTCTGGAGATAAAGGTGCCTGGCGTGGTGCTGGTCACCCACCCTCTTGTGTGCCCGTAACCGACCTTCATAGGTGCTCGCTAAACAGCACTTTCCCTAACAGTCTCTTGAGGCTATACGAGGGATCTTCGTCTGTTGTGGTCTCGTGGCGGCCACGCCACGCCAGGGCTGCCTTGCTTGAGGCTCATGCGAGCTGCGTTGTTCAGGTTTGTCGTTCCAGGACTTCTACGAGCGCTGCCGAGTGGCGTTCCTGGTGAACAGCGACCTCACCCTGAGAGCGCAACTCACCGAGTTCCGCGACCATAAACTCATCCGCACCAAGAAGGTGCCCTGCTGTGCCCCGCTAGGGATGCGTGTCGCTGTCGCTTGCCGTCGCGTTCACCTCCACGCTGAGATTCAATGCTGTGGTCATTCCCCTAATCCAGGGGTTGGCAACCTGCGGCTCCGGAGGCTCATGCGGCTCTATAGGGACCACTTGGTGACGTTATTCACATGCGTTACGGCTCCTGAGATATTGAGTGTTTTTTACCGAATTCGAAAAAAATTGGCTATTTTTGTTGTCTTGGTTGCCAACCCCTGCCCGAGTCACTTACTGGACCCCCCTCCCTGCCCATGCCGAGTCGTTGTGTGTGCACTGCTCCCGTAGCTGGCACAGACCAGATGGGTAAATATGGGGAGTGACTTTTATTTCATTTTAAATAGGTGGTGACATGACCCAGAGGGAGGTTCGCGGTTCGATTCCGGTAGGCTGCCCTGGTTAACACTGCCATGTGTAGATTTAAAAACGAACTAAAGGCGTGTATTACATGTATGAACTTTCTCAGTCTTATCCAGCCTGCCAGTCTAAGAGACATTTGGCAGCAGTGATCATTGATGACTGTGCTGTGCTGATGAGTCCTAATGAAGATGAAACCGATCTACAGGTGTCTTTGTTTCATTGCTGCCCGTTGGAATTCTTTAAGTTGGTGGTTCTAAACAACAACATTGCCACACGTTCAATTCTGTAAATGGCTCAATTGGGAACGTCTTTCACACTACTTAGCCAATCGTGCTAATCAGAGGTGCGGGGGAAGGACAACAAACTAAACACAAAAGCAGTTCTAAAGAAAATTAGTTTTCAATTGAAGTGCATAGGTCCAGTGGCTTACTAATAGCGTTCCAGATGGCTGCAGAAGCACATTTTGTTTACTGATATTCTCCTAAACGACACGAATGATGATACTCTTTGGGTATTTCGGTCAAGTCACTTAAATAGAAAATAGATCACAACGTTTTGATCGCAACAGGTGAGAGAGAGAGAAAGCTGCTGAGACAAGGTCTGAGATGGGTGCATCAAGGTAGGTGGGTGGAGCTAGAGATGGTCCAACCACAGAGGCTGGGGCAGTGGACACCCAGCCTGTCAATACAAAGACATCCAGGTTTTAGATGGGCATCCGTGTGGGTGGCTTTCCTGTAGACAGAGTGTCCCAATGAGCCATCTGGTCTCTTATCGATTAAAACATTCAAGAATGGTGACTTGCCATCCTAAGAGTTTTTCCGTGTTTGCAGGGCGCTGATGGAGTGGAGTACCTGAGCATTCCCATCGACGCTTCGACGCTCGGCAGCTTCATGGAAAACCAAGACCTGGATTCGTGAACAGAGCGGTAGGAATAGTTGGGCCCATGCTCTGGATTGGACGTGGATATAACTCGGGACGGAGCGTTGTACCCCTTGCATTGATCATCACAAGAGGCTTAAGTGGCGACTACATCTATGCGGCAAAATCTAACACTTGAGTCAAATCAGGAGGAGGCTGCTTATGCAATGTCTAACAATCATGACGTAGACAGTTCTACCTCACACAGCTGTCCCTCAACAAGAAAATAAATAAAGTGTTTTTTTTACACATTCCATCAGCCACACAGTCTTGCTTTCTGTGAGTGTATAATTTCAGCAGCTCCTTTATTTCAACACAAACAAAACTCTGGACCCGTTTCAACTTTCAGCGTCTTATCATCCGTCAGCCCCACGTGAATTAATGCTGGCGAGTTGCCAGACGTTTATAGGTAAGAGGACCTTCTCTGTGAGATATGAGTTCTTGTTCGACACGAAACCCCGTAGTTTTGTGTTACACAATGTATTGTGCCTTTTGACAAGGGACTATCGTTTTTCATGGGAAAAGAATGGATAATATGCTGTAACATGATCACATATGTATGTTCATAGCTTCAAAAAGTCAGTCACCTCCACTTGTTCGCCATCATTGTCAACGGACGCCTGGAATCTTCTCCAGGTGGTCTCCAGAGCCCCGGAGGCACATTTCTTGTGGTGTTGTTGCAATTTCTCGGAAGTGTTAACATTTTTTTGAAGCACCCTGTTTACACACGAGTCTTTAGGGTTTTCAGGAAACATTCACAATATAAGAATCGTAAATGAAAAGTGTGTTTATCATGAGTCCAGGAATCGGTTTAATGTCAACACACGTGTCTGTGTCAGCTGCTGGGTCTGTAACATTACCTTCAGTGACGTCACTGATATGACCCATCACAAAACTCACATTCATCAATAACATGCTCGTCTCGTCATCAAAAATGTACGTACATATTCGGCGACGTTTCAGGCAATAGCCCTTCATAGCACATAGGTCATTGTTCAGCCGATTATATCTGTTTCCTCATAAAGCCACTCGTTGATGAAGGTGTTGAGTTGTATTTGTGCTTGGTTTGCCATTGTCAGTGCAGTGTTATCAATTGTTTGCTCTCAAAGTGGGCTTCTACGTTATTTGTAAATGATATTTGGTAAATAGTCACATGGCTATTTTGCCTGAAAATAAATGCATATGCCAATCACTCTTCGGTTGTTTGTCCACTGTTCATCCTTCATGCTGGGAGGGTGCAATGTTGTTTACACAATTTCTGATCACAGGCTGAAAACGTCAAGCGGCCAGCAACAAACAGCTCGTTCGAAGCTGTAATAATAGATCATTATTACAGCTAATAGATACGGGTTGAATTGAGAGGTTAATGTGAAAAGGCTCCCATAGACTTCAATGTTAAAGTATCCCATAGACGTCAATGTTAAATCGTCCCATAGACTTCAATAAGCACAAACACCAGCCAGGGGGGATGACCTCTTGCCCCCCCCCCCCCCGCCCACTGTGTGGGTATGGGGAGCAGTGGTGCAGTGGTTTAGCGCATTGTGCTACGAACGCGGCGAGGTGAGTGAGATTCCCGCTCACGGCTCACATCATCAGTGACGAGTAATATCTGGCCCTGGGTCTCCCCTAGCTCGACTCAGCCGCTCCCCACACCACACGCACACACGTGTACATACACACGTGGACACGTGTACACACACAGACGTGTACACACACAAGTATTCTTAGGTTTTTTCGGTAAAGTCACGTAGGTAAAACATAAAAAATTGTTTACATAAATACAGAAATATCCAGGCACGAATTCCCCGCCAGCCCAGATGAAGCTGTCATTCGTGATGGAAGCACCTTGGAGCTTTCGTCTGCACAGAGCATCGGGGACTCCAAGCCTCGCGGCCCCCACCCACCACGCTCCGACTTTCCGCAATCACCCGATGATTGTGAAGCACGTCAAGAGCCAATTCACATTAAGATGGAGATCTCGGTGGGCATGAGTGTGTGTGCACGTGTTCCACATGTGTGTATACGTTTTCCTTGTGTGTGTGTGTGTATACACGTAGCCAGCATGACCAACCACTGCATGCACAAGAAGCTTCTGTTTGGCCGGGTAGAGGGGGCTAAACGGGCACGACACGGACTCGAGAAGAGATGGAGTGATGTGGTACAGGAGGACGTGGAGCTGAGTGGACTTGCCGAAGACTGGTGCCAGCGGTGTCAAGACCGGCCTCAGTGGAGGAGGAGGCTCGTGAAGGACGCTACTACTGGGCAGTTGGAGGCAGTCGCCCTCCAGCAACAACGGAGGGCGGAGGAGCGACGCTCACAACAACGAGCGGAGCGCCGGGCGGCTAAACCCAGCAAGTTGGCGCAGTAGGGGGCACAGATGGCTGGTCAATCTACCAGTCGACCCGTGGTGCCAGGGACCGTCCCGTGACCTCCTGCCAGCGAGCCTTCGACACTTCACGTGACCGCAAGGTGCACCTGGCCTGGCACAAGCGTTGTGGTGACGTCACCGTAATTTTGCGGCGAATGGCCTTTATTGTTGCAGTGTTTTTCAATAATTATATAGGGGGCCGTCCATAAATGACGTCACGCTATTTGGGACAATTTTTGACCTCCTCCCCTTCGTCACACGACGTCACAAAAAGTCAGACCCCCCCCCCCCCCTTAAATATGACGCTGCACTCTGATGTTGTAGAATAAAACATTTATTAAAAAGTCTATTTAATTAAGTAGAACGTGTTGTCTATATTTATTTAAAGTTGCGCATTTTGATGTGACGTCATATTTCTCACCCCCCCCCCCTTCGTCACACATCGTCACAAATGTCTGACCCCCCCCACCAGGTGCGTGACGTCATTTATGGACGGCCGGCCCCTAGATATATTTATTTGGCAAATCGTTTTTTAATTGTTTTACAAAGTTTCCTCGGTTCTCGCGTCGTGTGGACTTCGTAGGCTCATCTACGGATGTAATGCAACTTAGAAATGTAAAAACATGTCTATTGACCTCTTTATTCGGGGTCCTGCAAGTGCAGCTGCTATGGGCAGTTTTTGTAGGATGGTACAAATTCGCACGTGGGGTATTTACGAGCTTGGTGCCCCTCTGCAGTTTGCGGCGTCTCTCTCGCTGTGGTGGCGTCGAATTTGTTTCCGGGTCCTCTAGTTTTTCCCTCCACATTTAGAAACATGCATTGAGGTAATTTAGATATAATTTTGCTACTATAAATTTCCACATGATAATGCACTTCGCTGAGCTATCATTTGTGGCCAGGTCGCTCCTGAAAAATGAATGAATAGCTCAGTGGGTTTTACCTGGAAAGATACAACTTTGTTGAGTTTTCATCGGTTTATTTTAAGTGATTTGTTTAGGTCCCATGATTTGTTTACCTTTCCTATACTTTGTACTCCTACTGTGGGTTTCTTTGTTTGTTGTTGTAACGTTCTGACCCGCTCCTATTGGACATGTGTGAAAAATAGCTTTATAGCCCATCAGATTCCTCCAGTATAATACATATTCTGATTCTGATAACACTGAGCCGTATCAACTTGGAGAAACGATTTCAGCATTAAGTAGAAGAGGCGATATCGATCATAACTCTGGCCCTTCCTCATTGATCGACACAGCGAAGTTTGCCGAAAGGAGGGTGGGGGTGAGGGCAGCTACATAGTGACGTCATGCCCAATGTCATCTGGAGCAGAATGGAAGGGTGGGCTGCGTAGTGACGTCACGCCCCATGTGACGCACGGAGTGAAAGGGTGGCTGCTTAGTGACGTCATACACAATGTCCATATAAGGAGCAGAGTTCAAGTTGGGGGAGCTAGGTAATGACGTCATGCCCTATGTCCAAATAAGGAGTCGAGAGGAAGTGTCGGCTTCGTCGTGACGTCATGAGCACGCAGCTGCGGCACGGTGGCCGCCCGGGCCACCTCCACGGTGTGCCCCTGCTCGTGGTCCGCCACTCGGGCCCAGTTGCTCCTCGCCTGCCCTCCAACTACCCGGCCAGCCGAGTGATTCCCCTGTGAAGACGAGGAGGTGAGCATTGCCATCGACCACCATCCTGCCAGCTGTCGGAATCGGAAAATGACAGAGGGAATATAAATTCAACGCGTCCATAGCAACGGCGGTCCCTCTCGGCGGCCTCCTATCAGACAGGCGTCCCTAGAAACGGCGTCCGGAAGAAAGGAGGCGTATCAATGACTGGCCCTAGCAACAAGGGCATCCCTAGCAACAGCATCGCTAGCAACCACGTCCCTAGCAACGGCGGTCCTCGCAGCGGCGTCCCTAACAACAGGCGTCCGTAGCATCAGGCGTCCTTAACAACGGCGTCCGTACCACGCACACATGCAGTGACTGGCCATGTCAATGGCCTCCCAAGCAAAGGCATCCCTAGCAACAGAGGTGTGTAGCAACGGCGTCCATAGCAACGGCATCCCTTCAACGGCGTCGCTCGCAACGGTGTGTCTAGCAATGGCGTCCCCAGCAACGGCGACCCTAGCAACATGCTTCCATAACAGGCGTCCTTAGCAACGGCGACCCTAGCAACGGCATCCCTAGCAACGGCGACCCTAGCAACGGCATCCCTAGCAACGGCGACCCTAGCAACGGCATCCCTAGTAACAGCGTTCCGAGCAACAGCACGAACCTATCTTGCGTTAGGTGCTGACTTCTGCTCTTGGAGTGTAATGGGGTTGATTGTGTCATTGATGTTGTTGTATTTGGGTGAATAAATAGTGCAGCCTAAGCGTTATTGGTTTGATGTTTCTCCTTCAGAATCAGAATACTTATTTATACTGCAGGAACCCGATGAGCTATGAAGTTATTTTTCTCAGATGTCCAGTAGTGGTCAGAACGTCACAACAACAAATAATACAACAACACGACGGGAGTGCAAAGAATAGAATATATAAGCAAATCACAAATCATCTATAAAATAAAACTAAACCTTTTTTTTATATTACCAGGTGAGGCTCACTGAGCTATATCACTTATTCAGAAGCCACCTGGCCACAAATGATAGCTCAACGAAGTCGTATTCTTAGTTCTTTCGGTAAAGTCACGGAGAAGGGAAATAATAAAATAAAATTTACATTATAAAATTCTCACGACGTTTCGGCCCCAACGCAAGCAGCCGTCCTCAGGTGAAGAACAGAGAGATGCCGTTGCTAGGGTCCTAAGGACGCTGTCTTTCCGACAGTTCTGTTCTTCACCTGAGGACGGCTGCTTGCGTTGGGGCCGAAACGTCGTGAGAATTTTATAATGTTGAATTTTTATTATTTTATTATTTCCCTTCTACGTGACTTTACCGAAATAACCAAGAATATGAATCCCTGTAGTCACAAAAGCTTTAAATGGAAATTTAAACGAAGTGGCTTATCATCATGTGAAAATGTTGTATAGCAGCCAAATACTCTTAAAATAATGTTGATTCTAAATGCGGAGGGAAATATCAGAGGACCCCGGAGTAAGAATCCACTCCTCCGTGTTATATTGGTGTGGTCTGGGACTGTTTTGTTGTTCTTGCTGCCTTGCCCAACCTTGATAAGTCGTACTTATATAATACATGTATTCATTGTTGATATTTAGTAGCTTGCTTACCATTTTCTTGAGGCAAGTGGAACCCAGTCTTTGTCTTGTTTGCTGTTGCAACTTTCTAACCCGCCCATGTTGGTGGCGAGACGTTAACTACCTCGCCCGCTGTATGTGGGTCCTGGGTTCGATCCCGACCCTGACGATGTCCGCTGTATGTTTGGAGTTTGAATGTTTCTCTCTCCCCCTGGACGCGTGGGGTTTTCTCCGGGTCCTCCGGTGTTGTCCACTTCGCTGAGCTGTCATTTGTGATCGCCAGGTCGCTTCTAAAAAAATAGCTACACAGATCAATGGGCCTTACCTGATTAAATATATAAATGTTTCGTTAAAATCCGCCACCACCCGACACAGCCAACTAGTACGGGTTGTCACGTAAACAGAACGTGCCAATTTGTCACTAGTGCAGCACTGGTGTATAGTGTAGTGTATAGTGTAGTGTATAGTGTAGTGTAGTGTGTAGTGTAGTGTATAGTGTAGTGTATAGTGTAGTGTGTAGTGTAGTGTGTAGTGTAGTGTATAGTGTAGTGTATAGTGTAGTGTATAGTGTAGTATTCTCGTACAGTGCACCGGTGTGTTGGAGAGCCAAGCCACAACATTTACAATCTGAGTACGACGTTTCGCCAGATATTACAACTAGCTTCACCAGGCGACAGCCAGATTTGTGGAGAAGTCTTCCTGTCTCGTTCCTAATATAGAGGCGTAGATGTGGTGACCACGCTTCTGCGCTCTTGCACAATGCATGCGCATTATGCGAGCCCTTTAAACTTGTCCTCCCTGTCTATTGTGTTTATTAAAATATCCCTACCAACAGTAATGCCTATTGAAGTACGCTGCCCTTTGTAGGCATGCATTTAAATAATGTATTATTAGATGATTCGCTGCAACGCAGCACTAAGGCGGTAGCTATCCGAGCGGTTATTTTTAAATCCTTTATTAAATCCTTTATATTAAGTTCGCTTGCTTTCTTGCGTGCTTGCTTGCTTGCTTAGGACCGTGCAAATCTTTCGGTCGTTTTTTAACCCACTTCCCGTGATCCAATCGAGCTGACATTTTGCACACAGACTCGTTGTGCGTGACAATTAATGTTCGTGAAATTTTTTTTCCAAAATTTTACACTTTTTAGGACAAAAATATTATATTTAATTACGAATTGCTTAATGGTGCAATGCAATCATCTGACCCATAGGTGGCAGCCATCTCAAGCCAGAGGACGAGAGGACTCTAGCCGCCACGCATATAAAGGATTTATAGTGAACAACTTTGTTTTTACGGGTTAATTTTTTATTTCTTTAAATTTCGATAGATTCTCTAATTAGTATTGGCCAGTAGTAGCTGGTTTTGCACAGAACTTCAACATTATCAAAACCAATTGAGTGTCCTTGTTGGCACGCGTGTTCTGCTACTGCTGGCAGTTGCATTTGGGAGAATTTAATATTTCTCTGATGTTCTTTTAGTTTCGTGCTGATCATTCGTCCTGTTTGCCCAACGTAACATTCACCACGCGTGCAGTTAATCCTGTACACACTTTCTGTTGGTAGCTTCGGTAGTACATCTTGGTCGCGAAAGCCCACGTGTTAAACCTTTCCTTTCCTATACTTTGCACTCCTTTCGTGTGTTTGTTCTGTTTGTTGTTGCGATGTTCTGACCCGCCCCTACTGGGCAGCTGTGAAAAAGAGCTTTTTAGGTCATCGGATTCCTCCAGTATTAATGCAAATTCTTATCACGTCGGCTTTCGCCACCAATATTATCCGTAATAAAGGTTTGTTTATATTATCCACAATTAAGGGGGGGGAGGTTTACAAAAAAAACACCTTTATTATTTAAATATTCCTATATTGTCAAGCAAACGAGTCGCGCGCAAATGTGGTTTATGTTAACGTGTGTTAATGTGTGTTAATGTTTGTTAATGTGTGTTAATGTGTGTTAATGTTTGTTAATGTATGTTAATGTTTGTTAATGTTTGTTAATGTGTGTTAATGTGTGTTAATGTTTGTTAATGTTTGTTAATGTATGTTAATGTTTGTTAATGTTTGTTAATGTGTGTTAATGTATGTTAATGTTTGTTAATGTTTGTTAATGTTTGTTAATGTGTGTTAATGTTTGTTAATGTGTGTTAATGTATGTTAATGTTTGTTAATGTATGTTAATGTTTGTTAATGTTTGTTAATGTGTGTTAATGTATGTTAATGTTTGTTAATGTATGTTAATGAGGCCCCGCGCGGACGTGACGTCACCGCTGCGCGGCGTTCGAACGCGCGCGCGCTGCTGGCGGGAAACAGAAGGAGGGAGTCGAGCGCAGCGGCACCACCACCTCCACCTCCTCCTCCTCCTGTTCCTTCACTACAACGCCTCGACAACGCCTCGCAAGCAGCAGCAGCGATCGAAGCCGACGATTAACCCGCCAGGCTGAACGTGAACGGCTTCGTCGCCTTCCCCCCGAGCTCGGCTTTTTGTTAGTTTCCCGGGCAAGGAGCCCGCCTCAGAGAGGTAGTCATCGCTGGCGAGTCGCTCGCTCGTGTGTTGCGTGCGGGATGTTTGTCTTTGTGGTGACTTGATTGGGTTAATCAGTGGGAGCTACTTTATTAACGATTTGGGGTGAGGTTGATTTTCTTCAAGAAACGTGAGGGTCGTACATCGCCGATGTGTGCGCTTGGTCATTTAGAGTAGAGCGCAGTAGCTGCGGTAAGCACAATAGACATCTCGGCTCGTGACTAATTCGCGGTTAAATCAGCCATTCCTGTGCTTAATTGGTGAGCATGGATCGTCGTAATTAGTTAAGAGCTGATTAATGTGTGATGTATGCGACGTGGTTGTTATAGCCGTGTGAGGGAAATGCGCCGTGCGTGTGAGCCCCGTCCCGCCATTCGTTTCAATGACTTGCGAGGAGGAGTATCCTCATCACGATGAATCTCTTGCCTCTGTTAATTTACACGAGCACTCACCGAGAGGGGATGGGGATCGTAGATCTGTGAAGTTCCTTTCCGCGTGTGTGTGTGTGAGTGTCGCTAAGGGGCGAGGGGGGTTCGAGAGCGGATTGCGCGCGGTTTTATTTTCCGCGCCCGCAGTTTGAGCGGGAGTCGCCAACTCGGCGCTGGCCGAAAGGTTTCTCTGGAATTTGGCGAAGTTAAATTCAGCCCCTTAGTTTGCTCTTCTTTTGTTGTTGATGTGCGTTGTGTCTCAGGTTTAAACAATTCCAAAAGCCCAATTCAACTTCGCCGCGACAAAAGCTGCTTGAGCTGGATTCTGCCGCGAAGAAGATGCTCAGGAGGAGGTGAGATGGACGGTGGTGATGGTGGTGGTTGTGGTGATGATAATGATGGTGGTGGTTGTGATGATGGTGGTGGTGGTTGTGATGATGATGGTGGTGGTTGTGATGATGGTGGTGGTGGTTGTGATGATGATGGTGGTTGTGGTGGTGGTTGTGATGATGATGGTGGTGGTGGTTGTGATGGGTGTGGGGAGCGCTAGAGCATCGGTTAAGCGCGCTGCGCTACCACCAACCCGGCTTCCCGAGTTCGATTCCCGCTCACGGCCAACAACAGTGACGATTAACTGAACCGGTCCTGGGCCTCAAATGAGTACCTGGGGAGACAAAGGCGGTCGGGCGTGGTGCTGGTCACCCAGCCACTCGTGTGCCATGCCGGCCTTAATAGGTGCTGCTCGCTAACAACACTTTCCTCAACAGTCATTTGCAGGCTGTACGGGGGGATCTTTGTTTTGGTTGTGATGGGTGAGATGGACCCCATGAAATTCGGCGGGATCGCGTATTTTGCTTCATATTTACAGTAATTTGTTAATCTTTCGATTTTTTTACGTTATTGGTTGCCTCCTGTTGAGGGAATGGCCGATGAGTGGTGAGGATAGGGGAAGTGGTTGTGTGGGATGGACTAATTCCATAACATTGGCGGGACCACGTTTTTTTGCTGATTTATTTTAAACTCGCGCCTTTCAACTTTTGCAAGCAATCGTTTTTATTTGGCAATTTTTTTTTACACATTTCTGCTGTTTAAACGTTTGTAGTGAATTGTGGAGTAAGACGTGGTGGCGTGGATTGTGTGAGATTGAGTAATTGTTTCATATTCTTTGGGTCTTTCGGTTATTTTATTTGAACCTACCTACGTGACTTTACCGCAAGACCCACAGAATATGAATTCCTGCTGTCACGAAAGTCGAGTAATTGTTTCATTTGAAATTGGCGGGACCATATTTGATTTTAGGTACATTTAGCCTCGCTTATTAAAACTCTTAAATAATGTATTTTATTTCTCACTGTTTATAACAGGCTGCTGTTCAGAGTTAATATGGTGGATGGAGGGGTGGTCGTGGTGATGAGATGGACTAACAATGTTTATAAAGTTCGGCTGTACAACATTTGAACTCTAATTTTATTTAATCTCGGTTTTTCCAAATGTTAAATATTTGTTTGTTTTATTTAAACCATTTTAATGTTTTAGACCCACTGCTTGTTTGGACTAAATGATGGCGGTGGTCAGAGATGGGAGTAAAGTTATTTTGGTACCGCAATGAAGTTGGCTGGACCACGATTGACTTCCCCATTTCATCTTGCACCATCCGATGTTGAGAATACCATCATCACCCATGTTCTATCCACTGTTAGATAAAGGTTCCCCAAAACGGCCACCAACCCCTCCAATCCGGCGATGTAACGATCCACCAACCACCTGCACATTAACCGATTTCGTTGCTCCATATCCTTGGGAGATGCTCTGTTGACGCATTCCATTTCTAGAGCGCCGATGTGACGAGATGTTAACTAGCTCGCTGTATATTTCGAGTTTTCATAGTATTTCCCTGTGGTCGCGTGGACTTTTCTCCGGGTCCTCTGGTTTTCCCCTCCACATTTAGAATCAACATATGTTTGGCTTCAATATATGTTTTAGAGTGTTTGGCCGCTATACATTTCCACACGATAAGCCTCAGTGGGCTATACTTGGTTAAATAATTTTTTTTTACTTTTAATGTTTTATATTATCGCTTGATTTCTTGTAACTTTTCACACTTTGCTGTGATTGTCGTTTGTTTCATTTTGTCCAAGCAGCAGTCGGCTGGTGACCAAGAGGGAGAGAAACGATGAGAATGGCTCATTTGTACTGCGGACGAGGAAGAGAAAGTGCCAGGTAAGTGGAAGCCAGTGAATGTCTTGCAAGAGGTTTCTTCCAAGCTGGTGTACTTGTAGCGACATCATCGCATGTCGCCGTGTGCGGGGCTTATCTGGCCAAGGCTCGCCATGTGACGTACTGCCAGGACCGTAGCTAACCCGGGTGAAGGGGCCGTCACCCCTTCTGTGTTAATGTTAATAAACGTGTTGCCTCCAGAGCTCGACTGAGTCTCCGTTATACCCACCACATACTGGTAGAGAGACCTCGTTTTCACGGTCATGTCACTCGTGCCCACCGTGTGAATATTCATCGTGCCCTGGTAACTGGATACTGTGCCAATGTAATAGTTAACACACTGGCTGAATCAGAATATCTATACTGGAGGAATCCGAAGAGTTCTGAAGCTCTTTTTCACAGATGTCCAGCAGGAGTAGGTCAGAACTTTAGGAGTGCAATTTATAGGCAAGGTAAACACATTTCTCAGCGTGCCAGTTGAAATGATGGACAACAATTCTTAAATTCCCCGATTCTGTCTTAACTGCCAGTATAAATGGGTATACCAGAGTCGATTGATAGATTGGAGTGTGGTGGGTTGAAGTATCTCCTCCGAACACTCTCCAAAGATGTCTGGCCCTACCTGGAAGAGTAGACCAAATACAGAAAACCCTTTCCTCCTCCCCCCACCCCCGAGTGACTAGGCAGCTTCTCCTTCCATCGTTTAAAGTCCCTGTGCTGCGTTACTACGGTACCACCTTGGGTTATGGTGCAGCGTGCGTGCAGGCAACAGGCACCACGACTGTCTCGCGTATGCATGGAACGCTTTGCGACATGGCGCTTGTCCTCAGTAATATAAAGGTTTGGATACAGAAATTAGGAAAATTGTGGCAGAATAAGAAGACCATTGATTGGCAAGCTCTTTATGTAGTGTGTTGTTCTTCCCTCACACTTGGTGGTGGTGATGTTCATGGTGGTGATTTTGAGGTACCTGCATGATGAGGAAGTGGGGGAAGTTGACGTTGATAGTGGTGATGTGGCCTCCTGGAATGCTCTTCCTTCTGATATTAGGAAGCTACTGCAGCTATGTATGCACTTTTAAATCTAGATTGAAAACTAATTTATTTCGATCTGCTTTTTGTATTTAGTTTGTCCTTCCCCTGCACCTCCGATTAGTACGGTTGGGTACGTACGGTGCGAAAGAAGGTCGACATACATAAATTCCCTCTTGTGGGTTTAGCCATCACAGTTTTGCACCAAATTATTTAGGTACAGTTCGCAAAACGTGCCCTGAGTGGCTAGCCCATTTACCGCGAGATTCCTGCACGCATCGCAACTATACTGCTCGCGATGATGCTGCCACTACGGAAGAACACATGCGCCATTTTGTCTCCATCTCGTCTCCCATGCGACCCATCGTGGGTCCCAGGTCACGCGGTGTTCCCAGTCCCCAGTGAGGTGCAGCCACACCATTTTTGTTCCTGCAATGTACAGTACTGTACACGGATATGTGTACAGTATTGTACAGTATATAGATATATATTTTTTTTCATTTTATACATTTACCGCACAAGTTATATTTAACACGAGAAAATATGAACCATATTTTACATTCAAAATACTTCCTGTTTTAACGTTTGGTTGATGTAGGGTAACTTAAAACAAAAGAAGAATGTGTTGTATTACGAACCATGAACCAAACCCTCGTTTTCCCATCTAACTTGAGTTTGCGGATTTGCCAATTGCGGCTATTTTCGTGAACGTAACCGCCACGATGAGCAAGAGTTTGCTGTACTCCAGAATACAATCAGAATATTTTGGAATGGAAAAATCTGATGAGCTATGAAGCTCTTTGTCACAGATGTCCTGTAAGGGTGGGTCAGAACGTTACAACAACAAACAATTCAAAAAACCTGATAGGAGTGCAAAGTATAGGAAAGGTAACTCTTCTCGTGGAGGCAAACCACCTAGCAGCGGCATTAGAATGCAAGTGCAGGGCTGCAGCTTTGCCTAGTATATGTAAAAAAACATTTCTTAGAAAACTAATTTCTTTCTCACGGTTTTTTGTGTTTAATTTGTTGTCTTTCCTCCGAACCTTCGATTAGTGCGGTTGGCTACGTACGGTACGAAAGAAGTTCAACATACGTACATAATGTCCTCTTTCTCACTGGGTCTTTGTTTCATGTGTTCCTTGTCTCCTGTTCAGGAATATGAAGATGTGTCTCCTGTGTACGTGCGCTCACCCCACCAACGCACCAATCGGAAGCATCTGCATGAGATTAAGGTGTGCAACCGACGCGGTGGTCATGTTATCTTCCTCACCTCGGATGCAGGTGAACGGGGGTTCGATCCTGACCCCGATGCCTGTATATTTAGAGTTTGCATGTTCTCCCTGTGGTCGCGTGGATTTTTTTCTCCAGATCCTTCGGTTGTTTCCTCCACATTTAGAAACATGCATTAAAGTTATTTAGATTATTTTGCTCCTGACATCACGAGGCGTCTTGTCATGGCTTGTAGTTTGTGACGAGGAGATGTAACGGGCCTCGTTCGCTCGCTCACCCACGGGCTCAAGTGCAGCGGTTGTTGAGTTACTGGGAAAACGGTGCGAATATTTACTTCTGATTTTTAACTTATCCTCGCGAGGAGGGAACAATACCGTGTGAGGTTATCCGCAAGAACCCATTTTCGCTTAAGGGTGGCATCGGCAGCAGAGCACGGGCACTGATGTCGTTTGGTTGTGCCGCATGTTTTGCCGCGTAGCTTGGCCGGTTGGACGAGCAGGTGTTGGAGCTACGCGACGTCGAATCGTTGGTGACGCCAGACAAGGAGCCACGTGACCTTCCGCATTTCTCCAAGAGCCGCTGCACCAGCGTTGGCCTGCTCCCGGACCGACCCTCGCCACTACCAGTGCTCGGGTACTGAAAACATTGGCGAATATATGTATATATATAATGGATGTCTCTGATTTATTTTTATTGATCCCAAAAAAAGCAGAAATGGGCGAGATGTTGACTACCTCGACTGGTATACAGGAGCTTGTGGGTTCGATCCTGACCCTGATTCATGCTGTATATTTGGTGTTTGCATGTTCTCCCCGTGGTCACGTGAAATTTTCTCCGGGTCCTCCGGTTTTTCCTTCCGCATTTAGAAACATGTATGTTTAACTTCTTTTGCACCGTACATAGCCAACAGTGCTAATCTGAGGCACAGAAGAAGGACAAAAAACACGAAAAGCAGTTCGAAAGAAATGTGTTTCAATATAGATTATTTAATAGTTCATAGCTTCAGTGGCTTCCTAACATCGGAAGGAAAAGCGTTCCAGATGGCTGCAGAAGCGCATCTGAAAGCGCGCGATGCAGTGACCGTCTTTGTTCGATGGCTATCCAAAAGCAGCTGTGTAGATGACCGCAGTTCTCGTGATGGTTTATGATTCTTGACAAAACATGTGTTTAGAGTATTTCCCTGCTAAAAATGTCCACATGATAAGCCACTTCGTTGAGCTATCAGTTGTGGCTAGGTCGCTTCTCATGAGCACGGTTGGCTATGTATGTCATGAAATGAGTCCAACATACATACATTCTCCTGAAAAATAGCTATACCATACCTGGTAAAATACAAATAGTTTTAGTTTTAATATTAAGTTCTTTTCCGAAGTGACCTAGCCATAAGTGATAGCTCAACGAATTGGCTTATGTGGAAATGTTCAGCAGCCATATATTCTAAACGAATGTTGTTTCTAAATTTGGAGGGAAAAACCGGAGTACCTGGAGAAAAATCCACGCGACCACGGATAGGGAGAACAT
The DNA here is from genome assembly GCF_015708825.2 of Lethenteron reissneri. Lineage (NCBI taxonomy): Eukaryota > Metazoa > Chordata > Hyperoartia > Petromyzontiformes > Petromyzontidae > Lethenteron > Lethenteron reissneri. Next base: position 432,922 of record NC_083838.1, read on the forward strand.
GCAAACTCCAAATATGCAAGCGTCAGGATCAAACCCACGAAGCATCTGTGTACGAGGCGAGGTAGTTAACATCTCGCCACCGCGACACCCCAGTACTCGCTTGCACTAACCGTTGGCTGCTACGGTGGCGCCGTTGCATTGCAGCTGGGCCTGCCCCGAGGAGGTGTGGTCGAACCTGCTGCAGAAGGAGCAGTCGCACGAGCGGGACCGCCACTTCCTCGACCGCCACCCGGCCCTGACGGCCAGGATGCGCGCCGTGCTGCTCGACTGGCTCATGGAGGTGAGCGGAATCATCGGAATCGAAATCTGTATTTTGGTCCGGGGGGCGGAATCCGATGAACTCTGAAGCTCTTTTTTCAAAGATGTCCAGGATTGGGCTGGTCAGCAAGTTACAATGGCAAACGATACAAAAACACAATAGGAGTACAAGATAGAGAACACGGTAAGCTAGTCACTGAATAGAAATAAATAATAAATCCACTCATTATATATGTCACGATTTATAAAGATTGGGAAAGACAGCAAAAACAACAACAAAACAGTCCCAGGCCACACCAAGACAACACACAGTTTCTCGATAAAATGTCACATTTTTTAATATTGAACTATTGATATTACACAGGTTAAGTTACAAATCACATTTGCAAATGTGACTGCTGTATCCAGCACTGATCTGCTTCAGAAGTCGCCATTGTCGCCACCACGTGGCCACGGGTCGTGTAGGGCTGACGGGGAAAAGGTGAACCTCGTACATAGGATGGAACCTGCGACTGAATAATCCGTGATGTGCCCCATCCCCGTGAGATCTTGGGAGTGAACTCGGGTTGACCCTAGACCAGGGTTCTTCTTTGCAAGGGCCCCGAGCGCAGCCCATGGTGGCCTTTAGTGTGGCCCCAGACGCCCCCCATCATGCTGCTGTCAACCCCAATGGTTTCAAACGTGTGGCGGCCCTCACACTGATGATGTCCTATCAGCGAAAGCGGCCCCCCTCTGAAATTTAGTCAAGAACACTGCGCGAACCGCTCATTGCCCTGCGTTCCTCCACCCCTCCCCCCCAGGTGTGCGAGGTGTACCGCCTGCACCGGGAGACCTTGTACCTGGCGCTGGATTACTTCGACAGGTTCCTTGCGACCCAGACGGATGTCTGCAAGTCTCAGTTGCAGCTCATCGGCATCACCGCACTCTTCATCGCAGCCAAGACGGAGGTGCGTATTTTTTATCCAAATAGTTTTGATTGTTTTTAACACCATTTGCCGAGCACAGGCCCTAAAGGCCAAAACAAAATGTCTGAACTTCCAGCGACAAATATGATAATCAAAGTTGCAATAATTAAGAGGGAATTCCAAAGTCTAGTAGTGCTGTGGAAGTAATGGAACGTGGTGTTGTGAGCTGCAGTGTGGTCAGTGAGTGGGTTGTGAGCTGCAGTGTGATGGTTCAACACAGCATGGATGAGATTAAACTGTTGCTGGTAGACCGTGTTCAACATGGGTGGAGGAATCATTTAGTGTGGTGTTGTTGTGACCTTCATTATGGTGGCTGAACAAGTAAGTTGTGGTGACCTGCATTATGGTGGGTGAACACTGTACACGGTTAACTCTTAGTCCTCAGTATGGGGGGGGGGGTCAACAAGTGAAGTTTACAGGAACAATAGCCATGGTAGCAGTAGCAATAGAAGAGTGATAAGGTGGGAGACTGGCTGCTGGTGAGCGAGTGACTTGGCGTGAATCAGTCGGTAGTCATCCAGACTGCGTTACGTTGAATTCTATAAAATACAGTGAAGTAGGAGCTGGGTGCATGGCAAGAGTATTCCAACCTCGTCCGAATTTGTGCTTTGGTGTCGGCTCTGACGAGATATGATTCTTCAGATCGCCCACATAATATACAGGGTGGTCCAGATGTCTTGGGACCCGCATTTAATTCTCTAAAACTTAATATTTTTTAAGGCGGGTTTATTTAAAACAGATATGAAAAGGAAAAAAACTAATTTGGGTAAATTAATTGGGGGGTCAGACATCTGGACCACCCAGTATTTGATAACCATGATGATGGCGAACAGCACTTGCTCCAGCGGTCTTGTACAGGCTACGTGGGGGTGGGGGCGGATCGCTGTCTTTGTTAGCGACGGCTATGTACGGTGCTCACGAAGTTCAACATACATATGTACATACATACGTGACTGCAGGAGATCTACCCACCCAAGCTGACGGAATTCGCCTACGTGACGGACGGAGCTTGTACTGAGGAGGACATCGTCGTCATGGAACTCAACATGCTGCAGGTACTGAGACCATGCTCCACATTCTGGCTTACATGACCTCAGTCCCTCATGAGCGTCTGTGATGATGCTATGTGCTCGCAATTGCGCCCAGGGTGGTTAAAGTGCTAAAATAGAATTTTAAAAGTCAAAGTGATTTTCCTTTAAAATTTTGCATTGGGGAAGGGTAATTTCCCATTTATAGCCCTGTGTGTTGAATTTTGTTCATACCATACGTAGCCAACCGTGCTAATCGGAGGTACGAGGAAGGACACCACACTAAACTCTCCAGGACAACCACTGTTGACTTCACAGCAAAGTAGCTCTCATTTTCTGAGATTATTAAAATATATATTAATCTGTCATGCGATGAATTTCACTCTCGGTAGCAGAGCGAGTCTCAAAGTACTTGCAGACACTAGAGGTCACTTGAAGGAATTGCGGAGGGTTGTTGCAATGCTTTGCGAGAGTTACGCATAGATTATTCAACTTGTGACATGACATCAATAGCACACTCGGGATTACATTTTGGTAGTAAGTGGTAGATGCATTCCTGAAGAATTCCACGTTAAGCGAAAGAGGCGTAAAGCGAAAACAATTTCCCCCAAAATAATGTAATAATAAAGTTTGGCGAGATATGATGTACTACGCACACGCAGTGAGATGGCAGGGAAAATAACTGCGGGTATGCTGCCGTGTTATTATATCATTCCGTGTACTCTATCACTGTACCGCTCAGCCACGCAGCACAAGAAAGTAGTTTGACGTCGACCGCTCAGAAGCCTCGTGATGACGGTGCACGTTCCGCATTATAACGATGCGCGTTCCGCGTTATGACGGAGCGTGTTCCGTTTTATAAAAGGGGGTATGCCTTTCGTGTTATAACAGACACGTGCGAAGTATTCCTGAATGGAAGAACCACGCTATATCGCAAATGCTTTATAGTATGAACACCGCGTGTATATATCGAGCACGTAGACAGACGTGTGATTACCTGGCTGCGGCGCGTGCGTGTCCCCCTCACAGTCGCTCAAGTGGGCCCTGTGCCCCGTGAGCATCATCTCCTGGCTCGGCCTGTACCTGCAGATCGCCTGCCTCAAGAATACTTCCCAAATGTTGCTCCCGCAATACAGCCAGGACACCTTCCTGCAGATCTCCCAGGTGAGAGCGCGCAACACTCTCGCCGTGACGCGTGCTTGAGGTCACAGCGCTGAGCGCTGTTTAGAGGCCCGGGCTTGAATCTGGGGTTCAGCGGTCGCCTGTGACTTGAAGCAAGTTCTTAGGTCTACACTATGGGAACCTCATTTGCCAGTAAAAATATGATAATTGGTTCTTTACCCTTCTATCTGGCAACAAAACTGACACCTTTTACAAGGAGTCATGTTTGCATAGACTGCAGGTATTGCGGTCTATGCAAACATGACTCCTTGTAAAAGGTGTCAGTTTTGTTGCCAGATAGAAGGGTAAAGAACCAATTATCAAGTTCTTAGGTGTCGTGAACTGGTGGCTCTCAGCCTAGTCATCAAATTTGGGTTTTTACTTAACTTGGATTAATTCCTGCTCCTAGAATTAAGAGATTGCTATTGCCAGCTTGATGTTCAGGTTGTTTTGGCTTTGCAAATTTTAATTGTGGGCTGCCCCACAAAACAACGGTGCAGTGTTCATTGGGGCACAATTCTTGGGTTTCTTCCCTGTACACGGACGCCATTTGTAAATACATCTGACCAGTTGCAGTGGTCCTGCATGGTCTGTCCTCTGCTCAATGAAGGCCCCTCTCCTAGCTGTCGCCATAGTTCACGGTCCTGCGGTGTAACAATCCCGCTAGTACCTGCACACCAGCCGATTTCATCTCATTCTCCAACATCATCGGGCATGTTTTCTTCTCCATCGTTCGTCTCGACCAGTGGCCTTTCATCCCTTCTACCGATGTGCAATATCTACCAGTAACCGCCGGGGTGCTGGCAAGGTCTAAGAAACTAACTCGCCTGGTATACAGGAGTTCAGTGGGTTCGATCTTGACCTTGCGCCTGTATATTTGGCGTTTGCGTGTTCCCCACCCCATGGTCACGTGTGACTTTTCACCGGGTCCTCTTATTTTTACCTCCACATTTATAAACATGTGTAGAGTATTTGACTGCTAAACAATGTTCACATAAGCCACTTCGTTAAGCTATCATTTGTGAGCAGGTTGCTTCTGATAAAGAGCTATGTAGCTAAGTGCGCCTCACCTGGTAAAATAAAAAAATGTTAGTTTAAGTACTCATTATTACACTTCCGTGCGTGTGTCCGTCCACTACAGCTGCTGGACCTGTGCGTGCTGGACATGGGTTGCCTGGATTTCACGTACAGCACCATCGCCGCCTCCGCCCTCTACCACTTCACCTCCCTGGAGCTCGTGTACAGAGTCTCGGGTAAGTGTGGGTCACGGTGCTTCCCCTTGTCGTGAGGAACTCCCTTCACGTAGCCAGCCTTGCTGTCGACTCCCTGTCCCTGTTCAATGCCTGCCTCAAGACCTTTTTTTTCTGCATTTGACTGCTTATATACAGGCGACCCCAGCACCTACGACCTAATTGGTTCCTGGACAACGGTCACAAGTCGAGCCGTTGTAAGTCGAACCCTTATTTCCCATGGGCGCAATGTTTTAAATTGGGGTTCCGTTCCTGGAAACCCAGTGCATACAAATACCAAAATTTACACGAAAATAAATGAAAATAACCCTAACAAATGTATTGTAACTTAACATAACTTTTTAAAGCATTTATTAAGTAAAAACAAACAATTATATTTGAACATCCTTAAGTAATTTTCTGCATGTGTGTAGCAAAAGGTGAAAACATTAAAAAATTTGAAGAAACATTACAAAAAAGTGAAGAGCATTGCAAAAGAAATGCGTTCGCTGTAGGTGCAGCTGCAGACGGTCGGGCTATCCTGTACATACCCATACGGCAGAAGAGCAAAGCAGCGCCTGATCGACTCTGCATCGGTAGCAGTCGTTAGCTGGCCATAGATATGAGTTCTGGTTGTTACTGTGGGGGCCTTATTTACTATAAGAAAGGTCGTAAAAGCAGGGGGTCGCAAGTCGAGGGTCACCTGTATGCCTTACTATCTGAGTTTCTGGTAATGTACTTTGTCGACTTCAGTCAGTTAAAAATGCAGCTGCTAGGTTCCTGACCCGAACTCCTCCTTCAGAACATATCACCCCTCTGCTTGCACCACTTCACGAGCTGCCGGTTAAAGTCCGTATTGAATTCAAGGTCCTCCTTCACATTAAAGGCCCTGAATGATCTCGCATCTTCGTGTATCCGGGAGTTGCTGTGCCCCCCACGTTCCAACAAGAACCGCAGACTGAGATCGACAGACTTAGATCTTCTCTGCATCCCCAGAACGAAGCCCAAGTGCATGGACGATCGGGCCTTGGCTTCAGTGGCACCTGAACTATGCCGAGGGCTGTCACGGAGTTCCGTTTGGTTGGAATCTTCAAGTCTCGCCTAAAAACTCTTTGAGAAGGCATTTCATATTTTAACTTTGCCACGGTGGCGAGATGTGTTCTTCCTTGCCTTTGGATGCAGGTCGGGGGTTTGATCCTGACCCTGATGCCTGTATATATTCCGAGTTTGCATATTTTCCCTGTGGTCGCGTGGATTTTTTCTTCAGATCCTCTGGTTTTTCCTCCCCATTTATAATCATGCGTTTAGATTATTTAGCTGCTGTAAATTTTCACATGATAAGCCACTGTGTTGAGCTATAATTTGTGGCCAGGTGGCTTCTGAAGAAGCTAATAGCTCAGTGGGCTTTACCTAGTAAAATATTTTTTATGTGATTTGGGCAGTTTGCCTCCACGAGAAGGAGTTACATTTCCTATGCTTTGCACTCCTATTGTGTTTTTGTATTGCTTGTTTTTGTAACGTTCTGGCCCACCCTTACAGGACATCTGTGACAAAAAGCTTTATAGCTCATCGGATTCCTCCTGCAATATAAATACTGATTATCCATCCCCCTCCCATTGTCATTGACGTAAAGCACCTGGAGATTTGTAAGCTGTCACATTTAGATGCCACGTAAATCTCCGTGGTATTGTATGGACTCGCATAGAGACCCTAAAATTCCCAGGCCCTCTTTCCAGTCCAGGCTCAAAACATTCCTGTCTTCCTCTGCCCAGGACTGAGTGCCTCTTTTCTTGCTTCAAAATGAAAACAGCTGTTTCTGCTACGATTTATTGTCCTTCACTTATTATTTATTTCTACTTACTATCTACTGCTTTTTGCTATTTGGTGAGCATGGTTACACTTCATTTCGGGCGCGGTTGCAAATTTAATCCTCCGATTAGCACAGTTGGCTACATAAGGTGCGAAAGAATTTCAACATACATACACATTTGTACTTTGTTAGCTGTGACGGATTCTTTTCTCATTTCTGTTGCCCTGTACCCCCTTTGCCAATCCGCTGTAATGCGCACTGATGCCCACTTTATTAAGCGTGATATTGGCATGTAAAATCAAGATCGATTGATTGAGCATCAGGACGTGCAGTCCGTGGTGTAGACGCTACGTCAACCCCCGCACTGCGTTGTGTATTTGGACTTGCTGGTGGAACACCGGTGTAGCATAACACACACCGGTCCTCATAAAACAGTCTGAGGATGTCGCTGTTGCCCTCGAGTGAGCTGCAGACTCTCCATCAAAAGTTGCCTTAGATTCAGCAGCTGCTTTCGCATTTGAACGTGTGACACCATAATCTTTTGATGCCACAGTCCGCCAAGAACTTATCCAGGAAATAAATCGAAGAGCCGTCCGGCCTTGGGCACAAGTGAGCCAATCGTCATCAGGCTGGGTGCTATACAGCAACAGACTCGAGCTTCGTGTTGAACCGCTTATAACATCATTTGTCTTCTTACCGTACCACTCCACAAGATTTTCTGACTGCAGTTGGGAATCGTGGGTAAATAAATACAATTTGTGAAAAATGTGCTTTTTCTTTTTTACCGCTCACCGTTGTGCCGCCAATACGTTGATTGATCGTTTGTGCAGGGCTACGATGGGAGCACCTGAGCGAGTGCGTGCGGTGGATGGTCCCCTTCGCCATGGCAGTGCGCGAGGCCGGGCGGGCCCAGCCACGCAGCTTCACGCACATCCCCTCCGATAACTGGCACAACATCCAGACGCACACCAGCGCACTGGCAAACCTGGTGAGTTCCCCCCACCCCTCACCCTTACCCCCCCCTTCTCCCCCCACTGTGCTCTCTCCCGGAGCAGATGTACAGCAAAGCGACGGAATGTTTGAGATGATGTGTGATGTATGTTGAACTTCTAGCACACCGTACGTAGACAACAGTGCTAATCGGAGGGGTGGGGGAATGACATCAAACTCAACAAAAAAAGAAATACAATTATGGAAAATACTTTCTGATGCTAAGAAATTGAAGTGCCCTATAAATGCAAATATTTATCCTTAAATCCGTAACTCTACTTGCTAGCAGCAGGTCATCTCCTCACCAGCACCATCTCCATCCCCCTTACCAGCTTCAAGATCATCTCCCCACCAGCCAAAATTCTGATATCATTTGCGACTGATGTTAGTAGCCGTGGCTGGGAGTCGAACTCAGATCCTGGTGCAGAACACTAATCGCTGTTCTGCCACTTGCAAAGTCTGACCGTACACAGATAAATATTCCCTGTATAGCTTCTACCAGGTTGTTAGGACAAGTGCTGAGCGGGCACCTATAAAGGCTGGCACGGCACATGAGGAGTCAGGTGGCCAGCACCATACCTGGCCCCCTTTGTATCTCTATTGGTGATATTTAAACATACCTCACCAGGTACTCATTTAAGGCTGATTTCACCTCGTGGAGGCCCAGGACCGGTTCAGATAATGGTAACTGGTGGTGGCCGTGAGTAGGAATCGAACTCGGGTAGCCGGGTTCGTAGCGCAATAACCACGACACTACCACTACACTACCGCACCCCTCTTTAGATGCACGCACTCATCAACCACTCATCCTCTGCCCGGTGTCGTGTTCGAACCTTAACCCCCCCTCCCTGGCGCTGTCCTGTGCTCCAGGACCGGGCCCAGACCCTGCAGGCGGAGCTCTTGCGGCAGAGTCAAGAGTCACCAGTGCCTGCTGGCACCCTGACCCCACCGCACAGCGGGCAGAAGTAAAGGTGGGGGCGGTGGGGGATGGGGGGGCGGAGAGCAGCCGGTAGGACCCAGAGCACCACACAATGCCCACAATGGCAAGTCACGTGCAGTGGCGGCGACCCTCCGGTGTCGTCACGGATGTCTTGGGTTCTCTACCTCGTGGATATTTTTTCGGGAATCGGTCCTGGATGACAACCGCTGCCGGCAAGACGCCGCGGATGAGACCAGCAAAGAGAAGTCGAGAGATGGCCGGCCTGCGCTCACCAACTCAGCTGCTTCTACGGTAGCCTGCGTGCTTGCGTGCAAGAAGTGTGATGTGGGAGGTGGGGGGAGTCGGCAGCGGGGGTGGGGGGTGGTGGGGCACGTCCAAGCGGCTCGAGAAGAAGTGCCGAGTTGCTCATCGCGTTGCCGGAGGAAGTGGCCTTTGCTCAACGCTGAACTGATGCCGATGTTACTGGCCGCCACCTCCCCCCGCGATTTTACTGCGAATTCAGCTTTTTTTTGGTCAATGGCTTTAACAATGGACTGGGGTACGTATATACGTTGAACTTCTTTCGGGAATGGTGGCATTTGTGGTTTTAAGTAAATTCGAGGACGGAGGAGGAGGGAGAACAAACCCAACTTGCGTGGTGGTGTTAGTGCGACGAGCTCAACTGCAGTGGCTGGTCACCACATTAGAGGTGGCAGCAGCTGCTCTCGCTCAACCAGCCCCGACAGGACGGCTCGTAATCATCCCATCTCCTCAAAGAGACATGGCCTGCGGTTGGCTTAATGTTAACTACCTCGCCTGGTATACAGGAGGTTGGTTCGATCCCAACCATTGACGCCTACTGTATATTTGGAGTTTGAACGTTTCTCTCTCCCCATGGTCGCGTGGCTTTGTCTCCGGGTCCTCTGGTTTTTTCCTCCGCTTTTAGAATTAACACGTGTCGAGAGCAGTGTTCTTAACTAGATTTCAGAAGGGGGCCACTTTCGTCCATAAGACATCGTCAGTGCGAGGGCTGCCACACATTTTAAACCATTGGGGTTTGACGGCACAATCGGGTGTTTTCACATTTGTGTATTGTCAGGGGCCGCACTAAAGGCCATCAGGGGCCCACAGGCCTTGCAATGAAGAACACTGCTTTAGGATTTGACTGCTATACATTTTCACGTGCTAAGCCACTTTGTTGGGCTATCATTTTTGGCCAGGTCACTTCTGAAAAAGAGCTACATAGCTCTGGGACTTATTTGGTCAAATAAAAAGTTAATATTTAAGTTTTATAAAATTGGAGGGGTGGTGGAGGACGGAGTGACCAACACTAACCCGGGGGCTTCGAACTCAACCGCACAAATGTGAACCCTTTGCAGGAGTTTCCAAATGCATTGCAGTATTGGGGTAGAGACACCCGCTTGAATGAAATGCCTCAATGTTACATACATTGAGAGAACCTAGGGGACGGTGTGTGTGTGCGTGCGCGCTTGTGTGCTTTTAAATAGATCTACCTAACAGGCCCATTGTGTCTGCCGAGGTGATACAGGATTCCCTCGTTATTTGCGACGAAGGATACGTTCTGTCGACACTCGCGAATAGCAAATTTCTCGGATGATATTGCCCGATGAAAACCTATTTTTAATGAATTTCCTTAAATACATAAATAAGCTTTTAAAAACATGAAATTAATCATAACACAACAATAAAAATTGGTTATTACAAACATAAAGGAGGTAAATATTAATACTTTATAAACGAACTTACCTTAAATTATGATGATGCCACACATCACTTCCCATACTCTCTTATCACTTTACCTCGTCCCGTCACTTTTTCTCTCGATGCAGTCGAGTTCCAGACGCGATTCGTGGATAGCCAAAATCGCAGATAGCAATTTCGTAAATACCGAGGGGATACCCTAATTGACTTTAATCAGCTATTGCCTTTCCTTTGTTGAATTGTTTGCAGTTTGCTTAATGCCACTCCGAGGGTGGACACATGTGCCTTAACATTGTGTATATTTTTCTGATATATTATAAACGGCTAACATGAGTAATGTTATAAAAGGGTGTGGAGTGGTGGTGCAATCTGGTGAACCTGAGACCTTTTGCCACTGCTAACGCCAGTGGCAAGTGACATCTGAACTGCTACTGACGTGCCAACTGACTTCAACCCACACTGACTAGCATGGTGAAGTATGGTCACACAACCCCCACGACCTACACGGCGTAGAGTTCTTCATCCGGCAGTGATTTAACCATATCCGTAATAAACTCTGCAAGATATTAAAATAGGTGAACAGATCGTGCACCAAAGTGGCCTTGTCTTTCTGAACCTTGCCACCCACACTAACCGAAAGCAAAACTTCATTGCCACAACTCTGGTGTAACCACATCTGTTTAGTATCCATCATCAGCCACGTGCCTTAGAACATCAGCAATTCCACAGCCAAGCCGCATTTGCAAAGTAGTCGACGCACAAATGTGCACTTGAGCTCCTGCTGTGAAGACGTGAGGTGTTACGTAAAAAGCCAATTGTGTATATGTATGTATTTTTTTACATTCGTAAAGAATGTTGCAACTGACCGCGCCTTAATGTGCAACCATCTGCGTTCTTGCACAAGTAAAGTATTTCAGATGTGGAAGGACAGCATTAATTACTTCGTGGGGTATGCTTCACTACAAATGGGGCGAGCGAGTGTGCGACGTTACAGGGCTGGCCTCGGTGGGAGGGTGCCGGGGGGGGGGGTCACTAGTACATGCCCAGCATCGTCATAACAATATTTGGATGAAGCCAGAATTCACATTGCTCAGTTTGTTGTTCGGGTTGCTTCCCCATCTTTCTGGTTTAAAGGGAGGGAAAACACGGTCCACGTCTGTTTAAAACTAAACCAGCGACCGTCGACGGGTCGAGTTTGCATAATCTGCCCAGTGGGTTTTTAATGAGAAGTGTCGCAAAAAGAACTCCCCCTCGTGGCCACAATTTAAATATCTTCGTCAATACATCGGTGGGTGAAATACTAAAGCTTTTATTGTATGGCAGGAGGGAAAAGCAACAGCTTTGAAAGTGTGAGAGTTGAATTATACGTGTTTTTCCCCAACCATTTCAAGGAAGCGGTAGGACGCTGCATGTTTGCAGCGTCACCAGGATGTACAGCGGAGTTTTAGGAAACTTGGTTTCTTTATGGAGAAAGTCAGTGGTGCGATACTTTGTGCACGCAACTGAGTGCACCAAAATACCATTCCAGTATGGATAAAAAAGTAGGTTCGTCCGAGGGTATTATTTTATTAGCATCTCTCCTTTAGTAAAAGGCGGGCATGATTTCTATCCAAATTGCAGCCGTAAATGGCTGACGCACTCTGCCTAAGTGAAAGCCACTTCATGATTACACACTAATGATGACCCATATATTTAACGTTTCTGAAATGTATGTCCAAAAGCGTGGCACTGCTCGGAGATTATTTGAATCACGGAGACTACCACTGGAAGGGAGGCTGTTTGGCTGTGTCGCGAAATACCAATGGATCACCTAACTTATTAAATCTGAAATGTGTGGTTTGTTTTGTGGTTGTTGTTCATTTTAACATGAGGTTTTTGTGCGAGAGATTCCAGAGCATTGTCGGCTGTTTTATATTTAATTCAATGAAATGCTTTTTGTGAGTGTCAATATATATTTTTTATAGTTCGTGGTGCCGTTGCGAACAACCAACTGGCAAAACGCCTTGCGGCGATTGGGAACTTGAAATGAAGCATGGTGCTAATTTATATCGGAGTTTGGCTCCTGAGTTTTGCCGATGTACAAACGTGTTCCGTGGAATAGGATTAAATTTTTTTTGAACAGGTATGTCAACTTGTACAATTGTTTCCCGCAAAGTGTGTAACGTTCAAAAATAAATGTAAGATGCGTCAAGGCTGGTCTTGATTTTCTTGAATTACCCCATTATCTTCATACCGTGGAACCAACCAGTTTATCGCTGTTGTACAGAGCTTTAATTTACTGAGGATTTTATTCGTATTGTCGTTTATTTCATTCCAGTTGTGCTACCGGTGTCATGTCTTGAAACTGATAATATAATCCACTCAAACTCGAGCAGAACCACTGCTGTGGGTTCAGCAAGTGACCTATTCACACTCTGCACAGTACTCTCCCATGTGCCATGCGAAAAAGAAGTGTAACTTTCTGACCAGTGCCAACTGGACATCTATGAAAATGATCTTCATAGCTCATCGGATTCTTGCAGTCTAAATAAAGATAATGGAGCGCCACTCTGGAGGGCACAGCAACCCCTTTCCCATCGCGGGGGTTACGTTCTTGCATCGCACCACAAGGCGGTGGGATGCTGCTGGATGCTTTTAGACGCTCCTCAGTCTTCGTTTGGCCTGCGTTACGCACCTCCCGTGTTATCGCGGGCTGCTTTAGCCCATATAACGCGATTTTTCCATAATGCTGTGTTCTTCAAGAACGCAACTCGCCACATTATAGGGGAACGGGTTTAAACTAAAACGTTGAACTGAACTGTGAACACCAGCAAAGCAGCACGCGTGCGGCACGATATAAAAAAAAAAGCAGCCCCCCCACCACCACCAAGGGTCTTTTGTCACGGTCACGCTTTATGAAGGACAGTTGACGTAAACAAAACGATAAATTCAACCCTTTTTAAACGTGAATCGCAAATGTAAAGGACGTCGTCACGAATGGTACACGAGAACGCCTCGTGGACGAACAATTAACGAGCAACACTTGGCACATTCTCTCGGGTAAATACACGTCTGTGTGTGTGTGTGCGCGTGCGTGTGCCTGTGCGCGTGCGTGTGTGCGCGTGCGTGCGTGTGCCTGTGCGCGTGCGTCTGTGTGTGTGTGCGCAGCGCGGTCAGCGCGCTGCGTTACGAACCCGGCGACCCGAGTTGGATTCCCTCTAACGGCCAACCAGTGACGAATATTTGAAGTGGTCCTGGGCCTCCCCTAGGTTGACTCAACCTCAAATGAGTTCCTGGTGTGGTGTGTAAACATTTCCACTTGGGAGAGAAAGGCGGTCTGGCGTGGTGCTGGCCACCCACCCTCTGGCTCGCTAACAGCACTTGACAGGCTGTTAAGGCTATACGGGGGATCTTTGTTCAATGAAAACAATTACTTGATATAATTCGAAGTGCACATTCAGTTCCTCTTGGATCCTCGAGATTAAGTCGACTGCCAAATAATCATGGAACTCGTTTGACGATTCACATCAAGTGCATATCGTCTCAACACACAACACGTGCACTGCACGTACACAAACTCCGCATCGTACATTGTGCAAAAAACACCAGTTCCTGTAGAACCACGTTGTCATCAACTTGTCTCAAATAACCATTTCTTTTGAAAGACCATTACCTGAAACGCCACAATTATATACTCTTCCTTTTAAGGGCCATAGTCTTATTGATGACTGTGAGTGTTGTTTTCTGTGCCTGCGCACCGCTGCCAATGCAGCAGTGTCACCAAACCAATTGACAATGGAGCAATTGTGACCGATCCACCATTAGACCGACCGCAAGCCTTTGCACGTTCAGTGCACATTTCTCCGTGTTGTTGAAACTACAGAATGTTTTCTGGCTTGCAGCAAGTTTTCTGTAATGATGAGGTTTTGTAATCATATACAGATGTGAACTAAAATGAAACATTATTTTATCAGGTAAGGCGCACAGCAACCTGGCCATAAATGAACGCTCAACCAAGTGGCTTACCACGTGGAAATGTATTGCAGCCAAATACTCTAAATGCATGTTTCTAAATGTGGAGAGAAAATCCAGTGGACCCGGACAAAAATCCCCACGACCACAAGGAGAACATGCAATTATACAGGCGTCAGGGTCGGGGTTGAACCCACAACCTCCAGCATACCAGCCGAGGTAGTTAACATCTCGTCACTGTGGCACCCCACATGTGAAATGCGTGCATGGTTACACTTGTGTAATGCGGGCGTAAATGGGCGGGGCGGATATGACGATCCGAGAGGGAGGAGTCAGGGTGACGTGGGGGAGAAGTTATAGCGGGGAGACAGGAAGCTATCTGGGGCAGTCGGGGGAGTGAAGGGTGGTGAACACGTTGGGTGGTCGCCGTGCCTCAGCCTGGTGGCTGAGGGGCTCATGACGGCGCCAGCCAGCGGGGTGGAAGAGAGAGTGGAGGATTGAGGTAGGAAATGGCGAGATAGCCAGAGGCCACGAAGGGCTGACATTGGGAGGTGGCGAGATCGCCACGCACGGAGGAACAGGGAGCATAAATGGAGCTGCTGGGGGAGCAGCCAGAGGGCTGTACCAAGAGCCTGCAGCGGAGCTGCAGGAGCGTGGAAGGCTACGGGAGCGAAGGCAGATGTGGGGCTGCCAGGGAGAGAGTCTCAGGAGGAGTGCCGTGTGGGAAGGAGAACGCGAACCCCAAATAAAGGACACGGAGTCAGCAAGAAGTGTCTGAGTCCTTTTATTACACTTGTAACCGGTGACAGTCTCTGCTTTCCCTCTATCAACTTTAGCGTCACAATCCATGGCAGCTGCCTTGCTTCATCCAATGATGGGGAATGTTTTTTTGTAAGCACTCAGCATGAGACTTAGGAGTAAAGTTTAAATTTAGGCTGAGGCTGCCTTATGAGTGAAGCCATGGGACCGTTTAACACGAGGCTTAGAATAACATAGACATTAGCCTAATGCTGCTCTAAGAGAGATATCAACCCCTGGAATGGCGAAATATATTCGGAGGTGTATCTGTGCCAAATTTCAGCTTTCTTTCCTTCATAGAACAAAATTTGATTACTTTAGTCACTCCAGCGAGCAGCTAGAAATCGGAAGGTTGCCAGTTCAAATCCTGGTTGGGGGTTGACTCAACCCATCATCCTTATGGGGTCGATCAAATCAGTACCACTTTGTAGTGGTAAGTCGTGGTGTCCTATGGATAAAACTCACCCCTGCCTTTGAAATGTGGAATTTCCGCCACTGGTGCAGAGCAATAAACGGGAAGATGAGCGCCACCTGAATGCTCATTGCTTATATGAGCAGACAATCGCTGACTTTATTGCATCACTGAAAGTCACAATTGTGCATGTGTATTCGAAGAGCCATTATTAAAGCCTTGACTTTGGCCGCCCAAATATTGACGGGTGACATCCGATTGTGGCCACTTCTGGGCGGCCAGCTCATCTGCCTGACGTCGGCACAATCCCCAGGACTTCATTTCAGCCAATTCAACAATAAAATGTATCACCGCGTGAATGGTAAGCAGGCTGTTGACATGCAAACTCCAGTGTAGCGCTAACAACTCGAGCATCACGGAAAATGGACAGTAGCGATTGCGCGTGACATTCGTGCAGATGGTGGGACACCTGCGACTGCTGAACAAATGTGAAAAGAGCTTCATAGCTCATCGGATTTCTCCAGGATAAATACAGATTCTAATTCTGCGAGGCGTCGGTGAGTCCCAACTTTAAGACAGCGGAAGGGTTTGGGGGATTAAGGGCGGAGGTCTGAAAAGGAGCCCGATTTACAATTGATTCTTATGCTCATACGGCACCGATTTGTGCATTTAGGAATTCAATTGCATAATGAATGCAAGTTACATGCAGAAGGTGGCTATGCGGTAGGCAGAAGAGGGGAGTATAGCAATAGGTACTGTTTTACATGAAAAGGTCGCACTCATTACACAACGTGCTGGCCACAAATGAACCACAATACCTTTCTGATCCCGTCAAGGAGTATAAACATCATCATCACCATCATCATCACCATCATCATCATCATCATCACCATCCTAGATTTGAAGCTTTCGTGACTGCAATGATTCATATTCTTAGGTTTTTTTCGGTAAAGTCACGTAGGTAAAACATCAAAATTAATAAAAATAAAATAAAGATCACGACGAAACGTCGTGATCTTTATTTTATTTTATTTTTATTAATTTTGATGTTTTACCTACGTGACTTTACCGAAAAAACCTAAGAATATGAATCACCATCACCATCATCACCATCACCATCATCTCCATCATCATCACCATCATCATCACCATCATCATCACCATCATCAACACCATCATCATCATCACCATCATCACCATCATCATCAACACCATCATCATCACCACCACCATCATCACCATCATCATCACGCAAACTGCGGTACTCCTCGCAGCAGCGGCTGTTGGCTCACCATCGAACAAAGACGGTCACCGCATTGCGCGCTTTCAGATACACTTCTGCGGCCGTCTGGAACGCTCTTCCATTATTAGGGAGCCACTGGAACTACGTCCTTTTAAATCTAGATTCAAAACTTCTTTAGAACTGCTTTCTGTGTGTAGTTTGTTGTTATTCCTTCCGCACCTCCGATTTGCACGGTTGGCTACGTACAGTGCGAAAGAAATTCAACATATAATACATACATTCACAGTACTTTTTACTATAATTCACACCTTCACGATGACACACTGACCATCATGGTAAAGTATGGTAATATATAGATGTATAGCTATAATCTATATATAGGTATAATCTACATGACCTGTATGGTGTGGAAAGGCCTTCATCCAGCAGTGCATTGACAAAGGGCTGTAACATTACACACGCAAACAAAACAACAATAAACTCTTACCTCAAATGGAATGTACGAGACGACAAGAGACGAGCCATGATGGACCGTACAAAAGACAGGACCTCGAATTGTGGAAATGCATTCATCTGTGAGGTGAGTTATTTAAACGTACACTGCCTCATAAACCAGTCACGTTCCCAACTTCCCCTGCAGACGCACGGGGTGACGGTGTTGCAAGAGCCAGACGCTCCCTCCCTCCCTCAAGAAACACAACTCCAGCAGGACAAATACCCAGCGGGACACGGCCACCGGTGTATTTAACAACCGTGACCGCGGCTGCCACTTCCTAAGACTCGGTCCGGCACGGCTCAACAGATCAACGGGTCCGGCACGGCTCAACAGATCAACGGGTCCGGCACGGTTCAATAGTTCAACAGTTTAATGGGCCCAGTGCAATCGATCGTTGAACGAGCACGGTTAAACCGTTTAATCTGCGCGGCATGGTTTAGCAGGCACAGGACGATGAAATGGTTTAAGTGTGTCGCACTGAGGCCTGCTTTAACAGTTAAATGGTCGAGTGGGGTCTGGCATAGACGTGTGGTTAGCCGGGAGTCCTGGTCGGGCTCCCGGCGCGATCTGTACGAGCTCCAGTCCCGTCCGGTTGCTCGGCTCGCGAGTCCACGGAGTTCGCTTGGTCTGGCCCCGGCGCCGCGGGGTGCAGAATGCGGTAGACGTGGAAGGTGTTGTTGGAGAAGACGGCGCGGAATAGGCGTGCAAAGGCCGGCGACTGTGCCTTGATCTCGTGGCAGAAGCGTCCGTGCGTCGGCACGGTGAGATCGGCGTCATTGGGGCCTTCTCCCTCCATCACCTGCACGGTCACCCAAGCCCCCCGCCCCCCGCCACAGATGACACTTCCGGTGACTATCTGGGCTGGCTGGGCCAAAGCGCTAACTGGCCAGTGACAGTTGTAAATATCAGAGCAAATAAAAATGTATGTACATAGCACAATTCGTGCAAAGTGCTTTACAGGACTAAATGTAGGGACTGACACACGGTAAACAATAAGAATGATACATAAAAAAATAACATCACAGTATAATGAACTAAAAATGTAATTAAACACATAATAAAAGCATCCTAATTAAAATCCAATCTATGTATGTTGAACTTCTTTTGCACCGTACGTAGCCAACCGTGCTAATCTTACTTGATCCAATGATAGGAAATGTTTTTTGTAACTGCTCAGCATGAGACTTAGAGAAATATGTTGAACTTAAAACAATTACTCACGAATTACTCAATTGGGATTATACACAGCAATCATCACCCACGACTGTGAAAATTAGGAAGGACCCTCTTGAAAAAACAGTCATGACGTTCAGGGAGGGGCTCTCGGGGAAACAAGTGGAATAAAAATAACTGTTTTTGACATTTAGTTTGACACAATTTTTTAATGATGCCGTGTAGAAGTAGCTGAGACCTTGGGGTCAAATCCGTACTTTAGCCGAGACACGAGGCGAGTGAGTGCATGCAGATCAGTGTTAGTGTATGCGTCTGGATGTTAGTGCGTACCTGTTAGTGTGTGTGTGCTCGTACATGTGCGTGAGGGTGAGCGGTAGTGGAGTGGTTAGCTCCCGGTCAACACCAGCGACAATTATCTAAACCAGTTCTGGGCCACCCCTAGGTCGACTCTGCCTCAAATGAGTACCTGATGCAGTGTGAAAACATCGCCACTGAAAAGGCAAAGCCGGCGCAGGCATGGTGTTGGTCACCCACCCACTCGTGTGGCATGTTGGCCTTCATAGGTGCTCGCGAACAGCACTGGCCCCAAAATTTGTTAAGATTATAGGGGGGACGTTTGCCTCTGTGTGTGTGGGTACGCAGGACGGGAGGGTGGTACCGGTTGTGGCACCGGTTGTGGCACCAGTGTGGCACCGGCGTAGAACCAGTGTGGCATGGATGTGGCACAGGTGTGACGCGGGCACGGCACCAGCGCGGCACCGGCGCGGCACCAGCGCGGCACCGGGGCGGCACCGGGGCGGCACCGGGGCGGCACCGGGGCGGCACCGGGGCGGCACCGGGGCGGCACCGGGGCGGCACCGGGGCGGCACCGGCACGCACCGGCGCGGCACCAGCATGGCACCGGGGCGGCACCGGCACAGCACCGGGGTGGCACCGGGGTGGCACCGGGGCGGCACTGGCACGCACCGGGGCGGCACCGACGCGGCACTGACATGGCAGCAGCGGCGCGAGCGGGCGGCTGGCGCTTGCTCACCTGGCCGTTGGCGATGTCCAGCAGGTCGCGCAAGCGGCAGCCGCGGCCGTGCCGCCGCTCGTAGCAGACGCTGTCCTCCAGCACGACGTAGTGGGCGCCCAGCGAGAGCAGCACCGCGTGCACCTCCGCGGGAGACCTGCGCGCGTACACCTGGTACACCTGGACCACGGTCGCACACGCAGGACGACAACGGCCGTCGGTCGATACGCTGGGGGCGGTGATGGCACATGTCGCGAAACTCCTTTCCCGCGGGCGTCGAAATAGCAGAGCAGAGAGTGGACTTCAATCGGTGACGGAGCGCTCAGGAGTCAGGCGCCTCGTTTGTGCAAGGCCTTGCCCCGGAGCATTAGGGACGCTCCATCAGTCAAGGTTTTTAGGGCTCGTCTGAGAACACATTTTCTCTTGTGTATTCGTTTGTGTACGGTTGTTTGTCTCTTAGTCTTAATGTAAAGTTTTATGTCCAGCAGCAAGCCATTTCCGGTACAAATCAAGAAATATAAATCGTCATAGTTTTAAGTAAAATGTTTAAGCGACACTTCGTCACACACCTGGGCACACGCTTGACGGTTAACCGGATTGCTGTTGGGCTCAAGCAGGACGAGTCGGCGAGCCGGTGGGTGGGAGTGAGTAAATCTGTATTCTCCCGTTCTGCTCACTGGTAAAAACTGGCTCCACCCCACCAGCTTCTGATTTGTCAATCGTTACACATTCCCACCGCCCCTCCCTGTAGTTCAATGAGCATGTCAGAGTTCATTTCGTTAAGAGAAGTAGTTGCGCAAATATTATTTTCCAAATAGTTTGTCTAAACTAAACGACTAAACAATTATTTATACTACCAGGTAAGGCCCACTGAGCTATATCTCTCTGTTTTCCAGTCTACTTGGTCAAAGATGACACCTCAACAAAGCGGATTATCATCACGTGGGAATTTAGAGCAGCCAAATGACTCCTAACGATGGCCGAGCGGACACAAATCACGAAGCAAGGCGATGACTCTGACTGCCGCCCACCAGTGGGGGCAGGTGCATGGTGGGGGGGTCACTGGTCACTGGCGATAGCGCACGAGAGCCACCGTCTCTCCACCGCTGGATAAAGGCCTCCCAATGCTTCCGCCCATCTCCGACGATCCTCCTACGACTCCTGGATGTAATCGCCACACCCCATCTCACGGCCGCACAAGAGCCGATGTAATCCGCTCTATCCCACGTTGTGGTCGTCCACGTGGCAGGACGTGGCAGGACGTGGGGGGCGCGCGGTGAGAGGAGGCGAGAGGAGGTCTTGTCGCACCTGCCGTGTCCTCTCCCGCAGCGTCTTGTCCTCGTAGTGCGGGTGGTTGGTGAGCACCCGCCCCGTGCACAGCTTCACGCCGGCCATCAACTGCATGGTGCCCGCAAACACCGCGTCCGGGGGTGTGGCCTGCCTGGTGCCCACACACACCACCACAGACAAAGAGTCCCCGCATAGCCTTCAACACGGTTGTTAAGTAAAGTGCTGCCAGCAGGCGCCTCTGAATTCCGACACGGTGGGTGGTTGACACTGCGCTCGACTGCCGTTATTTCCCCAGTGCTGCTGCTGTTCACATACCGCACCGATTACTCATTTAATGCTGAGTTGACCTAGGGAAAGCCCAAGACCGGTTCAGATATTCATCAGTTTTTTTGGTCGTAAACTGGAACCGAACTCGCCACCGACGTTAGCCGTGGCCGGGAATGGGAGTTCAGGTCGCCGCCGGCTTCATAGCGCAGCGTGCTAACCACTGCGCCACCGCTCCCCGCACACATGCATGCGCGTGGAGAGAAAGATCATGAATCATTCGCTCGTTTATTGTTCTTGATGAAAGCCAGTTCACCCTGGCAAGAGACGTGATGTTGTTTGATGTGTTTTAATCGGTTGATGTCATATCCTGGTTAAGTAAAAGATACGACTAAATCGATGGGGTCACGCAGCTCTGAACCAGTAATGTCACCATTCCGATGATCGTGTGGCATTCATCAGTTAATTAATTATTAAACGTTTTGACTTCGACAAACCATGCCGATGAAATATCTCAGTGACGATGTCAAGGGTGTCAACATAACAAAGCTTCCCAGCTTCCCACTCACTTGATCCAGTTCATGAGGTCCACGGTGTCGGGGTCGTAAAACTCCCGCAGCTCCCCCATCTCCGTCCTTACCCGGGGCACCGCCTGCTCTCGCACAGCCGGGCGGCGGGGGGTGGTGGGAGGGAAAGATTCGCCCATGAGAATCGACGATTCGAGTCGCCCACAAACGAAGCCCCATCCTTGTACGTATTCTGACTCAGATGTATGTGCACAGGATGAATGCGATGAGCTATGAAGCTGATTTTTTTTACAGATGTACAGTAGGGGCACGGGGTCAGAATGTTATAACAAACACAAAAACACGATAGGAGTGCTAAGTGTAGGAAAGGTAAACAAATAACTTAAAAATATACGAATAAAACTAAACTATTTTTAATCCAAATGCGATCTACCAACCCTTACGCCTTCAAGAGCGCCAGATCACAGGCACAAGTCGGCTTCGCCCGGCTCAGCTCGTTCGTGTGGCTTTCATTGACTTATTTTATATACAGAAACAATTTACGTTCCAACAATAAACACACCGGTCCTACAGAGCTCATTGTTGGAATGTCAGCGGATTGATCATCTACATACGTATGTTGGACTTCTTCCGCACCGTACGTAACCAACCGTGCTCATCGGAGGTGCGGGGGAAGGACAACAAACTAAACACAAAAATAAGTTCTGAAGGAATGAGTTTTCCATTCAGATATAAAAGATGTACAGCATTATGGGATGCTGTTGGCATGAACGATGCGATATAAAATGAAAGTAGTATTATTAAAAGTACATCGCTCCAGCGGCTTCCTAATATCGGAAGGGAGAGCATTCCAGACGACCACGGAAGCGCGTCTCAAAGCGCGCAATGCGGTGGCCATCTTTGTTCGACGGTTATCAAAAAGTCGCCACTGCTGCGCGGATGAACCCACCTGCACAACTGTGTAGAGCAGCAGTAGGGCGGGCACCACGTATCGAGCTTTGCTCAACTGCTCCGGGACACAGAAGAGTCGACGGTTAGACACCATACCCTCACCTCTGATTAGCGCGGTTGGCTACGTACGGTGCGAAAGAAGTTCAACGTACATACGTCTTGTGCGTTGTGTAAACATCAGCACTGGGGAGACAAAGGAAGCCAGGCACGGTGTTATCCACACCAACCCCCTTTGCATGCCATACCAGCCTTCATAGGTGCTCGTTAACAGCACTTGCCTCAGAAACTTGTGTAGGCTACATGGGAGATCTTTGTCTTTGTACACGTGTGTGTGTGAGAACTGGGCGGCGCAGCAAGTTGGCACAGTAGGGGGCACAGCTGGTGCATCTGCCAGTCATCTCAGTCAACCCATGTCACCTGGGTTTGTCCCGTGACCTGTCAGTGAGCCTTCGACACTTCACGAGGCCTCGAAGTAAACGTGGCCTCGAAGTAAACGTGGCCTGGCACAGGCGCCGTGAGGTCACCAGCACTTTGTGGCGAATGTCGGGTGTGTTGTGTTGTTGTTGTTGTTAGAACTGGGCACCTTCTCGGGCGCTTTGCCCAGTGCCTGCGCAGTCGCCGCCCAAAGTCCACCGTCGCTCACGGCGAACGCCGCAAAGACGCACATGTGCGACGTCCACAGGTACTTCATCCTGCGGCGGGCACAGCGTCCGCCTCGTTAGAACACGGCAGGCGCCGTCGCAGGACCGCGAGAGATGACGATGGCTCAGTGGTGGGGGGGGGGGAGGGGGTGCCTTCATCCAGCAGTGGATTGGTCATGGCCAGGGGCTGACAACCTGCGGCTCCAGAGCCACATGCGGCTCATTAAGGGAATGCTTCGTGACGTTACCGACGTGCATTGCGGCCCTTGAAATATCGAGTTCATGTTTCGTTGGTTCCCAACCCCTGGTCATGGCTAATTGTGATCATTGTGAAAGAATGAATCTGGTATATTTATTGTCCTTTCTCCGCACCTCCGATTAGCACGGTTGGCTACGTACAGCACGAACAAGTTCTACGTGTGTACACACAACTGTCACCGCCCAGTTCATGCTTTTGACAGGCAAACCCAGATAGTCGGTGGCAGCGGGATGGAGCCGTGCTCGAAACGGCTACGGCTGCTTTCCCACGGCCGTCTAAACGTATCAAGAAGCAACGGTGGAACGGCGTCACTCTCGCTCGAATAAACGCGGCTCGCACGTGCGCGCACGCCCGTGTCCCGTCGTCTCCCTTCGCCGTCGGACCGCATGGTGGAGAGCGCCAGCAGGAAGAAGAGCAGCGTGTGCGCCAGGTTGTAGAGGAGGTCGGGGCGGAGGAACACGTCCCTCGCGCCCGGCGCCGTGCGCACCTCGCCGAGGCCAGGCCCTCTGCACGCAGCACCACGCCAGGATTCAGACGAACCGTGCGGACGATGAACCCCCGCTATGCGCGACTTCTGAATTCGTGAGTTTCGCGTAATAATAAGTTACTAAAATGGACACTCATTCCCCGGCATCCGCGACCCGTCTGCGTGCCTACAGAGGTGCGTGCAGAATGTTACTGCATCGGAAACTGCCCGCGAAAATTGGGCACGTCCCCTCGGCTGCCTGCTTCGTCCTCAAGTCTTGTGATTATCTCATTCTGCACAAATGTGCATTTTCACTGACAGTCCACTCACTTATACGCTTCGATATAAACGAGTCGACTTTCAAGTCCATTAAGAAGAAGGCGAATGCAATCAGGGAAAGCGTTGCGCTAAAATGATAACTGTGTATTGTTATCAAACGCACGCTTCTCCTGAGGAGTCATCCTCCTGAATTCATCATCATCACCACCACCTCCATCGTCATCAAAGGTAATTCAAAGGAACATTGTTCTTCACAATTATTTAATTGTTTAATGTTATCATTGTTATTAAACATTCATAATTTCCCCCCATGTTCACTCCTACCAGATATGTAACCTACTTTTTCCCAATGGAATGAGGTTCCTGCATTCGCGAGCGTTTTCAAGAACGTAACCCTTGCGGATAGAGAGGGGGGTTGACTGCATGTGCAGTGACACGGCGCCGACTGCCATCCTGCAGCGGCAACTGCGGTGGACAATTAGCGCACCCACGCCGTCGAGCATGGACACGGCTGTTCGATTAGCCAAAAGCGAGCACCTATGAAGGCCAGCACGGTACAAGAGGGGGTGGGTGGCCAGCACCACGCCCAAGTGGCTAAGTTTACACACTGCACCAGGTACTCATTTGATGCTGAGTTGACCTAGAGGAGGCCCAGGACCGGTTGAGATAATCGTCACCGGTGTTGGTGGCCATGAACGCGAATCGAACGTGGGTCGCTATGTTCGTAGGGCAGCGCACTGACCAGGCACACGCGCACCTGAGCCTTCTGAAGACGGCGGCGCCGGCGCCAATCGCGCAGATGGCGAGTGCCAGCGCGTAGACGGGGAACACGGCGGTGCGGGACAGGCGCACGAACGTGTCGAGCGGGAGCCAGCCAAACGCCTCCTCGCACAGGTAAAGCTTCGCATCGAAGTCCCTGTGGGCACGCACAAAGATCCCCCGCGCTCAGCTTTGACGGACTGTTGGAGCAAGTGCTGTTCGTGAGCGTCTATTAAGGGCGGCACGGCACGTGAGGTGGTGGTGTCGCTATCAACGTCATTTGCCAATAAGTGGCGGTACGTATGTATGGTGAACTTCTTTTGCACTGTACGTAGCCAACCGTGCTAATCGGAGGTGCTCATCACAGTGCTTGTGCCAAGATCGATGCGCTTTGAGGCTACGTAAAGTGTTGAAGGCTTTTTGGCAAGAGGTTATGGCGACCGACGAAGGTTGCTTTAGTAACCGAGATCACAAAAAGACGGTGATCCCCCGTACAGCCTTAACAAACTGTAGTGGCGATGTTTACACGCCGAACCAGCTACTCATTTGAAGCTGAGTCGACCTAGGGGAGGCCCAGAATCGGTTCATATAATCGTCACTGGTGTTGGCCACGAGCGAGATCCAACTCGGGTCGCCGGGTTCGTAGCGCAGTGCACGAACCACTGCACTACGGCACGTACACACAGGCAAAGTTGCATGCCACGGCTACCTCTGTGTGCCTATCTCGGGAATATGCAAAGTGCACTCTGCGTTACCTGGTGTTACCCAGACCGAACTTGGCCTTGAGGAACTTGAAGATGTGCTCGTCTGACTGCAGCTGCAGCAGCACCTGTGGGCCGGGCACACGTGGTGGTGAGATGTGAACTACCTCGCCTGGTGCACAGGAGGTCGTGGGTTCTATCCCGACCTTGACGCCTGTACATGTGGTATTTATATGTTCTCCCCGTGGTTGCATGGATTTTTCTCTGGGTCCTCCCGTTTTTCCCTCCATACTTAAAATCAACTTGCGATTAGAGTATGTGGCTGTATACATGTCCACATGCTGATAGCCAGGTCACTTCTGAAGAAGAGCTATACTGTATAACTCAGTGGGTCTTAACCTAGTATATATATAAACATCCACTGCTAGATGAAGGCCTACACAAAGTCGTCACCATCTCTCATGATCTCGTGATTCAACAATCCCTCTCGGTGACCCAGGTCGCTCTTGCAAAATAGACAATATCCTGGTCTATTGAGTTATCGACTAATTAAATGAAATACATCTTTAAACTTGATCGAGCTCCTGCACATGACTTGATGTCATCGCTCTGGCTGTCAGGCGTATTCCGTCCGTTGGCTGTCACTTTGTAGTTCGTCTTAATCACCGCTCGTAGCGGTCGCCATCTCTCAAGAGTCCTGCCATCAGGGTTGGGTGACACTACATTGGTTCGGACAGTATTCACAAATATCCATTCCTACGTGTGAACAACAATTCGTTTTTGTGGAATCTCCACTCGATGGGAAGTTTACTTCTTGAAGACGAGTTGTACAATTCATTGGACTTTACTTAGAAAATAAACTTCTCCAATGTTGAACGCCCTTCCCCAGCCATCCGTGCTGGCTACTCGCTGCCCCTGTTAAAGTCCAGACTCAAGAACTTCCTCTTCTTTTCTGCCTATAACCAACTGCATCTTCTCTAGTGTATACATTACTGTCTCCATGCGCATGTATGCTCATGGTCCACCTTAAACCGCATCCACCACACAAGCCATGGCAGTAGATGCGGATACCTGATGCACAAATGGAAAATTATAAATTATCCTGGAGTAGTGGGCTACTGTGGTCATCCAGGACAGACCGTGCAACGTCTAGCGACGCAATGCCCGATCCACAAAAACAAAGGAGACATCGTGGCGAAAGACTCCCCTACTCTCGAAGCAGATATCTGGCTGGATCACTTGAATGTGAAATTGTCGTTGTTGTTCTGCGTCTACGTCAGCAGCCGTACGGAAGAATAAGCAGAAGAAGATGGCGGGCAAGTCACGCAGTTTCTGTACGGCGCCTCGGCATGCATTTGTATTCAGATTCTAGAGGACCACAGAATCAGATGCTCTGTGCAGCAGCCAGTAAAGGCTTTGCGCTAACCGGGCCCTGCCCGTCGTACCTTGGCACCAAAGTTGATGGTCAAGGTGAGAGAGGTGACGATGAGCAGGTGAAGGGCGAGGCTGGAGATCCGTCGCCAGAACCCGCCCATTTCCAGGTCCGGCTGCAAATTGGCAGTAATAGTTATTTATTTATTTCACTCGTGTACACGGGGAAAGTCTCACTTGAGGCTCATGACTTTTTGCAGGAGGGTTCCTGCCAAGTTTTCGAGGTTGGGGTGATGATTGTTACGTAGATTACAATTTGATAAGCTGTGGTATCATTTTTCAAACTCGACAAAATTTGTACCACGGTACCAACACACAATGGACTACTCTCGTGAATGAGATCACGGGGTCTTTAACATCCAATGTGAAGCAGGTGACGCGTATTCCACATTCCACGCATAATAGACCTGCAGTATCATTGAAGATGGCCGCCGCGTTCGAACCCTCGAGAGTATTTTGACCCCTGCAGTATTATTTGAACACCGCTGGCTGTGGTAGTTAACAGCCCCCCCCAGCCAGTTTAGCTGATAGTTGTTATCATGTTGGGAGTTAGCCACTTAGTCTTGTACCTACATATAGACACAAGCCAGTGTGAACAAGGTCGCAAGACGCACTCACCCATTATAGTGTTCTGACCCCAGGGGGGCTGGGTGGGGGGGGGGGAGTCATTTTGCTATCATATAGCACCTCCAATTAGCACGGTTGGATTAGCACGGTTGGCTACGAAAGAAGTTCAACGTACATACAAAACATGTGTACCCCAAGGTTCAAATAATAAAGAGTATTCTGACCCCAGTGAGTTCAAATAATAAAAAGTATTCTAACCTCGATGAGTTTGAACGTGGCGCTTTGAAAAAAACACAATGCTCTTCCTTCTGATATTAGGAAGCCACTGGAGTTATGCACTTTAAAATCACCGAGATTAATTTTTATTTTTATTTAGAACTGCTTGTTGCGTTTTCTTTGTTGTCCTTCTCCCGCACCGCTGAGAACCACAGTTGCCTACGAACGGTGCAAAATAACTTTGCATACGTACATACACAGCCAAAGCTGGGAAACCGCACTTGGATACAACGGAAGTTATGGTCAGCCGACTGTTCGTTACCTGCAGTCGCCTCGCCAGGAAGGTGGCCAGCAGGAAGCTGAGCGTGAGTGAACCAAGGATCATGGGATTGAGGAACTGTAGCAGGCACACGAGCAGCATGGACACCGTCTGGCCCGCAAGCACCCAGTCCACCTGTACCCCGGCGCACGGACAAAGACGAAGATCATCCCCCGATGCAGCAGCACCCTCCTGATAACGAGGCTTGAGACTCGGGGAGCGAGGCCTTCCGGGGTAGATGATCAATGGCACGCAGGATGCTAACGATGATGACGATAATGGTGAAGATAAACTATGTACGTTGAACTTCTTTCGCACCGTACATAGCCAATCGTGCTAATCTTAGGTGTGAGGGGAGGACAGTAGATGATTTGAAAGTGCTTAGCTCCAGTGGCTTCATAACATTGGAAGGAAGAGTGTTCCAGACGGCCGCAAAAGCGCATCTGAAAGTGCGCGATGCATTGGCCACCATTGTTCGATGGCTATCCATGATGATGACGACGATGGTGACGATGCTGACGATAACGGTGACGGTGATGATGGTGATGATGATGATGATGCGGTTTCACGTGCCTTGCGTGCGGGCGCGAGCTGCAGGCAGCGTAGGCCGTAGAGCGCCAGCGCCTGTATGAGCAGCACGAACTGGTTGAACTGCCACGCCAGGCTAAACACGAAGGTGCTGAGCCACACTGCAGCGAGCACCGGCCTCTGGGCACACAAAGACAAAAACAAAGATCCCCCTCATAGCCTCAATAGACTGTTGGGGCAAGTGCTGTTAGCATGTATATATGTATGTAGAACAAGTGCGTAGACATCGCTACCGGGGTGACAAAGGCAGGTGGCCGTGGTGCTGGCTATCCACCGCCGCGTGTGCCCTGCCGGCCTTTGTACGTGCTCGCTAACAGCACTTGTCCCAACAGTTTATTAAGGCAATACAGGCGATCTTTGTCTTTGTATGTATGTTGAACTTCTTTGGCACCGTACGTAGCCCAACGTGCT
Source organism: Lethenteron reissneri (assembly GCF_015708825.2). Classification (NCBI taxonomy): domain Eukaryota; kingdom Metazoa; phylum Chordata; class Hyperoartia; order Petromyzontiformes; family Petromyzontidae; genus Lethenteron; species Lethenteron reissneri. The sequence continues at coordinate 461,758 of NC_083838.1, forward strand.
AATTAATCGGAGCTGCGGGGGGAAGGACAACAAACTAAACACAAAAAGCAGTTCTAACAAAACGAGTTTTCAATTGAGATTTCAAAGTGCATAGCTCCAGTGGCTTCTTAATATCAGAAGGAAGAGCGTTCCAGATGGCCGCAAAAGCAGTGACCGCGATCTTTGTTCGATGGTAACCCAAAAGCGAGCACCTATGAAGGACAGCACGGTACACGAGGGGGTGGGTGGCCAGCACCACGCCCACACACAAGCGCGTACACACATACACACATATGCATGCACTACTCCAGGTACCCATTTAAGGCCGAGTCGACCTAGGGGAGGCCCAGGACCGTTTCAGATAATCATCACCGGTGTTGGTGCCCATGAGCGGGAATCAAACTCCGGTCGCCGGGTTCATAGCAAAGCGCGCTAACCACACACGCGCACAAAGACAAACACCCGCCGTGTAACCTTTAACAGACTGTTGGGAAAAGTGCTTTTAGCGAGCAACTCTTAAAGTCGGCGCAGCACACGAAGTGGTGGGAGGCCAGCACCATGCCTGACCACATTTGTCACCCCAGTGCTGATGTTACCGCACAACGTACTCATTGGCTGTGAGTGGGAATTAAACTATGGTCATCAGGTGCATAGCACAGTCAATAATGATCTCACAAGAACGACCAATTAAATTTAAACCATTACACACGCGCTTATTAAAATGCTATTCCGAAAGTTCCCTTCCAATCATAGTGTCCAACAATCTCGTTGCAGGACGTCAACATTCCCCACGAGGGTGCATGTCGCCACAGGCCCACCGTCCGCTCAGGGTGGTGCGGTGGCCGCACTTTACCTCCTGCCGGGGCCTGAGGTTGGGCCGCAGATACCAGGTGACGGCGGCCACCTGGCAGGCGAGGAAGGGCAGGGCCCAGTTCTCGCGCAGGGAGATGGTGAACTCCGCCCTGGTCGTGTCCAGCCTGTGAGAGACGAGCCACCACCACCGTCCGCCCCGCCACGCAGCTTTAGTGCCACGGCTTCATAATTTCTCACCGGTGTGTAATGTTGATCCACGTTTGTTTTTTGGTTAGGCCGCGTGGTCTTAGATTTATGCAAAAATTATCGTCATTAACCCCTCCGCCACGCAACAAGGTTGTCACACTGTCAAAGCTATCGTTCACACGTGTGGCTAATGTATTGATCACATTGATCACCGGTGAGGAGCTTTATTGATTAGAATGTAATCAAAGTATTGGCATGTATCACTAATATCTTCGTAAACGTAAAAATCATGTTGAGGGTTAATGACAATAATTTTGGCATAAAACGACCAAGTGTCCTAACCAAAACAACAATACTTTTTGTTCCCAAAGGTTGAGTTTTAGCCAAATTAAGTGCAGGACAAAACTTAAATGTGTGCGGTCATTGGTGACTTTGCTGGGACCATCAACTCACTACACTTGAGAAGCTGTTTTAATCATCGGTAGCTGAAACCTGGGATCGAAACCAGGCTCTCAGTATTACTGGCTCGGTGATCTGATACAATAAAAGCCACCTTAGCAACTCACAGTGGCGAGTTGTCAACTACCTCTCCTGGTATACAGGAGGTCGTGGGTCCGATCCTGACCCTGACACCTGTACGTGTGCAGTTTGTATGCCTCTCTCCGTGGCCGTGTTGATTTTTATCCGGGTCCCCCGGTTTTTCACTTCACATTTAGAAACATGCTTTTAGAGTATTTGGCTGAAGCTATACATTTCCAAGTGATAAGCCACTTCGTTGAGCTATCATTTGTAGCCAGTTCGCTTCTGAAAAAGAGCGACATTGCTTAGTGGGCCTTACCTGGGAAAATAAAAAAAATGGTTAACAGTTAAAGTATATGGCATTAAGTGTAAAAGGCCAGTCAAAGGTGGATGGAAACAGGGGTCAGAACACTGAGCCGGCAGCCACTGCGACCCTGGGTGTGAGTCTGCTCGAGTGTCGCAGCTGTCTGTGATTCAAGCGGATACTCACAGGCGGACGGCTGGATTCACACTCAGGCTCCCGGCGTCACTGGCTCAGTGCTTCACCCTCTGAGCCTCCACCTCGGCCACTCACGTAGCCGGCCCATTTACGATAATTCTCATCGACCGCGGGGGTTTTTCACGGTCGCGCTGCAATCGCTCTCCTAACGGTGTTTCCAGGGGTTGTACCACGAAGTTTCACTCCACGCTCCTGAGAAGCTCCTTCTGGGTGAAGACAAACAACATTCGGCTGGCAAGGCCTGAACGCACGCCGGAGGGGAATCGTTCCCTCACCTGTTGACGGTGAACCACGTGGCGGCCAGAAGGCCCGCCAACCACGTGCCGCTGAGCAACCAGGCGGTGACGTGCAGCGCCACCACGTAGAGGCCTTGCAGCTGGAACACCGCGTGGATGTAGAAGTAGACGGGCTCAAGCCAACCCTGCAGGGGGGGGGGGGGCGGTAGCGGCACAACAGAGTAGAGCTCAAGGACGGACCGGTAAGGTCGTGGCAATGGTGACTGTACGAACACGTGTGTAGATGGACGCACGCGTTAGGTGTGTGTGGCTTTGTCTTGGTCCCGTCATCCTCACAGCAGCGGCTTTTGGCTCACCATCAAACAAAGACGGTCACTGCATCGCGCGCTTTCAAATGCGTTTCTGTGGCCCTCTGAAGCACGATATTAGGAAGCCACTGGACCGATGCACTTTAAAATATAGATTGGAAATCCATTTCTTTAGAACTGCTTTGGTGTTTAGTTTGTTGTCCTTTCCCTGCACCTCCGATTAGCACGGTTGGCTATGTACAGGGGGAAAGATGTTCAACATACATAGGTCGACTCAGCCTCAAATGAGTACTTGGTGCGGTGTGTAAACATCGCCACTTGGGGAACAAGTGTGGCTGGGCGTGGTGCTGACCCTCCCTCGTGTGCCATGCCGGCTTTCATAGGTGCTCGCTAATAGCACTTGCCCCAATAGTCTGTTAAGGCTACATCTTTTCTTTTGTCTTTGTACACAAGAAGAGTCCAATAAACTCATCTCGTTCTGTTTCATCGTCTCGCTTGTATCCGTCCTCATTCTCTTACTGCTCCAGTTGGTACAATTTTGTTCACTCCATTAGCTTAGTGCAACATTCGAACATCATCGCCGGACGAGGGCCTCCCCACACCATGGGGTTATTTAACCGTACTTCACCATGCTGGCCAGTATGCGTTGGTGAGCATAGATGTACATTACAACAATGGATTTTTCGCTCAACTGCCATCTGCTGCCCACAACAGCAGCCTAAACCGCCGCTGAGCTTGTGAGATCGGATGAGCTGACTCTGTTGACTTGGTCCGAGGCCTTACCTGGAGGGGAAGGGTGCAGTACAGGAGGCCCATGATGACCTCCTGGTAGATGTTCATGCGCTGCAGGAGATTGATGGTCCGTAGCGACTCAGTGCGGTTGTCGTAGACCAGCTCACGAATGCCTGGCAACAACAGCAGCAGCAGCAGCCACGGCCACGGCGCACGATCATCCCACCGCACACGATTGGGTGCCATGGTGGAAGATGTTAACTACCTCGCCTGGTATGCCGGATGTCATGGCTTTGATCCCGATCATGGTTTCACAGTCCCTTGGTTTCACTCATAAGGCAGGCTCAGCCTGAAGTTCAACGTTTCTCGAAATCTCATGCCGAGCGCTTAAAAAAAAACATTCCCCAATCATTGGATGGAATAAGGCAGCTGCCGTGGAGAGTGACGCTAAAGCTGATGGAGGGGAAGCAGAGGATGTCACCGCTTACAAGTGAAACCACGCGCGCATTTCACGTCTGGGGTGCCACGGTGATGGGATGTTAACTCGCTCGCCTGGAGGTTGTGGGTTCGACCCCAACCCTGACGCCTGCTGTATATTTGGAGTTTGCATGGACTCCTTGTGGTCACGTGGATTCTTCTCCGCATTTAGAATCAACAACATGAGTTTAGAGTATTTGGCTGCTATACATTTCCACATGACAAGTCACTTCGTTGAGCTATACATACATATAGATGGGCCAATAAATATGCAGACAAGACAGCCAGACTGACCCACAGAGAGAGATAGAGGGACAGATGATGTTTTGAAATAGACACAGCTAATGTACATATACTCAGCACTGCCAGTTCCTGACCACCTTGCAGGAGTGTTCATTCATCCTGCTTCCAACTCGGCTCCACCCGCTTAGCTTCTGCAATGTGGACGAGCTCACCGGGGGTGGTTTTGGCCACATCGCTCGCCAGGCCACCGTCTCACCTTGCAGGAAGGAGGGCGCCTGCAGCAGCTGCTTGTAGTAGGAGTAGTAGAGGCCGCATTCTGTCCTGAACGAGATTTCACGCTCCACCTCCTGCAGGGAAACCTCCGTGAGCCCCAGGACATCGTGCGGCGCAGCTTGTGCAAGGGTGCCGTACCATTTGCATGGCCAGTGGGGTAAAATGTGGGGACTCCCCACCCACCTCTTTCAAAAACGTATGGCCAACGTGGAAGAGAGGGGTTCTCAGGAGATGATCTGAGATGGCATGGTCAGTGAGAACTCGTACTGGTCTGCTGCTGGCACTGGGCTGAGTCCGAGAGCAACCCTAACTGGGTGCGACCTCTCACCGATGCCGCACGCTCATGTCACCTTCACAAAGCGGGAGAGTGCTCAGGGCCTCACATCACACGGCAGCCTCACCAGGCCAAGCGAACTCTCACCAGGCCGGGTGGCACTCTTATACCACGCCACATGGCTCACTTTAAAAAGGGGCTACGCGTCGCGAGCTCGTGGCTTCAATGCCGCAGTGAGACTCTCGCGCTGTGACACCACAACCATTTGTATGTACGTATGTCGAACTACTTTCCCGCCGTACGTCGCTAACCGTGCTAACTGGAGGTGCGATTTGGGGGGAGGTGAGCCAACGTAGCCTCGTAGCTTATGGAACGTGGGGACGCGAACCCGGATCCTAGAGCTGACCTTGTGCCTGAACTGCACCATTCCTAGACTGGGTTCCCAGCAGTCATGGAATCAAGCAGGGTGAGTAACTGTGAGTGCACCAACCTGAATGTTGGAGAACCAGAGCTCATTCTCGTGCAGCGTGCCCAGGTACTTGGCATGGCACAGCCCTGAAGCGACTCCCACCAGGCAGCCGAGGACGAGCCCCAGCGTCCGCTTTTTCGACACCACCGCCCCATCTGGGTGGGGAGATGCGACAAAGATCCCCCGCATAGCCTTAACAGACCATTGGGTCAAGTACTGTTAGCGAGCACCTATTAAGTCCAGCGTGGCACAAGTGGGGTGGGTGGCCAGCACCACAGCCAGCGGGCCTTTGTCTGCCCAGCGGTAATATTTATATACCATATCAGGCACTCATTTGAGTCGACCTAGGGGAGGCCCAGGAATGGTTCAAAAGTGAATCACCGATATTAGCTGCGAGCGTGATTCACACTTGGCTCACCGGGTTAGCATCAGAGTGGATTATTCACCATAAAGGATCCCCTGTTTCACCTTAACAGACTGTAGGTACAAGAACTGTTAGCGAGCACCTATGAAGGCCGGTATGGCACACGAGGGAGTGGGTGGCCAGCACCATGCCCAGCCGCATTTGTTGGCCTATCCGCAATGGCAATACACCGCATCAGGTATTGATCTGAGGCTGAGTCGAACGAGGGGAGGCCCAGGACCGGTTCAGATAATCGTTACTGGTGCTAAACACGATACAATCACTCCCACACACAAAGACAAAGATACCCCGTATAGATTTAACAGATTGCTGGGGCAAGTGCTGTAAGCGAGCACCTATGAAGGCCGACACCGCAAACGGGGTGGTGAGTGGCCAACACCACTCTCACACTCACTCGCGTACACACACACACACGTACATACACACGTACATACACACGTACACACACACGTACACACACACGTACACACACACACGTACATACACACGTACGCATGCCCAGAGTGGGGGCGGAGATTTCACAGGGCCTCACGCTCGCAGCGCATCACGCAACGAGACGGCCCCCTCCGGACAAAAGTCCTGCGCTGGCGGCGCATAGCGCGAGGGTTGACACTCACTTTGTCTTCAAAGTCCCCATGGTGACAAAGCCTCACAAAGGAGCCTCTAATCCCAGAGCGGTGGAATTTTTAATTCGCCATCCGCAGACGTGAGGACAGTCTCAAAACGACCGTTTCTCAGACGCCGTTTTGAAACCACGTCAGGACTACACTTACCCTGTGCGGACGTTACAAGTACTCCCGACGTCCGCCGATATAAAAAAAAACATTACGGGCTGCGGACGGGGCTGTTGGCACTTTGCCACAGCCGGCTCCGACGGTTTGAGCCACGCTACCGCCTCTTGTCTCTCCGTCGAGCCTCTCCCGGGTTTCGCTCTCGACGAAGCGGTCCTCACCTCGTTTGTCCATCCCGGTCGGCGGCGCTCCGTGCCGAACGTCATCGTTGTGCCGCCGCCCGTTACCCTGCTCCCTGTGCGGCTTGCGGTAGCGTAGCTGGCTCATCGCGACGGCAAACGCCGGTAAACGCCGGCAGCGCGCGCGAGAGAGGGAGACGTACGCTGCGCACGCAAGGAGGGAGGGGGCGGAGCGGGGAGAAGCTGCGTGGTTAACACTGCCTTCGGAGAAATATTTAACATAGGGGTGGCCGGGCGGGTCAGAGGTCGGTGCTGAGCTGGCACTACTCAGATGCTGGCCTCGAATCCGGGTTTCAGCATCCTGCAATGAAACTGGGTTTTCACGTGCAGCGAATTTATGGTTTCAGCTCGCTCACCAATGACTGCACAAAACCATCGAGCTAAATTTATATCTGCATTTAAAATTGGCGATACAGCCAGTCCCCGCGTTTATGACCGGTTCAGATAATCATCATCGGTGTTAGCCGTGAGCGGGAATCGAACTCGAGACGCCGGGTTCGTAGCGCAGCGCGCTAACCGCTACACTACCCACTTAGGTGCAAACTACCATGAGGGTGTTTATCATCCATACTTCACCACTATGGTGCATTTGCATTTCTGAACATTCCCAACCTGATAAAGGAAGTCCCTTACATCATGCAAAGCAGCTACCCAATTGCAATTTGCTACAGAGATCATCACAATAACAGACAGAATATCAATTAACCATTGCAATGACAATATTATAGCATTTAACTGTGACAACACTGAAATGATCATCTGCTGGTGAATCTAATACAGAATTATCCAACATGTTTGTCAATAACACTGTGTTAAAATGTATATAACAGTCACAAGAGGAGAGTGGATACAGCTGGGAGACAACACCTCACAAACTATGGGGCCTGATAAACTAAATCATAACAATGTTACACGATTGACATTTCTTTTTACATAATCCACTTAGTGATGCATTTCTTGGTTCAATTCTCATTTCAACAAGATTATAATTAGCATAATTCACTTGGTGCTGATGGCCTGGGCTGAATTATCATGTCAATAGTATTAATTAATATAATGCACTTAGTGATGCATCACCAAAGAATGTAATATAAGCAATATTACACTTCCTTCCACTGATTGTAATGCTACTTTAAAAAAAGTTATACTCATAGGGACGGTGACGCAGGCCATGAGAATTGCTATTACTAATAAGAAGTTATACAAACTACGAGATTTTCTCCAACATACTGTAACTATAGATATTCCTGGATGCTTGTGCTGTTTAAAAATGATTTTCTTCCAGATTTGAAAAATATTTTTCATTAATCTGTGGGGTTTTCTTGCTTCCTAATAAATTGCTTGTCTTAAAACCCATAAATATCCGCAAATTAACTTAATATGTGGATTTATCGATGAAAGGTTGTATAACCGAATATAAATTATATGTATAGAGTGCTTTCACTCAAAGTGCTTGAGATAGCTGAATGCTGTAGTCAGGGCCTGGGGTAAAGCACTCGATGTTGGCCCCCCAACGCCTTCAAACAAAACCGTATTGCAACTGATACCGTGACGTACAAGTGCGCCCCCCCCCCCCAAAGCACAGGGCCCGGGGCAGTCGCTTGATTCGCAGTACCCTAGGGACGGCTCTGGGTGTAGTTGGCAAGCACACTGGACTTGCAATCCAGAGGTTGCCTGATCAATCGCCAGCCTGCCTCCAGCAGTACAGTGGGGTAAAGTGTGGGTACTCTCCCCTCTGCCAGGCCGCCTGACCAGCCCTGGAAGAGTTGACGAAAATCACCTCTTAGAGGGGCTCTGTAGAGCTGAGCTGAGACTAAGATTCCCCGCACAGCCTTAAGAGACTGTAGGGGCAAGTGCTGTTAGCGAGCACCTATGAAGGCCGGCAAGGCACACGAGGGGGTGGGAGGCCAGCACCACGCCCCGCCACCTTTGTCTCCCCAGTGACGATGGCTACACATCACACCAGGAACTCATTTGAGGCTGAGTCGACCTAGGGGAGGCCCAGGACAGATTCAGATATCGGTGTCGGTGGCCGTGAGCGTGAATCGAATTTGGATCGCCGGGTTCGTAGCGCGGTGCACTAACCGTTGCGCCACCGCTCCCAATCGCCCTCACGACCACACGACCCCCACTCACCCTCGCCCGTCTCAGCAGCGTGGGTGGACACGGCTCAGTGTGGGTGGACTCGGCCCAGGCGACACACCGACAGGACCCACGGCAGAGCCCTCCGCTGGCAGGCTCGTAGCAGCCTCCCACCAGCTCCCGTCTCACGCCTGGGCACACACTTGGTGAGAACACGGGGGGGGGGGGGGGGGGCAACGGTGAGAGCGCATGAGGGGTGTGGTAAGGGTATATGAGGGTACGTGAGGGCATGGTCGGGATATAATAAGGGCATGGTAAGGAATGGTGAGGCATTAGCTAAGGGGCCGTCCATAAATAACGTTACACGATTTTTGACCCCCCTCCCCTTCGTCATACGACGTCACAAAAAGTCAAACCCCCCCTCAAATATGACGTCACAAAGCTCTGCCCCCCCCAAAATAAAACATGCTTCAAATCGCTTTAAACTATTGTCATTGTAGTGCGTATTTAATTAGGCGCTGCACTCTGATGTTGTAGGAGAAAACATTTATTAAAAAGTATATTTCATTAAGTAGAACGTGTTGTCTATATTTATTTAAAGTTGCGCATTTTGATGTGACGTAACATTTCTCAAACCCCGTTCAACCCCCCCTCCCCGTCACACATCGTCACAAATGTCTGCCCCCCCACCCAGGTGCGTGACGTCATTTATGGACGGCCCCTAAGACAGTTCCCAGGGCATGCATAGATAGAGGAACTTTATGGCACGGTGACGATAAATTACCCACTAAATGCCCTGAAGGCAAGACGGTGTAGATGCGTGCCCTCGGGGCACAGGGAATTACGCGTCGAATGCCCTCAGAGCAAATTAGACAGCGCACGCCCTCAAAGCACGGGTCAACTTCAAACGCCCTCAGGGCAGCGATCTACCCATCAAACGCCCTCAGGGCAGTGATCTACCCATCAAACGCCCTCAGGGCAGCGATCTACCCATCAAACGCCCTCAGGGCAGCGATCTACCCATCAAACGCCCTCAGGGCAGTGATCTACCCATCAAACGCACTCAGGGCAGTGATCTCCCCATCAAACGCACTCAGGGCAGTGATCTACCCATCAAACGCCCTCAGGGCAGTGATCTACCCATCAAACGTCCTCAGGGCAGTGATCTACCCATCAAACGCCTCAGGGCAGTGATCCTCCCATCAAACGCCCTCAGGGCAGTGTGATCTACCCATCAAACGCCCTCAGGGCAGTGATCTACCCATCAAACGCCCTCAGGGCAGTGATCTACCCATCAAACGCCCTCAGGGCAGTGATCTACCCATCAAACGCCCTCAGGGCAGTGCTCTACCCATCAAACGCCCTCAGGGCAGTGATCTACCCATCAAACGCCCTCAGGGCAGTGATCTACCCATCAAACGCCCTCAGGGCAGTGATCTACCCATCAAACGCCCTCAGGGCAGTGATCTACCCATCAAACGCCTCAGGGCAGTGATCCTCCCATCAAACGCCCTCAGGGCAGTGTGATCTACCCATCAAACGCCCTCAGGGCAGTGATCTACCCATCAAACGCCCTCAGGGCAGTGATCTACCCATCAAACGCCCTCAGGGCAGTGATCTACCCATCAAACGCCTCAGGGCAGTGATCCTCCCATCAAACGCCCTCAGGGCAGTGTGATCTACCCATCAAACGCCCTCAGGGCAGTGATCTACCCATCAAACGCCCTCAGGGCAGTGATCTACCCATCAAACGCCCTCAGGGCAGTGATCTACCCATCAAACGCCTCAGGGCAGTGATCCTCCCATCAAACGCCCTCAGGGCAGTGATCTACCCATCAAACGCCCTCAGGGCAGTGATCTACCCATCAAACGCCCTCAGGGCAGTGATCTACCCATCAAACGCCCTCAGGGCAGTGATCTACCCATCAAACGCCTCAGGGCAGTGATCCTCCCATCAAACGCCCTCAGGGCAGTGATCTACCCATCAAACGCCCTCAGGGCAGTGATCTACCCATCAAACGCCCTCAGGGCAGTGATCTACCCATCAAACGCCCTCAGGGCAGTGATCTACCCATCAAACGCCCTCAGGGCAGTGATCTACCCATCAAACGCCCTCAGGGCAGTGATCTACCCATCAAACGCCCTCAGGGCAGTGATCTACCCATCAAACGCCCTCAGGGCAGTGATCTACCCATCAAACGCCCTCAGGGCAGTGATCTACCCATCAAACGCCCTCAGGGCAGTGCTCTACCCATCAAACGCCCTCAGGGCAGTGATCTACCCATCAAACGCCCTCAGGGCAGTGCTCTACCCATCAAACGCCCTCAGGGCAGTGATCTACCCATCAAACGCCCTCAGGGCAGTGATCTACCCATCAAACGCCCTCAGGGCAGTGCTCTACCCATCAAACGCCCTCAGGGCAGTGATCTACCCATCAAACGCCCTCAGGGCAGTGCTCTATCCATCAAACGCCCTCAGGGCACGGCGATACCGTGGACCCGTGGCCAAGCCACCGTCCGTGCCTTCGCCAATCCACTGCTGGGTGATGATGATGGTGGTGGTGGTGGTGCTGGATGATGATGGTGGTGGTGGTGGTGGATGATGATGGTGGTGGTGCTGGATGATGATGATGGTGGTGGTGGTGCTGGATGATGATGATGGTGGTGCTGGATGATGATGATGGTGGTGGTGGATGATGATGGTGATGCTGGATGATGATGGTGGTGGTGCTGGATGATGATGGTGGTGGTGGTGGTGCTGGATGATGATGGTGATGCTGAATGATGATGGTGGTGGTGCTGGATAATGATGGTGGTGGTGCTGGATGATGATGGTGGTGCTGGATGATGATGATGGTGGTGGTGGTGCTGGATGATGATGATGATGGTGATGCTGGATGATGATGATGGTGGTGGTGGTGGTGCTGGATGATGATGGTGGTGGTGGTGGTGGATGATGATGGTGGTGGTGCTGGATGATGATGATGGTGGTGGTGGTGCTGGATGATGATGATGGTGGTGCTGGATGATGATGATGGTGGTGGTGGATGATGATGGTGATGCTGGATGATGATGGTGGTGGTGCTGGATGATGATGGTGGTGGTGGTGGTGCTGGATGATGATGGTGATGCTGAATGATGATGGTGGTGGTGCTGGATAATGATGGTGGTGGTGGTGGTGCTGGATGATGATGGTGGTGCTGGATGATGATGATGGTGGTGGTGGTGCTGGATGATGATGATGGTGATGCTGGATGATGATGATGGTGGTGGTGGTGGTGCTGGATGATGATGGTGGTGGTGGTGGTGGATGATGATGGTGGTGGTGCTGGATGATGATGATGGTGGTGGTGGTGCTGGATGATGATGATGGTGGTGCTGGATGATGATGATGGTGGTGGTGCATGATGATGGTGATGCTGGATGATGATGGTGGTGGTGCTGGATGATGATGGTGGTGGTGGTGGTGCTGGATGATGATGGTGATGCTGGATGATGATGGTGGTGGTGCTGGATAATGATGGTGGTGGTGGTGGTGCTGGATGATGATGGTGGTGCTGGATGATGATGATGGTGGTGGTGGTGCTGGATGATGATGATGATGGTGATGCTGGATGATGATGATGGTGGTGGTGGTGGTGGTGCTGGATGATGATGGTGGTGGTGTTGGTGGATGATGATGGTGGTGGTGGTGCTGGATGATGATGGTGGTGGAGCAGGTGGTGGAGCAGGTGGTGGTGGTGGAGCAGGTGGTGGTGGTGGAGCAGGTGGTGGTGGTGGAGCAGGTGGTAGTGGTGGAGCAGGTGGTGGTGGTGGAGCAGGTGGTGGTGGTGGTCTCCCCCACACGCGGCCACCCGAGTGCCATTCCCGCTCACAGCCACCGACGATTGTCAGAATCGGTCCTGGGCCTCCCCTAGGTCGACTCAGCCTCCGTTGAGTCCCTGGTGCGCGGTGCTTGTACGGCGCCACTGGGTGAGACGAAGGCGGCCGGGCGCGGTGTTGGCCACACGAAGGCATCGTTGTTGCTGGCCATACTTCACCACCACCACCACCACCACGCGCTGGGGCAGTGCGGGTTGGTGCAGCCCAGTCTGGACTCGAACTGGTGCCGGGATTGCTCAGCAGTGCCCTGCCGTGTTGCGACTACGACCGCCGCTGCTGCCGCACTCCGAATTAAATGCTCCCACGCCCAGCTGGGTATTTAAATCCCATTAAATGCCCTCGGGGCACGGTAACAACGCGTTAGATTTCCATCAGGGCATCGGATGCATTGGGCCAATGCCCCCCCCCCCATCTACCCACCCCCGTCGCGTTCAATGCTGCGACTGCGCCAAATGCAAACACTCAACAAACACTCAACAGCCTCACCGCCTATCTCATTCCTCCGTCATCAGTGGTCGTGGTCGTTGTTGATGTTGCTGAAGGATGGCGGCTGCTGCTGATGATGATGATGTTGGAGGGACGCCGCTAGCACGCAGGGAGCTTCTTCCTCTCGGTGTGCGGGGCACAAACAGCGGCATCAACAACAGCAGCAGCAGCAGGCGACGGTGAACAGCGATTGGCTATGTTGGGTGACGTGCGCTGGAGTGTGTGCGTGCGTGTGACAATGCGTGTGTCTGTGTGTGTGACAGTGTGCGTGTGTATGAGAGTGCGTGTGTGTGTGACAATGAGTGTGTGTGTGACATTGAATTTGTGTGTTTGACAATGCGTGCGTGTGTGTGACAGTGAGTGTGTGTGTGTGAGAGTGAGTGTGACAGTGAGTGTGTGTGTGACAGTGAGTGTGTGTGTTACAGTGAGTGTGTGTGATAGTGAGTGTGTGTGCTTGACAATGCGTGCGTGTATGTGACAGTGAGTGTGTGTGTGTGACAGTGAGTGTGTGTGTGTGACAGTAAGTGTGTGTGTGTGACAGTGAGTGTGTGTGTGAGAGTGAGTGTGTCTGTGTGACTGTGTGTGTGTGACAGTGAGTGTGTGTGGCAACGAGTGTGTGTGTGTGAGAGTGAGTGTGTCTGTGTGACAGTGTGTGTGTGACAGTGAGTGTGTGTGGCAACGAGTGTGTGTGAGAGTGAGTGTGTCTGTGTGAATGTGACAGTGAGTGTGTGTGGCAACGAGTGTGTGTGTGTGAGAGTGAGTGTGTCTGTGTGACAGTGTGTGTGTGACAGTGAGTGTGTGTGGCAACGAGTGTGTGTGAGAGTGAGTGTGTCTGTGTGAATGTGACAGTGAGTGTGTGTGGCAACGAGTGTGTGTGTGTGTATGACAATCCATGTGTCTGAGTGACAATGAGCGTGTCTGTGTCTTCTGTGAAGACGAACCTGGGTCTGTTCGGTGACCTCCTACCAAAGTGCACCTAGCATGGCACAAGCGTCGCGGTGACGTCATCGCCACTGAGTGAGTGGTGAATGGAGGTTGTTGTGGGGAGCGGTGGTGTAGCGGTTAGCGCGCTACGCGACGAACGCCGCTCACGGCCACCAACACCAGTAACGATTACACGATGCAACACAATTTTTGTTGCTGGGTAGTAAGTGTTATTTCCTAATTGCTTACATCTAAAAAGTATAAATAAATGGTTGTTATTCCCCACAAACTTTGCTTTTGTGACCAGGACAGTAATATTTAGAAATGTGCCTATTTTCAATTATAAAACGGGCGAATTTGTATCTTTTCGTTCACATAAAGTCAGAAAAAAAACATATGAATCAAAATTAACATGTATTTATACTAAAGTAATACAAAAATGACTACACAAGATTTAGAAGTGAGTGGTTTTTCGAGATTTACGATTATACTGTAAATCACTTTCACGAATCAGTCCCCAAATGTAGTCTCCTATCATGTTCTCGTCACACTGTCCTTGGTAGCGGCGTTCAAAGTCCAGTATATCCTGGTGGAAGCGCTCGCCTTGCTCCTCCGAGTACGCTCCCATGTTCTCCTTGAATTTATCAAGATGAGCATCAAGGATATGAACTTTGAGGGACATCCTTCAGCCCATTGTGCTGTAGTTCTTCACCAGAGTCTCAACCAGCTCCACATATTTTTCGACCTTGTGATTGCCCAGGAAGCCACGAACCACTGCGACAAAGCTGTCCCAAGACGCTTTCTCCTTACTAGTGAGCTTCTTGGGGAATTCATTGCACTCCAGGATCTTCTTTATCTGTGGTGCGACGAAGACACCGGCTTTGACCTTTGCCTCAGACAGCTTAGGGAAGAAGTCTTGAAGGTACTTGAAGGCTGCCGACTCCTTATCTACAGGTCTGACAAATTGTTTCACAGGGCCCAATTTGATGTGCAGTGGTGGCATCCGCACCTTCTGGGGGTCAACCAGTGGCTCCCACTTGACGTTGCTCCTCCCCACAGAGAACTCGGTCCGCTGTGGCCAGTCCCGCTTGTGGTAGTGCACCTTGGTGTCCCTGCTGTCCCAAAGGCAAAGATAGCAGGGAAACTTGGTAAAACCGCCTTGGAGACCCATCAGGAATGCCACCATTTTGAAGTCTCCGAAGACCTCCCAGCCGTACTCATCATACTTCAAGGCGTCCAGCAAAGTCTTGTGATGCTGTTGTAATCCTCTTTGATGTGTACCGAGTGAGCCAGGGGAAGAGACGGGTACTTGTTACCATTATGGAGCAACACGGCTTTCAGTCTCCTAGATGAGCTGTCAATGAAGAGGCGCCACTCATTCTGGTTACAGGCGATTCCGATTGCCTCGAACAGACTGGTCACATTGTGGCAGAAGCAGAGCCCATCTTGACAGGTGAAGAAGCTGCAAAAAGGTTGGTGACGCTTCCTCTGATCTGCGACTTGCACACTTTCATCCAACAAGTTCCACTACTTGAGCCTAGACGTCAAAAGCTCGGCATTGGATTTGGCGAGACCAAGATATCTGATCAAGCCATTGAGGTATTTTTGGTTGGGGTAGTATGGGTTTCTCTCCTCAGCTCCACCTCTGAAACTGTCATCTGGATCTACAACGTCTTCCTCACTCTCTGACTTTCTGCTTTCTTCTCAAGACGGCTGCTCTCTCTGTCCAGAGAAGTGGGTACGGGGAGCTCATGGCAGTGTGGCACCGGGGCGATGTACGTGATAGCAGGTGCATTCTTGCCAGTCTGACGTTTGGAAGGGTCCACCATGCAGAAGTAGCAGTTGCTTGAGTGGTCAGTGGGTTCCCGCAAAATTCTTGGGATAGCGAATTTCATGGCTTTTTTCCTCTCTGTACCCTCCTACAAATTGTTTTTATTTCATCCATGACTAATGTGCAAGAGAATCTCGCAACATTTTTCATATACGGTATATTTTTTCAATAACATTGAAAATTGTAAAACATTTAAAAATCATTTTTGTACAATTAAAAAAATTGTAAGAAAAACATTTAAAAATCATTTTTGTACAATGAAAAAAATTGTAAGAAATTTTGTTTATATGCAATTTCGAGCAACAATTGTCCATTTTCCCTTCCGGAGTTTTTGTTGCATTGCTCGCAGGTGAAATGAGGTGCACAGGGTTTGTCTTGATCCCCGACAGGCATGCCGAAATATGCCTTGTAGGCCTCACACATCTCAGCAGATGCTTCCACAGAGTACTTTTTCGCTCTTGTCTTGATAAATTGGCCACAGACATAGCAAAATGCGCCAGCCAGATGCTTGTAGCCTATTGATGTCATCTCAGAAAAATGCAGATATGTATCCACTGAGGCAGCTGGAACTAAACTGAACTGGTGTGCTTAAGGCTACTACTTATATTACTGGAAAGTTCGAGAATGTTCTAGAAGGTACTCCAAGTTTACTCAGCACTGAATATATCTGGAATGTTCTGTAAAATAAGTAAATTTCTAAATATCACTGTCCTGGTCACAAAAGCAAAGTTTGCGGGGAATAACAGCCATTCCCTGTACTTTTGCGGCATAAGCAATTAGGAAATAACACTTATTACCCAGGAACCAAAAAAACCATTTGTTACACAGTGTAATTATCTGAACCGGTCCTGGGCCTCCCCTAAGCCAACTCAGTTTCAAATGAGTAATTGATGTGGTGTGTAAACATGGTCACGAGGGAGACAAAGGCGGCCGGGCGTGGTGCTGGCCACCCACCCCAATGTGTGTCGTGCCGGCCTTGATAGGTGCTCGCTAACAGCACTTGCCTCAAAAGTATGTTAGGGCTATATGATAATAGCGATAAGGGACAAAATATATAAGCGACGTTTTGGACAATGGCTCTTCATAGCTATGCTCTTTCTTAATAGTTATGAATAGGTATGACAAAGGGCCATTGCCCGAAATGTCGCCTATGTGTTTTCCTTTTAAAACCCATCCAACATTATTGACGAATTCGGACGTTTATTTTCCTTCCCACATTTAGACAGCAGATGGCGGCATTGCGTCGCGTACAGCTGGCCCATGTTGGCACTCGAAATGTCTCGAAATGTCTCACGACAGAAGGCAACTTGCATCTCAGATGGACCCAAAGAGTTGATCAACGTAGAAGTAAGAAAAAAAGGTTGCAGCATAGAAGAAGAGAAGCCGATGATGCAGGTAGCGATGAGAAGGGAAGTGGCACTACTTGGACACAGATGTAGGATGATGGACAACAACAGGAGTTTAAACAGTGTGTTGTGAATGTTTCATGCCAACTTTCCAGGCACCAGGGTTTGTTTAATTCAGAGAGTGATACGGCAAGGGACATTCTCGTCGCTTTGCCCTGTGTTTCCCCTCGGGTGCGCAGCGAGTCGATGGTGTTTTGCCATGGGTCCTCCCTTGCTTTTCAGAAATTCCCTGGGTCACTCCTTGCATTATCATTAAGGTTTACATGCTTATCCCAGACCGTATGGCGTAATAGTAATTGTTAATGAAAATATACAAAAGAGTGATGTTAAACCTGTTTACCTGAGCTACATCATCATGTAACATTCTATCAAGTTAACGTTTACTACCATGATGTCTGAAAATATTCCGATGAGGTGGTGGTCAATCCAATTTTATAACTTTTCCCAGCGAAGGCTTGTGGATAATGAACCTCCAGGTATCTTTGTGGGAGAGCGAGGCAGCAGGGGGTGCTTCTATGGAATGTGTTGTCTCAAGGAAGGAGTTCACAGGCCTCCGTTACTGCGTGTTCTTTAATGCGCTAAATCCAGACCAAAAATAACGATTACATTCAAAATAGGAAATATCACTCTTAATATTAATTTTGGAAAAGGGCTGCTCCACTCCGCCACCCTCTTCACTGGAGCAGCAGCAGCAGCAGCAGAACGGGGGCCACGGTGCAGACGACGTGGCCACTCGCGATGTTTCCTCGTCCGTCTAACGCCTCCTCCTCCTCCTGCTGCTGCTGCTCAGCGACGCCGTGGTCTGTGCGACAGTCGTTTCGCACCTCGCCCTGCGGAATGTTGGTTTCGTCCGGCCTCGACATTTTTAAGAGATCCCGCACCTGCAGGACGGTCAAGAGCAACGTGACCACGCAGCGCACCCACGCAGTGTAGCCACGCAGTGCAGCCATGCAGCGCACCCACGCAGTGTAGCCATGCAGCACGACCACGCAGTGTAGCCATGCAGCACGACCACGCAGTGTAGCCATGCAGTGTAGCCATGCAGCGCACCCACGCAGTGTAGCCACGCAGTGTAGCCATGCAGCGCACCCACGCAGTGTAGCCACGCAGTGTAGCCATGCAGCGCACCCACGCAGTGTAGCCACGCAGCGCACCCACGCAGTGTAGCCACGCAGCGCACCCACGCAGTGTAGCCACGCAGCGCACCCACGCAGTGTAGCCACGCAGTGTAGCCATGCAGCGCACCCACGCAGTGTAGCCACGCAGTGTAGCCATGCAGCGCACCCACGCAGTGTAGCCACGCAGTGTAGCCATGCAGCGCACCCACGCAGTGTAGCCACGCAGTGTAGCCATGCAGCGCACCCACGCAGTGTAGCCATGCAGCACACCCACGCAGTGTAGCCACGCAGTGTAGCCATGCAGCACACCCACGCAGTGTAGCCATGCAGCACACCCACGCAGTGTAGCCACGCAGCGCACCCACGCAGTGTAGCCATGCAGCACGACCACACAAAGCACCCCACGCAGTGTAGCCATGCAGCACGACCACGCAGTGTAGCCATGCAGCACGACCACACAGCGCACCCACGCAGTGTTGCCACTGCCGCCCCCCTGCCAACCAGCTACTGAGCGCAATCCCGATGGCCAAAAACGCCAAGCGAGCAGAAACAAACAGCACCATCAAAGTTTTGATAGCCAAGTTAGCACGTAATCTTGTGTTGAGCCTGGTTATGTAGTGGCACTACAGTTACAACCCTGATGTGGCAAACTGAACTTGAACTGAAGCCGCTGCACACCACCGCATCGCACAGCACTTTCAGATGCGGTTCTGCGGCCGTCTGGAACGCTCTCCCTTCCGATATTAGCAAGCCACTGGAGCTGTGCACTTTTAAATCATCATCCAGATTGACAAACGTATTTCTTTAGGACTGCTTTTTGTGTTTAATTCGATGTCCTTCCCCTGCACCTTCGATTAGAGGTTCAACATCTTATTTTTCTTCCGTCCGGCTGATGTCGAGGCAGAGCAACAACCACAATGCGACATTCAGGTGGTCTCGAGCCAGATCAGCGCGTCAGGAGGAGCGGAGTGAATCGCCGTGATGTCTCCTCCGTATTTGTGGATCGGGGCATTGCGTCGCTAGACGTTGTATGGCCTGTTCTGGATGACCACAGTCGCACACTACTCCTGGAGAGTTTAACATTTTCCATTTGTGCATCAGGGATCCGCATCTACTGCCATCGTTTGTGCGGTGGACAAGGTTTTTTTAGTTTATTAGGGTTTTTTAGGTTTTTTTTTTTGGGGGGGGGGGGTTTGAGGTGGACCACGAGTTCAACGTAGGTACATATGTGATACAGCGACCGTTGAAACGGGATCAACCCCTGCGCCAACTGGCGCCACCACCGCCGCCACCGCCACCACCACTGCACCACCGCCATCACTACCACTGCCACCACCGCCACCGCCACCACCGCCACCACCACCACCGCCACCACCACCACCGCCACCACCGCCGCCACCGCCACCACCACCACCACCGCCATCACCGCCACCACCACCGCCATCACCGCCACCGCCACCACCACTGCCACCACCGCCATCGCCACCGCCGCCACCACCGCCACCTCCACCGCCGCCACCGCCACCACCGCCACCACCGCCACCACCACCACCGCCGCTACCTCCACCACCACCACCACCGCCATCACCGCCACCATCACCGCCACCACCACCGCCGCCATCACCGCCACCACCACCACCACCACCGCCACCACCACCACCACCACGTGGCCTCCAGACGACGGCGCCTTCTCACCTCCTCGGCCTGGGCCAGCACGCGCAGTATGTTCTCCCCCAGCAGCTTGGAGACGTCGCTGTCGGCCCAGCCTCTCCGGAGCAGCTCGGCGATGAGCTGCGGGTACTTGGAGACGTCCTCCAGCCCCTCCGTGCCCCTGCACCACGCCACGACGTTGAGCCAACAGGGTCAGGCCTACAATTTTTACATTTCAACTAAACTATGACGCCTGCTGCTGTATAGTTGGAGTTTGCGTGTCTCTCTCCCCGTGGGGGTCATGTGGATTTTTCTCTGGGTCCTTCGGTTTTTTCCCCTTCACATTTAGAATCAACATCACGCGTTTAGAGTGTTTAGCTCCTGCTTTAAATTTCCATGCAATAAGCCACTTCGTTGATCTATCAGTTGTGGCCAGGTCGCTTCTGAAAAATATCTATATAGCTCAGAGGGTCTTACGTGGAAAAATACAAATAGTACACTGTTTATTATAATTAGTTATGCAATACAACGTGGGCTTCCGTGCTCCGACCAAATATATATAAACTGATAAACCACCCACCCATTCATAAGTGCTACTCGTTAACAGCACTTGCCCCAACAGTCTTTTAAGGCTATAAAGGTGATCTTTGTCTTTTTACCCATCGTAGCCGTCAAAGTCACTCCCAATGCCGATGTGATCCACTCCGATGTGCTTTTTGATGTGCTCCATGTGGCCTGTGGGCGGAGAGGAATGTGCACAATTATTCTGTGAGCGTCGGAAATGAAAAACAGACAAGAACTGACATTTGGGTTGTTTTGCGTTGAAAGTAGAATAAAAACTAAACATTTTTTTTATGGAACCAGGTAAGCTCCATCAAGCTGTATAGCTCTTTTTCAGAAGCGACCTGGCCACAACTGATAGCTCAACGAAGTGGCTTATTGCATGGAAATTCTAAAGCAGGAGTCAAATACTCTAAACGCGTGATGTTGATTCTGAATGGCGATTGAAAATCCACGTGACCACGGGGAAAACATGCAAACTCCATAAATACAGGTGTCACGGTCGGGATCAAACCCACGACCTCCTGTATACGAGGTGAGGTAGTTAACATCTCCTAGCCACGGGGACGATTATGACGTTGCAAACATTTCAGCGCCTGGCGTTTATAAATAAGCCAGAGAGGTAGCAGTGGATAATGAAGAATTGCAAAATGCACTTTCCACCATGGGGCATGAGGATAATAAAATATCCGTGGTCACTGCTACTCACCAACCACTTCGGAGAGCGTGGCGGTGTCCTTGCACGAGACGAAGTTGGGGTAAAAGTTGACCATGATGATCCCACCGTTGATTTTCTGCGAACACGGTCAGCAATTGAGAACCGTAGGCTCTCAACACAAACTCGCAGCCGTGAGCGCCAGGAGCGCTTTCAAGCTTTCCAGCAGCGACGGTTGAGGGCGTCCATGCATTAGCCTCGGGGGTCGACAACCTGTGTGCCCTGGAGCCGCATGCGGCTCTTTAAGGGCCGCTTCGTGACGTTATGCACGTGCATTTTGTTGCTCTTGAAATATTGAGTTTATTTACCAAATCCAAAACAATTATTGGATATTCTCGTTATTTCGGTCGCTGACCCCTGCATTAACCCCGTCGTGTTCTTCTGTCTGTAACACGGGTGGGGGGGGGGGGGGTGCAGGAATAATTCTCGTCGAGGCAACCCTGCAACATGACAAGCAACGTTCTGAGTGTAAACTTGTGTTGATATTAGGGACTCGCCCAAGAGGAAACTGGCCACAGGGTTTGCCTTTAACTTTGGCGATGAGAACCAACGCTTCAGGGGTCAAGGAGCGACTTTAACCCTTTCCCGTTCCGATGACGTACATGTAAGTGAAGACGTACGACAACATCTTAATATACAGAGGACCGCAGATCTTGGGGAGGGGGGAGGGGGGTTGGATTTGGTGCCGGCTCACCGCCTGGCTATCCTTTCCCGCTCGCCTTGTGGTTCCTCGTAACACCAATTGGAGAGCGAGCGAACGAACCGCGCGGCGGCCACGCGTTACGAGTCAGAACTCGTCATCGCTATCGAGTGCACGCGGGGAGCGTTGGTGCTCCCCCCCCCCCCTCACCAGCTTCTGGAGGACTTCGTCGTCCACGTTGCGCCCGTGCCCGCACACCGCGTGGGCGTTGGAGTGGCTGAAGATGACGGGCGCCGCGGTGACGGCGAGCGCCCGCATGGCCGTGGCGCGAGACGTGTGTGACAGGTCCACCAGCATGCCCAGCCGGTTCATCTCCAGCACCACTTCCTGCGGGGGCGGCCACGGCCAGACAGAGACCATTACGCAGTCATCATCACCGCCATCATTGTTGTTGTTGTCCGCGTCTCCGGTTAGCACGGTTGGCTACGTACAGTGCGAAAGGAGTTACACGCACATTGTCAACATTGTCATTGTCATCGTTGTCGTCGGCAGTAGCAGCGGCGTCATAATCATTATCGCCATCATCATGGTCATCGTCTATACTATGGGTGGCCAATCTGAAGCAGAGCCAGAGTCACGTGTAGAGATGTGTAGTGTATAGATGTGTAGTGTATAAATGTGTAGTGTATATATGTGTAGTGTAGAGATGTGTAGTGTATAGTGTAGTGTAGAGATGTGTAGTGTAGAGATGTGTAGTGTATAGTGTAGTGTAGAGATGTGTAGTGTAGAGATGTGTAGTGTATAGTGTAGTGTATAGTGTAGTGTATAGTGTAGTGCAGAGATGTGTAGTGTATAGATGTTGACAGTTTTCGGCACAGCATGGGAGACATCCATTATTCTTTGCTACTGTGACAGCGCGTTCTACGTTATGTCCCCTTCGATAGAGCCACTTGTGGTGGATTAAGGAGCGGCACGGAGCTCGGGAGACGCCAGTTGGCCACCGCTGAATTCTATATCGTCAACATCGTTATCGTAATCAGCATTGTCATCATCGCCAAAGTGGTAGCATTGTCATCATCGTCGCCAAGGTTACATAAATCCGCTAACCCCTCGTACCTTCCAAAATTGGTGAGGCCGTCGAACGATGTCGGTTCTTCCTTCCCACCATCCACCCGCCACGACTCGGACCTGGGACACACCGCACGTGCACAGTGGAACTAAACTAGAAACAACTTTAAATATTTTTTATTTTGCTAGGTAAGGCACACTGAGCTATGTAGATTTTTTTCAGAAGCGACCTGCCCACAAATGATAGCCCAACGAAGTGGCTTATCACGTGACATTTGATAGCAGCAGACATATAATCTAAATGCATGTTTCTAAATGTGTAGGAAAAAAAACCAGAGGACACGGAGAATAATTCACGCAACCACGGGGAGTACACTGCAAACGCAAATATACAACGAGTCAGGGTCGGGATCGAGCCCACAACCTCCTGCTCACCAAGCGGCGGGAGAGATAATATCTCGCCATGCCGGGCACTTTCGGCTCGTCTCTCGTTGTTCGGGTGTGCTTGGTGGGGAGGGGTCTTGAGGACACAGATTTGACCAGGTAATTGACGTGGCCTAACCCAAAAATCAATGATTGAACCTAACCCCTCTTTGCAGGCCGGCGCTGCAGACACCTTGTGCTGCAGAGGGACAGCTGCCATTGGGGGGGGGTGCCCTTGGCTAGATTGTAGCAAGGCGAAGGAATGGTTGGGACAAGATGTGATGCATTAGCACTCGTTAATTGGCTGAAAACATCTTGATGTGTAGAGGACTGCAGAGCTTGGACAATTGTTGGTAGTGCCGTGTCCTCGCCGCCCGGCGGCTGCTGCTGTATTGCCGCTCGTCTCTGGTTTCTCTACGATCGTGAGAGATGCAGTTTGCTACACAAAGGACGCTGGCACTGTTTAAATATATATAAAACGTTTCTTGGCAAGAATTTTGGCACGAAACTAGCACGTGGCCTCGACGAAAAACATAAAGGGTCAAACCTTTGACGCTCAAATTGTAAATGTTGTGGATGTACTCTCCAACACACCGGTGGGCTGAAGTCGTCACTGTTTGGGGTTTTGTTTACGTGACAAATCCCTTACTAATTGGCTGTGTCGGGTGGTGGAGAGTTTCGACACATTTATACTTACGCGATCTAACCCAAAAACCTTTATCATGAACTAAACGTGATTACTCACACCAAATGGTACATTCCATTCTGGCGTACGGCAATGTGGCTCAGGAGCTCGAGGCCAATGTCGAGGTCTGCTTGACACGACGAGAAGGCTTCAGGAGAGAGTTTGTGTCGTTTGCTATTTTAGAGGTGGGAGTCGGTGGAGGGACCCACGGCTGCACCTGTTACGTGTTTTCATGTCGCATTAAACGCAACGAATACCATCATCTTGGCTAAATGGACATCATTAAATAGAAAAATATATGAAAGCCTAAAGTCAGAAATTGTTGTTGTACTAAGACGTCTGAGCTCCTGAGGCTTTAGAGCAAGCGTCCTGGACATGGACATAAGAATCGTTCTCATTTGCGTGCGTACGTACGTGGTGACTCAGCCTCAAATGAGTACCTGGTGCGGTGTGTAAACATCGCCACTCGGGAGACAAAGGCGGCCGGGCGTGGTGCTGGCCACCCACCCCCTCGTGTGCCGTCCCAGGGTTCATAGGTGCTACTCGCTAACAGCACTTGCCACAACAGTCTGTTGAGGCTACACGGGGATCTTTGTCTTTGTGGCTTACCAGGGCGTGTTGCAGTTGTGCGTGAGCGTCATGTAGCGCACGCCCAGCGAGTAGAACATCCGCAGCACGGCCAGGCTGCTGTCCACCCCATGGGCGCCCTCCAGGCCGATGAGGCTCGCCACCTTCTTGCTGGAGAACGCCTCACGCAGCTCTGATCCCGCGGGGCGAGAGGGGGGGGGGACACGAGGTTCGTCCGCTTCTTGAGTATAATCACGATTTCGATTTAAAGCTTTCACAATGTTTTGTTTTACCAGGTAAGGCCCACTGAGCTGTGGAGCTCTTTTTCAGAAAGCGAGCTGGCCATCACAAATGATAGCCCAACGAAGCGACTTATCATCACCATCATCATCACGTGGAAATGTATAACAGTGGCCAAAGACTCTAACCGCGTGGTGACGTTGATTCTAAATGTGGAGGGGAAAAAGCAGAGGACCCAGAGAAAAATGCTGCTCGCGACCACGGGGTGACACCGCAAACTCCAAATATACAGCATGTGTTAAGAGTCGGGATCGAACCCATGACCTCCTGTATACCAGGCGAGGTAGTTAACATCTCGCCACCATATTGCAGAGAAGCTGAAAAAGAGCTTTACAGCTCAGTGCGCTTTACCTGGTAAAATAAAAACAAGTTTAGATTACTTTTAAAATTTGCACCGGTCCTGGGCCTTCCTTAGGATGACTCAACCTTAAATAAGTACCTGGTGTGGTCTGCAAAGCATCAGCACTGGGGAGACAAAGGTGGCAGGACGTGGTTTGGGCCACCCACACCTTCGTATGCCAGTTTGGCCTCGATAGGTGCTCGCTAACAGCACTTGCCCCAAACCAACAGCACTTACCCCAAGAGTGTGTTAAAGGCTGTACGGGGGATCTTTGTCTGTGTGTGCGGTCTGTGTGGTAATTCTGTCTGTGTCAACACTTGCCCATGGACTCATGCAAGTGTATGGGGAAGTGGTGGCGCAGCGGTTGGCACACCGGACTACGACACCGCGGATCTGAGTTCATGACAGCAGCGTTCAATAATAAACCATTTCGGATCTTAACTGATTGTGTTCACGTTTACGGTGACTTTCAGACCGCAGTCCACTCACTGGCATTGACTATATATCTTTTATTCTCCGCAGGGAATGGATTCTTTGCTCCGCTGCAAGTTTAAATTCCTTCCCCTCTATTACTGCTAACCCTTACTCCCTCCCTTTGATGCTGCTAATCCTGCATACTGCATAATGCACGGGCATAATATGACTTTGAAAACCCCCCCACCTCCTACGCATTCCACAAGTAGTGACTAATCCCATATCTGCATTTCCCATAAATATGCTAAATTTCTCTTGATATGAAAATTCCTTTGTCAAGGCGCCCCTTCCCCCCTCCAACCCAGCTTAAATATACTTTGCCAAGCTTGGTCGGTGCCCATTCAGACGTTGTCTTCCCGACAGACCTGTTCTTCACCGGAGGACGGCTGCTTGCGTTGTGGCCGAAACGTCGTGAGAATTATTTTATTATGTTTTATTTGTATTATTTTATTATTTCCCTTCTACGTGACTTTACCAAAAGAACCAAGAAGACGAATCCCTGCAGTCACGAAAGCTTTAAATCGAAATTCCAGATATATTTCGATGGGAAAAAGTTTCTTGGAAACTGACCACCAATCTTTGCTCCAAATAGACCGGGCTAGACTGGAGAATAATAGTGACGGGATGAGTCGTGGCCCTCCAGCCATATCAATATCACGTGAGGGTATTGAAGGGTTGTGACAATGTAGGAGCAGATTTCTGGAGCCAAGGTGAGCCCTGGGGAGTGTGTGGACTCGAGGAAGCAGCTCCCAGTGTACCACGTGTGGCGAGAGCCAGCGGAGCATTGACTCCCCAAGGGCGGAGATGACGTCACATTGCACCAATAAGTATCAAGGTAGAACACAATGGAGGGTGGGGTCCACCTGTAATAGGGAAAGCTATTGATGGAAATTAGAGACACCTGCAACAAACAGTGTCAATCACCATTAGTGCAGCGCTGTTTTATAAATAGGGACCCCCCCCACACACACACATACAACAACAACCGCCATTCGCCACTAAGTGGCGGTGACGTCACCACGACGCTTGTGCCAGGCCATGTGCACCTTGAGGCCACGTGAAGTGTCGAACGCCCGTTGGCAGAAGATCACGGGGCAGACCCAGCAGGTGCCACGGGTCGACTGACTGAGATGACCGAGATGACACACATCCCCCCCCACACACCCCCCCACACACCCCCCCCCCACACACACCCCCCCCACACCCCCCCCCCCCACACAGCGGTGGGTGGCTGGAGTTTGACCCCAGCTCTATCTGCTCGCGAGCTCCAGGCAGCAGGGAACAGGAGCGGTCCCCGCAAACCTCCTCCAAGCGTCCAGCTGTAAGTAGCAGCTCGACAGGACTTTAGAGGTTTAGTGGGGACATTAAAGTCGATCTATTGCCACAATGCCCCAGGGCTTTGGTGTCGCAGTCCCTGTGAGTGTCAGTGGACACCCGGTGGGGAGCAGGCACGGGCAGGGGAGGCTGCCTCTGACGCCGCCTGCTGTGGAGAGCTGGGGCGGCCAGGGGCCGGCAGGGGCCGGCAGGGGCCCGGCTCTCCACCTCCTCCTACTCTACTCGGAGCACGCGGCAGGCCGGGGTTGGCCCAGAGCGAGTGACGACGTCTCGCGTCGCCTGCAAGTCGGCGGCCTTGTGAACGTGTCGCTCAGCAGTGGGCGGTGAACGCCAGCTCGGGCTAAACGTGCCCTAAGTGGGGGGGGGGGGGGGTGTTTGTGTGGGGACGCGTAGCCTCAGGTGTGGGGACAGAGGAGTCGTCCTGGGGTGTGTCGTGCAAGGCTGTAACCTGTCAGCACCCCGCGTGGCGCAGATGCACGCGTTGGTGTGGAAGCGGGCAGGAGGAGCTTGTGGAACAATGAAAGACGGACCAACCCTCTGAAATCGCCTCGGATGTGATGATATCCATTACTCTCATTCGACTCGACCCACACGATACACGAGCGTGACTTGGCTGACCACAAATATAATAGTGGCGGCAGTAAAGGTGAGTCTTGAAGCGAGCTAGAACCCAAAGGGCCACAGCACCGTACGAAGCCGACCTTGTTAATCGGAGGTGCGGGGAAAGGACAACAAAATAAACACAGAAAACACTTCTAAATAACGAGTTATCAATGTAGATGAGTTTAAAGTGCATAGCTCCATTGGTATCCCGATATCGGAAAAAAGAGCATTCCAGATGGCCTCAGAGACGCATCTGAAAGCGCGCGATGCAGTGACCGTCTGTTCGATGGCCACTGCAGCAAGGTTCTAATCACAGACAACTCGGTCTGTGTGAGTCTCTGTGGATCTGTGTGAGTCTGTCTCTGTGTGAGTCTATTTGGCTCTGTGTGAGTCTATTTGTCTCTGTGTGAGTCTCTGTGGAGTATAAAAACACATTCAAAGTGGTTTCCAGCTCAAACGGGCACCGATACTAATCTAATTTCAGAGCCAGTGGTGGAAATTCCATATTCCTATGGCCGGGACGAGCTATTCAACCAGCGATGATAAGACGACCACTTGCTAAACATAGGACAACCACTGTCGACTTCCCCACAAAGTGGTACTCATTTATCGACTTCAGAGGGAGGGATGATGATGACGAGCTGATGCATGTGTATCGATTCGGCTCGGCCAGTACCAGTAGACGAGGTGACGAAGGTGATCGTGTCTGAGTAGGTACCAGTAGACGAGGTGACGAGGGTGATCGTGACTGAGTAGGTACCAGTAGACGAGGTGACGAGGGTGATCGTGACTGTGTAGGTACCAGTAGACGAGGTGACGAGGGTGATCGTGACTGAGTAGGGTACCAGTAGACGAGGTGACGAGGGTGATCGTGACTGAGTAGGTACCAGTAGACGAGGTGACGAGGGTGATCGTGACTGAGTAGGTACCAGTAGACGAGGTGACGAGGGTGATCGTGACTGAGCAGGTACCGGTAGACGAGGTGACGAGGGTGATCGTGTCCGAGTAGGTACCGGTAGACGAGGTGACGAGGGTGAGCGTGTCTGAGTAGGTACCAGTAGACGAGGTGACGAGGGTGATCGTGACTGTGTAGGTACCGGTAGACGAGGTGACGAGGG
This sequence comes from Lethenteron reissneri, assembly GCF_015708825.2. NCBI lineage: Eukaryota > Metazoa > Chordata > Hyperoartia > Petromyzontiformes > Petromyzontidae > Lethenteron > Lethenteron reissneri. The sequence continues at coordinate 490,367 of NC_083838.1, forward strand.
TGAGCGTGACTGAGTAGGTACCAGTAGACGAGGTGACGAGGGTGAGCGTGACTGAGTAGGTACCAGTAGACGAGGTGACGAGGGTGAGCGTGACTGTGTAGGTACCGGTAGACGAGGTGACGAGGGTGAGCGTGTCTGAGTAGGTACCGGTAGACGAGGTGACGAGGGTGAGCGTGACTGAGTAGGGTACCAGTAGACGAGGTGACGAAGGTGATCGTGTCCGAGTAGGTACCGGTAGACGAGGTGACGAGGGTGAGCGTGACTGAGTAGGTACCAGTAGACGAGGTGACGAGGGTGAGCGTGACTGTGTAGGTACCGGTAGACGAGGTGACGAGGGTGAGCGTGTCTGAGTAGGTACCGGTAGAACGAGGTGACGAGGGTGAGCGTGACTGAGTAGGGTACCAGTAGACGAGGTGACGAAGGTGATCGTGTCCGAGTAGGTACCGGTAGACGAGGTGACGAGGGTGAGCGTGACTGAGTAGGTACCAGTAGACGAGGTGACGAGGGTGAGCGTGACTGTGTAGGTACCGGTAGACGAGGTGACGAGGGTGAGCGTGTCTGAGTAGGTACCGGTAGACGAGGTGACGAGGGTGAGCGTGACTGAGTAGGGTACCAGTAGACGAGGTGACGAAGGTGATCGTGTCCGAGTAGGTACCGGTAGACGAGGTGACGAGGGTGAGCGTGACTGAGTAGGTACCAGTAGACGAGGTGACGAGGGTGAGCGTGTCCGCGTACTCCTTCACCATCCTGTGGACGACGTCGATCTGCTCCAGGGAGTAGCGGACGGCGTCCCGCCCGGCCGTGTCGCACGGCGTGTACACGGCCCAGAACTGCTCCGACGGGTGGACAAAGACAACGACGAATTGCGGCTTGTTTTGTCAGGAAAGCATCACCAATTCTCATGGTGACAATTTTTTTTAAGTAAAATTGTAAGCTATGAAACAATTTTTGTTTTACCAGGTAAGGCCCACTGAGCTTCGTAGCTCTTTGTCAGAAGCGACCTGGATATCACGAATGATCGCTCAATAAAGTGGCTAATCACGTGGTGCTGGCCACCCACCCCCTCGTGTGCCGTGCTGGCCTTAATAGGTGCTCGCTAACAGCACTTGCCCCAAGTCTGGTAAGGCTATACGGGGCATCTTTGTAGTGGTATTGGTGCTGGTGGTCGTGGTGGCGGTGGCGGTGATGCTGGCGGTGACTGTTGTGGCGGTGGTGGTGTTGGTGGTTGTGGTTGATGGCGGTGATCATGGTGATGCTGGTGGTCGTGGTAGCGGTGGTGGTGATGCTAGTGTTGGCGATTGTGGTGGTGGTGCTAGCGGTGTTGATGGTTGTGGTGGTGTTGGCGGTGATGGTGGTGTTGGCGGTGGTGGTGTTGTTGGCGGTGGTGGCGGTGGTGTTGGTGGTGTTGGTGGTGTTGGCGGTGGTGGTGGTGTTTGCGGTGGTGATGGTGTTGGCGGTGGTGTTGGTGATGGCGGTGGTGTTGGTGGTGGTGTTGGTGGTGGTGGTGTTGGTGGGTTGCGTTAGCACCTGCCCACCGACACGCCCGGCACGCAGGCGGCTCATGCTGGTGTGAGTGGTGGTGATGTTGTTCAGGTTCACGTTGTCGTAGATCTCATTCTTGTGCACGTCCCTGAGGCGCCACGGCAAGTCGTTGTGTCTGCAGGGAACAGCAACCCCCCACGCAGCCAAGATTCAGGGTACGGGGACAAGGCGCAGCTCTGCAATTTGCTTGGCGACGCCACTGTCGGCAGAAGAGTCCTTCACTCGAGAGGGGGGGGGGCCTCTAAAAAATACTTGGCCTCTTCTTCCATGCTGGCCAGGTGTCTTGGTGGTAGTCCCGACACGTTTTCCACCACACGCGAACTGCCGATCAACTGCCCGTGTTCCTAATCGATCACTGGTTTTGGAGGTCAGGAGCCAGTGGTGGATTCCAGTAGAATGTTTTACAGCATTGAGTGCACCGACAGCCCTCCGATTTCAGCTCTGCTGGGCACTGTTGGCTACGTACGGTGCGAAAGAAGTACGACATAAATACAAAGGTAAAGGTGCAGCGCTGTAATTGCTTGGCTCACGCCACTGCTGATGGAATGGCCTCTGCTGTTGGGAGCTGTAGAGAATTTGGTCTACTCTTCGACGCTCACGAGATGTCTCACTTTACCCCACATTCGCGCGATGTCGATTGGCGAACTGCGGTGAGCCCATTTACACCGCTGGGCCGACAGAGGCAGGTGGGAGGGTTTTACGAACTTCTCCCCCCATCGTTTCAATGGGAAGTTTTGCATCGTTGGTTTCATTTCCCCATAAATGATATAATGATCAAGTTTGGCGAGATACGATGTCCCACGATGTACACGCAAGTGAGATGGCGGGACAAATACCAGTGAGTACCATATGATAGTACAGCAATATGAGAAGACATTTCCCGATTTTGAGCAAAGGATCGTGAGGACCTCGCTCCCTCCACTCGGCCCACGACGGAGGCGGTGGCTCGCCGCTCCGTCCCACGCACCCCCCCGACTCACCCCCCCCCCCGACTCACCCCCCCCCCCCGACTCACCCCCCCCCCCCGACTCACCCCCCCCCCCCCCCCCCCCGACTCACCCCCCCCCCGACTCACCCCCCCCCCCGACTCACCCCCCCCCCCGACTCACCCCCCCCCCCGACTCACCCCCCCCCCCGACTCACCCCCCCCCCGACTCACCCCCCCCCCCGACTCACCCCCCCCCCCCCGACTCACCCCCCCCCCCGACTCACCCCCCCCCCGACTCACCCCCCCCCCGACTCACCCCCCCCCCCGACTCACCCCCCCCCCCGACTCACCCCCCCCCCCGACTCACCCCCCCCCCCGACTCACCCCCCCCCCCCGACTCACCCCCCCCCCCCGACTCACCCCCCCCCCCGACTCACCCCCCCCCCCGACTCACCCCCCCCCCCGACTCACCCCCCCCCCCCGACTCACCCCCCCCCCCCCGACTCACCCCCCCCCCCGACTCACCCCCCCCCCCGACTCACCCCCCCCCCCGACTCACCCCCCCCCCCCGACTCACCCCCCCCCCCCGACTCACCCCCCCCCCGACTCACCCCCCCCCCGACTCACCCCCCCCCCGACTCACCCCCCCCCCGACTCACCCCCCCCCGACTCACCCGTCTATGAGCGGCACCTTCGCCATCAGTGCGACCGCTCTGTCGAGGTACACATCACCGCTGACCGTCAGGGGCACCCGGGCGAGGCTCAAGACCCCCCACAGGGCCGCCACGACAATCAGGAGACCGGCCATCAGGGTCCGCTCCGGCTACTGGCCAGAGTGCGAGAATAACGCCGCATCAGAAGCGAGGGTTGATGCGGTGTCATGATATTGTGTGGGTGGGTTTTTTTGTTTCCCCCCCCCCCTCGTCGGTCAAAGTTAAACGAAACGATTTAGCAATCGTTGCAAAAGTGGCAAAGTCCTCGCTTGTGAATGTCTTGAGCGTGCACGAGGCGGGGGTGTAGGGGCACGCTCGCCGGAAAGGGGGAACGGAGACCCCCCCCCCCCTTGACCTCGAAACGATCGGCCGATAAAACCTCCTCACTTAGACCCTTGGGGCGCCGCGATGGCTATGAGATGTTAACTACATCGCCTGGTATACAGGAGGTCGTCGGTTCGATCCTGAACCCCTGAAAATGCCTGATATTTGGAGTTTGTGTCTCTCTGCTCGTGGTTGCGTGGATTTTTCTCCGGGTCCTCAGGTGTTTCCCTCCACATTTAGAATCAACGTGAGTTTCGAGTATTTGGCGATAAGCCACTTTGTTGGGCTATCAATTGTGGCTTTTGTGGTGGCCACGCGTCCGCCGCTTGCTGCCGAGGTTCAAGGTTTCGAATCCAGCAGCTGCCCTGGATCCTGCTATGGTGGTGGCGGTTCAGTGTATCAACTATCATACTCTATAGCTCGGGTGAGCAGCTACAATGTTGCACAACGACCACGCACCACGATATTGTATCTGGTCACCCCGAGCTGTAAATGCCCTGATTGTGCGTTGTTTTTGTGCTGTTCGCCTTTTGGCGTCCTCTGGTCTAACACTGTTTGAGACGAGGCTATAAAGAAAGCTGTCTATTGTGTGGATCAATCAGTTCCAGAAACGATGCATCATCGTATACTACCAGAGCATTTATTTTGTTTGCATGTTCACCACAGGTATATGTGGTTAATGCAGACACGATTCCTTGCCAAAGGTTTCTGTTTTAACATCTTAACACAACTGTTTTATTGCCAGAAAGGGAAACCTCTTCCTATATTTTGATACTGGCAGGGGAGGTCCCGGGATACTACTGACAATTGTATGTAAGGTGTGTAGGCATACATGCCTACAAAATAATTTTATTTTGGGGAGGGGGGGTGGGGGAGTGAATTATTGTAAACCTGTTGGATCAAATTTTTACCCTCACACTTTGGGGAGGGGGGGGGGGGTTGTCCACTTTCTATAACTTGTATGATTCAGGCCTTCTGAAAGGCTCTCATAATTTAGATGACGGACATATAGACAAGCGGACACACGTAACGCCGGTCTTTTATAACAGATTTAGCTACGCGTATCTTTCTTTTACCAGGTAAGGCCCACGGAGCTCCTTTTCAGAAGCGACCTGGCCACGAATGATAACTCAAAGTGGCTTATAATCACGTGGAAATGTATAGCAGAAAAATACTCTAAATGTGTGACGTTGATTCTAAATGTGGAGGGAAAAACCGGAGGACCCGGAGAAAAATCCACGTGACCACGGGGAGAGAGAGACACGCAAACTCCAAATATACAGCAGCAGGCGTCAGGGTGAGGGTGGAACCCACGACCTCCTGTATACCAGGCGAGGTAGTTAACATCTCCTAGCCACCGTGATGATGATGATGAGAGAGAGACATGCAGACTCCAAATATACAGCAGCAGGCGTCAGGGTCGGGATCAAACCAACGACCTCCTGCATACCAGGCGAGTAGTTAACATCTCACAGCCACCGCGGCGTACCCCGTATGACTTGGTTCGCTTTTTTAAAAAAAGTTCTCCCTTGGAAATGTTCATCAGGGCGCGCCACTGATGTTCACATCAACGTGGACATGCTTATTCACCTATTTCACTACGCCTCCAGCAATGTTTTTTTTAACCCATCGCGCTATCGGCGTCTTTGTCACGGGACGACAAATCCCATTAGGATATCTTTCGGGGCCGTTGCATCAGCCCCCTCCCCCCCGCTTATTCGAGAACAGCCCACGGCGAGGGGAGAGATACGACGTAGCTGATGGTGCGACTCTAATCCGTTCAACTTTGGACAGCTGTACTGGAACTCCGACCCCTTGGATGTTGTACGTTTTACCAACGTAACCACCACCTACCCACACACCGCTTACCCCCGATGGTATCTGAACTCGGATCGTATCTTCTCTCCCTGTCTTAAGATAATTTGGTGACGCCGCCGCTGCTGCTACGGCTGAGTTGGGCGGTGGTGCAGAGACACAACTACACTCCGAGCGCATTCGTTAAAAAGACCGTGGCCTTAAGGTAAAAGCGGGCCATGGGCGACCTTTCCAGCAATGGCCCCTTTTCACAGCTCTTGGAGAAGCCAAGGTACCATTTAGGCGTCAGCATCTTCTGCTCGGAGCGTAGAGGCGCCTCTCTCGCTTGTCTGTCCTCTGAAAAAGGGGCCATTGTCCAAAAATGTTGCCTGGTCATTTGCACACCCATTTCAAACCTTTTAAAAACAGTCTGCCTTCAGCAGCAGATCATGATTTCCCACCCGATGACGGACGCTTGTGTTGCGCCCAAAACATCGTGGTTTATTTTATTTTATACCTACGTGACTTTACCGAAAGAACCAAAGTGTTATGCATTTTCTTTCATATTACTACTCAACTATTTTAGTTTTAGCAGGTAAGGCCCACTGAGCTATAATATTCTTTTTCAGAAGCTACCTGGTTATCACAAATTATAGTCCAATGAAGTGGGTGATCATGTGGAAATTTATAGCAGCCAAATATTCTAAACGTGTGTGAAGGGAAAACCTGAGGACCCGAACAGACACGCAAACTACAAATATACAGCAGGCATCAGGGTCGCGATCAAACCCATGACCTGTATACCAGGTGAGGTAGTTAACATCTCATCACCATGGCGGCCCAGTATTATTGACTGCTATTGACAGTGTTATATAAGGTGGTGTTCTTGACAAATGTGTTCAGATTATTTTATATCTTAAGGGAGGGTTCCTGCCTATACATTCTGGTGGTTCACCGGCATTCAAGCAAGCCTGACTGTTGATAAGCCACTCTTATTTCGAAACCGGTTCAATGCTTGTTTTGAATCAATGCTGCACTCCCAGAAGGCCGTGCGGCTGATGGGTTGCGTTATAAAGGGCCTGTATGGTATTTTGTATTTGAAGAGGCGTATTGTCTGTGTATCAAGTACGTTACCCTCCAAGTTACCTTTATACACGAAACGGATCGGCAGATAGTGCCTTGTGTTGAGGTGTGCTCGTTTTCTAAGTAAACACTTTCGGAGATGCTCTTTCCCATGTGCCCTGCTGCAGCGAAATGCTAATCAACTCGGCAGTCAAATATCCATGTTGAAGTCTCAGAGCTGGAATTCAGGCAAAATGTTTGTTTTACAATTTAATTGGTTTGTAAATCAGTTTATTAGGGTAAGGCCCTGTGAGCTTATAAGCTCTCTTTCAATGGAGACCTTCTCAAAGCGGCAAAGAAGTTACATGGGAAGGGAGGGTTTACAGGCGCTGTGTGGCACAGCTGGTGTGGTGGTAGCCAGCACGCTACATGGGAAGGGAGGGTTTACAGGCACCAAGTAGAATAGTAGCAGGGGAATTTTATAAACATATCTAATGAACCATCAGAACTATGGACAATGGACAATAGTAAGAAATGCAAAATAACATCGTCCATGAAGCTCGTGAGAGTAATTCATGTGGCATTTATAATGGGATTCATAACAGCAACAATTCGATTTCATGTTCCATTTAGAATTATTATTAATTGTAAGTCAATTACTAATTCTAGACATTATTAATTTGACGTACATTTTAATAATTTAATCCCAAACTTTATTTTTTGTTTGTTTTGTGCTGTAATTATTGGTGACCGAGTCGATCACCTGCTCGCCACATTTGAGAACCGGGTCGGATTCAGAGGCTCCGACACCTGGGCTCGAGCCCAGGACCTGAGCGGTGGCAGCCGAGTGAGTTCATTTAACACAAATGCTGCTGCGTTGGCAGTGGTGCGTAAGTCCAATGAACACATTCATCAATAACAACACTGTGGCCTTAATATGGCATGAATAATGACACATTGCCCGAAACGTCGTCTATTACATTTTTTCATCATTTTAAGGTCACCCGATGTTGTTGGCAAATGTTTTGAGTTAGTTTTGATGTTAATTTGTGAACCGGCAAAACCCACTCCAAAGGATGTGACCAGTCCGGCGATCGGCACCATTCACGTGGTGAGAAAATAAAGTAGCTCTGCTTGATTAGAGTGTTACATATGATATACAGTCCACTATACACGACCTACAAACAACTTAATGAAAATACTGCACTATATGCATCATCCCACGCAGAGTCTTCGAGAGTGTAGTCGTAAGTACGGTACAGTAAGCAGTCACTTTTTAAAGTTAGGGTATTTTGTCAATGTGTGTTTATTTGTGCCAATTTCATGTAGTGACCATATTTAAAACGCTCAAAAAACATTCAACACCCAAAAACACGATCATACAAGAATGTGCAAAAACTAAGCTATTTTAATAATCAGAATCTGAATATTTATTTATCCTGAAGGAATCTGATGAGCTATGAAACTCTTTGTCACACATGGCCAGTAGGGGCGGGTCAGAACGTTACAACAACAACCAGTGCAAACATATCATAGTCGTGCAAAGCACAAGAAAGGTAACCAAATCACACAAACACAAACAAATACAACACGAAACCATCGCCTCCCACCACACAGAGCCCGCAGAAGTATTCACTTATTTTTCAGAAGTGACCTGGCCACAAATGATAACTCAACAAAGTGGCACCAGCATTTGGACATTCATAGCACCAAAATCATCTAATCTCAATGCATGTTTCTAAATGTGGAGGGGGGGGGGACCGGAGGACCTTGCGCTTTTGAAACCCCCCCCCCGCCCCCCGAATAATCGATTATGCTACGATACGCCGGATTGGTTCGGACAGCCCCAAGTAGATTTTTGTGGAACCCGCCCGGGACTCGAGGGACCGCCACGGACGCAGCAGCCTCGCGAGCAGGAGCCACCTGGGGGGGGGTCACAAAAACGACACGAAACCAAACTTCGTAAAATAACGTTCCAAGAAATACAGCAAATACAAATCATAAGACCAAAAAAACAACCGTTTCATATAAAAAAATATAAAACAACACATGCGTACATGAGCACGTAAATAAAACATCGTAATGAAAGCTGGCTTGGACAAATAACTTATAAAAAAAACACCGTTCCGAGTAAAATTAGGCACTCTCTGCTGATTGGCTGAGCTTCCCCGGCACGCGCGCGCTTTGCCCTGGTGGAGCTGCACCGCCGTGGAGCTGCCGCGGATTTCTACCCCCACCAGCCCCATCCCCCCCCCCACTCCCTCCCCCTCCTCCCACCGGACTCACACCGGACTCACACGGTGAGTCCGGTGCGATTGTGGCAAAGTGGAGCGCACGGAATGAGGCCCCCCCCACCTCACCCCTCCCCCCCACCTCACCCCTCCCCCCCACCTCACCCCCCCATGGCTACTCCGTGTGTGTGGTCACTTTGGCTGCCCTCCTCATTCTAACTCCACTTGCGAGCAGAGGCAGTTTTATCTGTCGCCTCAAGAAGCCGACGTCCCTTCCCGGTGGTGTCTCGTGTGGTTGCAGTGGCGAGTGTGCAGAGATTTGTGAGTGTGAGTTTAGTTGTCCTCGACCACGCACCTTCCATTAGCACTGTTAGCTACGTACGGTGCAAAAGAAGTTCAACATCGTACACTCCACTATGCACAATACACAATATTATCCTTTATTGATATAGCGCTTTTATCCAAGGAACTTGACAAAGGTAATGGGTGATACAATGAGGGTAGCTTTAAGCGATATGGTGAATAGGGATGGGGCATGGGGAGGGGGGTGAGTGGGTACGGGAATTACGGGGGGGGGGGGGGGTGCCTAGGGACGGAGGGAAGGATGGACCAGGTAGAAGAGGTGGTTCTTGAGGGAGGGAGAAACAATATACACTACACTATACACTACACTATACACTACACTATACACTACTATACACTATACACTACTATACACTACTATACACTACTATTCACTACACGACTATACACTACACGACTATACACTACACACTACACTACTATACACTACACTATACACTACACTACTACACACTACTATACACTACACTATTATACACTACTATACACTACACTACTGTACACTACACTACTACACACTACTATACACTACACTACTATACACTACACTATTATACACTACACTACTATACACTACACTACTATACACTACTATACACGACACACTACACGACTATACACGACACCACTACGTACGGTTGGCAACGTACGGTGCGAAAAAAGTTCGACATGTACATTTCAAAGCCGTTGTTTTCTGTTTGCTTTCATTTTTTCTGCTCTTGAAAATTGAGTGCGTTGGTGCCAGTTGTTCCGTTTCCAGCCCTGCAGAGCAAGTGGTGGCAATTCCATATTCGTATGGTAGCGTTGAGGCTCTCCGTATGACAGTCACTGTTGGAGTACCACCACAGAGCTGTGCTTGTGGTGCTGTATCGACACCGGAGGGATGATGATGATGAGTCTCAACCCCTATCCAACTCGGGTTTGACCTCGCGACCTTCCTCTTGCGAGCAGCTCGCTGTGCGGCTAAAACCACCTGGCCATGTGCTAAAAAAAAGTTGTGTTCCTTTAAATAATTATTCTAAAATTTCTGGGAAAGTTATTTAAAACGAAATTAAAACAAACCTTACACACGTCGTCATTCTCATTCTTGAAAAATATGTTCGGAAATAAAAAAAAATTCGAATGTGTTTTCAAACCTCTGTTAATATCATCTTTGTTGATATCCCCCCTCCCCTCCCCCGATATATGCCATTCTTAGCCTCAACCCAACTTTGAGTAAAAAGAAAAGTTTTAGAAAAATGTAGTACAGTAAAAGTTGGCATTGCAAAACACAAAAAATGTGTGGGTTACAAAGCACGTGTTACATTCTTCTGAAGACTTGGTGGCCAAATTATGGCCTCTGGCAAATCGCAAACTCGTGTTTTCTACGGCTGAAAAAAACAAATCTATATGTGCGCAAGAAGCAGAGATCAGAGAAATCCTGTTTCGAGTGTTTGGATGTATGTATGCATGTACACAGCCAACCGTGCTAGATTGGAGGCACGGGGGTTGGACAACAAACTAAACACAACGTAGTTCTTAAGAAATGAGTTTTCAATCTCGACTTAAAAGTGCATATCTACAGTGGCTTCCTAATATGGGAAGTAAGAGCGTTCCAGACGGCCGCAGAAGTGCATCTGGAGAGCGTAGCGTGATGCGGTGACCGTCTTTGTTGGACGGTTCACCATAACCATCAAATGGCTTCTGTATTTGGACTCAGTCAACCAGCCGGCACTTCTGCAATTCACGAAGACCTCACCTGTCCACCTTGACTTGATAAGCAAGCGCAGAATACCACACTCGAACTCATTTGACACTCTGGCCCACGCCGGCTCGGTGATGGCACTGCGGTCATTCGCGGTTGCGCCACCGCTCCCCCGACAGTGATGCGGCCCCCAACAGAAGCAGACCTCGTTTGTGCGAGCTAACGAGGGCATCCCGTGTGCTATCACCGCGGTCAGGACGTTGTGTACAGCGGTCAGAGGCACTTGCTTTGTTTTGCATTGCACACAGGATGCTGTGGAAGCCGCCCGTTGGTGGTTTGTGTGCTCACAGCTCCACGTTGACAAATGGCCAGTCCTCACCACAGTAACCACCAACTTGGCCACTCTCTCATTCCCGGGAGGTGAGACTCCTTCATGGGCTGTGGCGCATGCCAGCATGATTGCCATGTTTTTCCGCCAACTCCTGTGAAATCAACAGTGATTTGCGTCCTTTTGTAGAGGGTCGCTCCCGTCACAGGAACGTGGAATTTCCACCCCCAACTCAAACGAGTCACCACTATAATGCTCATTTGGGCAGGACGTCACTTAGACTTTTGACTCGTCCTGAAAGGCACTCCACTGTCATTGCATTTACTGTTGTTGTTGTTGCGATTGTTTACCCAGGAAAGGCTTGCGGAGCCTCGTGACTCTTTCCAGGAGGGTCCTGCCAAGTATTGTTGCCGGCAACTTGCGGCTCGGTGGGCTTTGCCTGGTGAGATAAAAATTACGTAGTTTGTTTATTTTTAAGTGATTTGATTAACTTTCCTATACGTTGCACTCCTGTTGTGTTTTTGCATTGTTGTTGTAACGTTATTACCTGCCCCTACTGGACATATTTGATGAAGAGCTTCATAGCTCATCGGATTCCTCCAGTAAACACATTCTGATTCTGTATTCGCATGCATTGGGGTTCTTGAAATATTTTTTTCTATCGAATTCGAAAAAAAATTCTCTTTGGGTTGTTTTGGTGGCCGGCTCCTGCAGTAGGGGGTGACGCTTGCCCATTTCTACTCCGATGTTGTTGTTGTTGATACGGGCATTGGCTTGCGAGTCAACACAGATGACAGGTTCGTTGAAAAGGGAGTAATTGTGTCCCACGCGGGCATGTCCCGTAGTCACACAGATGTTCCACCAGGGACAATTATGACAACAACAAGAAACCATAATGGGTTCTCCGAAAGCTGTGGTCTACAATGGGGACGCTCCATTTGAGTCGCTGTGGGGAGTGCCTGGGAAGGGAGGCTTGGCGCGGTCACGGCGGCAGACGTGGTCGCGCTATCAGACGTCGCGTGTTGTTTGTCAGCGAGGAGGAATGTGGGCCTCGTGTGGTGCTGCAGTTGCACCCTCTGGGAAGCAGGGCTCTGAAAACAGGGGCTGGCGGATCTCACGTTTACTGAATCGCTGTTGATTTTGGGGTCAGGCCGCAGGACTGATCTGAGCAGTCCTCACAAGTGTATGTAGCAGTGGACGCTGTGTCTACTGATTAACTTGGTTGTACTGCGTGCAACGTTTGTAGAACTTCTTCGGCACCGTACATAGCCAACCGTGCTACTCGGAGGTGCGGATTACTCTTCAACTTGCCGGCCAGTCATCTGAAACGTTCTTGACTGGTGCGTCCAAACGCTTGTACACGTGACGGTTTACTCCAATTGGCTGTTGTCGGGTTGGTGCAGGGTTTCACAGATCATTACATGGCCTCACCAGAAAATCTATTGCGAATCATGATATTCGCTAAGAAAATCTACGCGTTCAAAACCGTGATTTACATTTTTTGTCATTTATCGCCAAATGTAATTGTGAACGGCGCTGTCAGCGTCGCGTCATCACGAGATGGAGAATCCATTCGTGCCCCTCTCGGAGCGGTGCCCGCGGAAGCGGATATCACAGAACTGCATCTGAGATCCCTTCGTCCAGTGAGCTGTGGTCTGCACAGTCGAGGGCAGCTTAGAGGTCGCAGAGCCGAGTGTCACCCAACCCCCACCGTGACGCAGTGCTGCGCCGGTTTCCTCCTCCCACACGACGCCAAATGCTCACAAACCCTCTCCCGTTCCGAGACGTCTCCAAGTTGCAGGGTGTGGGGTGTCCCGTTCACCACCGAATCTCGGAACGCGCGAGCAGCTCGGCGTGAATTTTGTTTAGAGAGGCATTGCGCCGTTGTTTTTAAAGACATTGTGACTCACCGCAGAGAACCGTAGCGGCACGACCGCACTTTACGATAGCTGGCACTAAACTGTGCTACACACCCTCTTGTGTGGCCTTATGTCTTCCAGAATCAGAATATTTACTTGTACTGGAGGAATCAGTTGAGCTGCAAAGCTCTTTTTCACAAATGTCCAAGATCACAGATCCCTGACTTGAAGACGTACCGATAAAGTTATTGCATATTAGTTTATCTTACGATTCCGTTCGGATGACGCACACGTACGTCATCGGTAATGACTGGTGCCGTGCGTGTACATCATTGGAACGGAATTACGTGTGTGCGTGTATGTTGAACTTCTTTCGCACCCTACATAGTCAACCGTACTAATCGGAAGTGGGGGGGGGGGGGGAAGGACAACAAACTAAACACAAAAGCAATTCTAAAGAAATTATTTTTCAATCCAGATTTAAAAGTTCACAGGTCTAGTGGCTTCATAATATCGGAAGAGCGTTCCAGACGGCCGCAGAAGCGTGTCTGAAAGCACGCGACGCGGTGACCGTCTTTGTTCGATGGCCAGCCATAAGCTGCTGCTGCTGCGAGGTATTGCAGTTCATATGTGGCAAGCGCTGTGTGTGTCATGAGCGCGAACGTAAAATGTGTTCGTTCAGCAACCGGACCCCAATGCAGCTCGGCGAGCACTGGACGGACATGTGCGAGTCTCCCTCCCACCCCCTCCCCCCCACGTGACCTCCAACACCCCCCCCAGCCCCCCCCCCCCCACAGCGTGGGCTCTGTCGTGGCCGTGCCTTGCTCAGGCCCCTCCGTGTGCATCGCGTGACGCGCACAGCCAGCAGAGTCGAACATCTGGAGCTGTGCACTTTTAAATCCTCGTCTAGATTGAGAAATAATTTATTTTTGTGTTTATATTGTTGTCCTTCACCCACACTTCATTAGCACGGTTGGCTACGTACGGTGCGAAAGAAGTTCCTACATAAGTACAAATCGCAGGCGCAAGTGCCAGCGCTTTGTGTGTAGCTTGCGTATGTTTGCTGGAGCGTTTTGACGCGTCGCAATGGTTAAAAACAAACACTCGCGAACCCTGACCGCTGTTGGCCAAAACGTTATCCCCAAAGTGCTGGGAAATCGAGACCCTGCACATGACTCAACTGGGATAATGCTTAGCAGCAGCAGCGGCAGCAGCAGCAGCAACATCGCCATCAACCCCCACCACCACCACCGAGCGTGAAAACATTGGGCCAGAGTCCTCCTGACAGGAAGAGTCCTCAGATTTGGCGGCTTGGGTCAACAAGCGTCGTCGACCAATAAAATAAATAATATGCCAAAGCTGTGACGCATTGCCGAGTCTTGAGTGCACGTGCGAGGCTGGTGAAAGAGAGGAGGCGCAGGGGGGTGGTTGGAATCCCACCTCCTCTTAGTTCTGGCCATAGCCGTCTTCTTCTTCTTCTTGTCGTACAGCTGACGTCGATGCAGAGCCAACAACCACAGCGTCACATTGCGGTGGTGGTCGTCGAGCCAGACGACCCACGTCAGGACCAGCGGAGTCGTGTATCATCGTCATCGCCGCCGCCGCCGTGCGGTGCGTCCTTCGTATTTTTGTGGCTCGGGGCATTGCGCCGTCGTGTTCTGGATGGCCACAGTCGGGCAGTGGCGTCGAGTGACTGGCGTGGGCCTCGCTGGAATGAAGTGGTGGGTGGTTGGGGTGGGCTTTCTCTCCCCTCTCTCAATTCACACTCCCCCCCCCCCCTCCTCGATCCGTAGCCCAGCGCCTGGGCCCCTCCAGGACGAGGCTTCCCCCCCGGGTGCAGTTGCAATACCTGGGCGCTGGGTAGCTGCTGCTGCGGCCACTGCCGTGGGTAGGGCTGGGCAACCTTTCACAGAAGAAGAGGAGCTATTTTATTTAGATTTTTGTCTGACCAAAATGGTTTGAGAGCCGCATCGCACGCGGAGCTTCTCGCACACGTGCACGAGCATTGCCGGTACACGGGAGAAACAAACGAACGATGACAAACAAATTCTGACTCGAATAAACAGAATAGGCGATGGAATAAACCGCGTCTATTTAGTTTATTTTCTCTCCACAGTTATTCTTGAACAGCACCGTTTGGCCGTTGCGCATTTTGTCGTCACCAGGACATTCCGTAGTCGCACATTTCCTGCCATATTTAATCGATTATCTTCTTACGTTCAATTATGTTGTTTCAGATTTATATAAAAAAAATACGCTGGCTGCAAGGGACCAGCCAAAGAGCCACGAGGGGGAAGCCAAAGAGCTCCGCTCGCGACTCCAGAGCCACAGGTTGCTGACCCCTGGCCATTATCAACATCTCCAATTAGCACGGTGGATCACATACACTGCTAAAGTACTTCAGCGTACATTTTATATTTATCATCTTGCTTCCTCATTCTCCTCGTCTTCACCTTATCATCATCTCCTCCTCCTCCTCACTCCTCAAGTTACCAAAACAAGCGAAGGGCCCTCTCTCCCCCGGAGGGGGGAGTCGGGGGGGACGCGATGTCCAACCGTTGCGGAAACGCCGCTGGTGCACTCGGGGGGGGGGGGGGGGGGGGGGGCTCGTGTGCAATTTCCTCACCGCCCGAGCTGCGCCTCCCTCTTCCACCTCCTCCTCCGGCTCCTTCGTCCCCCACCGCAAGCCAGCAGCCGACCGCTCTCCCTCCTCCCGTTTCCTGTTCCGCCAGCGAGCGCCGGGGGCTATAAGCGAGAGTCTCCCGCCGCACGCGCTGCGAGCAGCGACAGCGCGTCGCACGCTGACCCCCGAGCTCCAGGGCGCATTGTGAAACAAAGAGAGACGATTTCTTAAATCCTTGTTTTCGCTCCCCCGTTTTGCGTCTCTCGAGTTTGCTTTGTCTCAAGACCGCGCAGAGTTTCTTGTTGCGATGTCGTCCCACCGTGGGCTGGGCGTGCGACTGCTGCCGCCGCTGCTGCTGCTGCTGCTGGCGCTGCTGCTGCCGCTGGCGCCGAGTGCCCCCTTGGCCCCGGAGAGCGGCGGCGGCGGCGCGGACCCCCAGGACTACGGGCAGCCCGGAGAGCGCGACGCCGCCGGGGGGGCGGGCGACGGGGAAGACGACGCGCCCCTCGCCTCCTCCCTGCAGGAGAAGAGCGAGGAGAAAATGCGCAACCTGAGGATGGCCGTGGTGCGTTTGCCTGCCCCCCCCCCCCCACACAGTCACACCTCTCGCGTCCCATTCCCAGATCTCACTCCACTCCTCGGCTGTTCGCACCTCCTCGGTCCAATGTTAGGAAGACCACTGGAGCTGAAAACTCTTTCTTGAAAACTGCTTTATTGTGTTTAGTTTGTTTTCCTGCCCCCCTCCCGCCACCTCTGAGCACAGTTGGCTGAGTACAGTGCAAAAGAAGTCCATCATACGTACACATTCTGTGCACGCGGTCCAAAATCTCACTCTGAAAACTTTCCAGCTCCTCCACCTCTGCTTACCTCGCAGCTGCAGGATCACTGCCTCGACCACACCAAATCCTCCTCCGACCATCAACCCCGTTCCCTGTCTCTGTCTCGCACGTGCGCAGAAATACCTGAAGAACCTGGGCTACACGGAGACGCGGAACGACTCGAGCAGCATGGTGCAGCTGCCCTCCTCCATCCGCAAGATGCAGCGCTTCTTCCGCCTGGCGGAGACGGGCGAGCTGGACGCCGCCACGGTGGCCGTCATGAAGAAGCCGCGGTGCGGGGTGCCCGACGTGGCCGCCTACAACCTGTTCCCTCGCAAGGAGAAGTGGGACCAAGAGCAGCTCACCTACAGGTGGGCCGCGCACAAACCGGGCTCGGCACGGCGCAGTCGGTGGCGGCGGCGGTGGTTTCGGCACACCGGCCGTGCCGCGCTCGTGGCCTTGGTGCAGTGACACGGCCCGGCGGCGATGCCTCGGATGTTTCGCGGTTCGAATCGGAGTGGCAGCCCTGGTTATTACCGCGGGCGTAGTCACTAATGGTAGTGGTAATGACGATACTACTACGCGCCGTCTGATTCTCTCACAGAGGACGTGAAAGTTCCCATCATAGTTCTTGTTTGGGTTAGATCGCGTAAGTGTAAATGTGTCGGTACACCCACCACCACCCGACACAGCCAATTAGTAAGGTTCGTCGCGTAAACAAAACCGGTGTGTTGGAGGGTAAACCCACAACATTTACAATTCGAGTACGACGTTTATATTTTTGCAATCTTTTATATTTACAAAATCTAACCCAATTAAAACCTTTATTATGAAATAATACTGGTCGCGAAAGCCGATGTATTAAAGTTCTCCCGATGGCATTCATAATTGTTTCAGTCAATGTTAGCCACTGAGGTCATGACGGATTTCTTTTTTCATTCCTGTTAAACTAAACTATAAACTGTTGGTATTTATCAAAGTAAGGCTCACTACTGAGCAACGTAGCTCTTTATCCGAAGCGTCCTCGCTCTCACAAATGATAGCCCAACGAGACGTGGCTTATCATCATCACGTGGATATTCACAGCAGCAAAATACTCCAAACACGTGACGTTGATTCTAAATGTGGAGGGAAAAACCAGAGGACCCGGGGAAAAATGTACATAACCACGGGGAGAGAGACACGCAAACTCCATGTACACGGGCGTCAGGGTCGGGATAGAACCCACGGCCTCCTGTATACCAGGCGAGGTAGTCAACATATCACCACCGTGGCGCTTTATGCCCCTGTACTGTAAATAGTCATTTCCTCCTCGCAAAAACAGAGCAGACAATTCGGTATCATCGCGGCCAATTTTTCTTGACCGCGGACAAAACTCGTCGTGACCGAATGGCTGAATGACGACTGGGGCGGCGGCGGCGGCGGCGGCGGCGGTGGTGGTGCCATGGTGGTGCCGGCGGCGGTGGCGGCGGTGGTGGCGGTGGTGCCGCTTGACCGCGTTTGCGTGCGTGGCAGGATCCTGAACTACACGCCCGACCTGGACACGCGCCTCGTGGACGACGCGTTCGCACGCGCGCTGGCGCTGTGGAGCGCCGTGACGCCGCTCACCTTCCAGCGGCTTTACGATGGCGAGGCCGACATCATGATCATGTTCGGCCGCGGAGGTGAGACACCCCACCCACCCCCCTCCTGCTCCTCCCGCCCCGCCCCCCACTACTGCCGTCACCCCCCACTATCTCCCCCGCCCTCCACTAGTTAAGCCTAACTAAAGTAGCACCTAATCCTAACTAAGGTAGGGCCCTAACATAATAAATGTAGAAACTAACCATAACCAATGTAGAGCGTAACCCTAACCAATGTAGGGCCTAACTAACCAACGTAGCGCCTAACCCTAACCAATGCAGCACCTAACCCTAACCTTAAAATGGGTGTACGAATTATCAGGAGGCAACGAATGTTCACCGATGGGAACAAATATCCATCGGGTATCGTTTTCTCTTTTCCTCTATTGCGCTCTTTGTGTTCATGGCGGGGGTCAACAACTTTCAGGTTCACCTCCGATTAGTGCGGTTGGCTATGTACGGTGCGAAAGAAGTTCTATACGCATATATATGCACATAAGTTGAACTTCTTTTACACCGCACGTAGCTAACCGTGCTAATCGGGGGTGCGGGGGCTGGGAAGTACAATACAAAAGGCAGTTCCAAATGAACGAGTTTTCAATCTAAAAGATGTTAAAGTGCACGACTCCAGTGGCTTCCTGATAGCGGAATGAAGAATGCTCCAGACGGCCGCAGAAGCGCATCTGAAAGTGCACGATGTGGTCACCCTCTTTATATTGTGGCCAGTCAAAGGCCCCTGCGAGGATGACCGGCGTTCGCGTGATGATGCTTCACGCTCCCTGACGCGTGCGCCTCTCAGAGCACGGCGACGGCTACCCGTTTGACGGCAAGGACGGGCTGCTGGCACACGCCTTCCCTCCGCGCAGCGGCGAGGGGGGAGACTCGCACTTCGACGACGACGAGGAGTGGTCGCTCGGGGAGGGCAAAGGTAAATCAACGGCGTGGCGACTGCTCCCACACCCATGGCGCAGGCGTCGCCGCCGCCGCCGCCCAGCGGCCGGTGGCCCCCACGGCTGGGGCCACCGGGGTGGCCGCGCGCGCAGCGCCGGTGGTGGCGCGTCTCGAGCCGCTGTGCTGCACCGCACATTTTTGTGACGTCGCCACCAGTTTCGCTGCGGCTACTGCCTCCGTTGCTGCATTGGCGGTGGTGCGTGTTGTCGGCGGTGGTTGGTGGGGGTGGTGGTATTGTAACGTCGATGACGCCATCGGTGGGCGAGCAGTGATCAAGACGCGCTTCGGGAACGCCGAGGGAGCCACGTGCCACTTCCCGTTCTTCTTCGAGGGCGTGGAGTACAACGGCTGCACCGCCAAGGGCCGCAAGGACGGGATGCTGTGGTGCTCCACCACCGCCGACTACGACACCGACGCCAAGTATGGCTTCTGCCCCTCTGAAAGTGAGTGCCACGTGCCCTCTCGATCACTCGCTCACTCACTCACTTACTCACCCGCTCGCTCACCCACTCACTCACCCGCTCGCTCGATCTCCCGCTCACCCATCCTGGAGTCTCGTCGTCCCCCGTTGCCGTGGCGGTTTTTTGCGACCAGTGGCCGCCCCGGTTAATAGTGCCGGGTGTCTGGACCCCGCTGTCCGCGTCACTCGCAGTGGCCGTGAAAGATCCCCACGACGTCATTCTGAACGGAGCAGGCCACAAAAACGGCAACGCAAATCTCACAGTCGGGTAAAACCACGAAGCGACATCGCACGCCGACCGTGGAACTACCGCCACCGACAATACTCGTGCGTGAAACGTAGCACCTTCATGTTCGCCTTGCATGATGAAAATTGCACATTTACCAATGGTCCTTCAATGTTATTATGATTAACTTCACTGCTCCTCCTAACCTACCAGGTACTCTCATCTGTGTAAGCCACTTTGTACGTACGTACGTTGAACTTCTTTCGCGCCGTACGTAGCCAACCGTGCTAATCGGAGGTACAGTGGGGTGAAGTACCACAAACTAAACACAATGACGAGCAGTTCTAAGGAAACGAGATTTTGATTTAGAAAACGAGTTTTCAATTCATATATCAATGGATTGCACAACGCATTGACCAGCGCATGCTGCCCCCGCCGTGCGCGCTCCGCCCCCCCCCCCCCCCTGTTTACCCACCGTGCGGCCGCTGGCACCCCCAGGCCTCATGACGTTCGGCGGCAACGGCGGCGGCAAGCCGTGCAAGTTCCCCTTCGTGTTCCTGGGCGAGACGTACGACTCGTGCACCGCCACCGGGCGCAAGGACGGCTACCGCTGGTGCTCCACCACGGAGGACTACGACCGCGACAAGCTCTACGGCTTCTGCCCCTCTGACGGTGACGGGGGGGGCGGGGGGCAGTGGGGGGGGGGCAGTGGGGGGAGAGGGGGCATCGCCGCAGCGTCCGGCAGGAGTCGAGCCCACTCTGGGCCCTCGCTGAAACGCGGCGGTCTTTCCCGCTGGCCGGCTATTTGCCCGTGCCACTGGCGCGTTATCTAAGCCGTGCCTCAAGACTTCGTTCGCATGGCACGGTGAAGCCAGGGACGTCGTCTCCGCGGGTGTCGAGGTTGTGAAGAAGGTTCGGCAGCCTCTGCGGAGGCTCGGCGGCAATCGGCGAGAGTTGGTTGCGAATCGGCGGCGTGGGAGTCGTTTGATCGTGCGATCGACGGCCAGGCCGTGGCGATCGCTGTCGCGCTGCGGACTGTGAAGGCCGCGTCGCAGTGTGGATGGTCTTCTCGCAGCGCCGAGTGCGGAGCCAAACCGCACTACGCCGGCCTCACGAGACATCCGAGGTGCCCCCCTGCACGCTGAGGAGCTCGGATGTGCCAGTGGCCAAGGGGGGTCTAGAGGAGGTCGTGGTGGTATACAGGAGATCATTCGTTTGATCCCGACCCTGATGCCTACTGTATTTATGGAGTGTGCTTGTCTCTCACCATGTGGTCGCGTGGATTTTTCTCCGGGTCCTTTGGTTTTTCCCTCAACGTTTAGAACCAACATGCTTTCAGAGTATTTGGCTATTATATTAATGTCCACGTGATGATGATAAGCCACATCGTTGAGCTATCATTTGTGGCTAATTCGCTTCTGAAAAAGAGCTGTATAGCTCAGTGGGCCTTACCTGGCAAAGTAAAGAACTTGTAGAATTTGTAATAAATAAATTTCACTTGAGTACCAGGACTTGTACTATCTTCGCGATACAAATGTTGTTTGACCAAACTAGTCGCTGGGAAACCGCTTGCCCCGACTGACCGAGCGGTTGGGGCACTGCTGCCTCTCCGAGCCAGCAGATGCCACGGCAATTGCTCGTCCGGGATTTTCAGAATCTTTACTTCGACTTGCAGGAGGAGGAGTCGCAGATGTCCAGTGCCGGGGCGGGGCCGTGAGTTCACAACAGCAAGAGGGAAGCGTTTGTTTTCAGATTTTTTGTTTAAAGAAATAAAATAATATTCACGAGTGCGATGTCGTGCGTGGGGCGTGGGTTCGTGCCGCCCCCTGATCCCACTCGTTCCCGTCCGCAGCCATGGCGACGTCGGGCGGCAATGCGCAGGGCGCGTCGTGCGTCTTCCCCTTCGTGTTCCTGAGCGACTCGTACGACGCCTGCACGCAGAACGGCCGCAAGGACGGAAAGTCCTGGTGCGCCACCACCTCCAGCTTCGACGAGGACAAGAAGTGGGGCTTCTGTCCCGATGCTGGTGACCTCCCACAACCTCCACTCACCCCTCCCCCGTCCCCCCTCGTGGGTGAACACCACTTCGAGGCGAAATGAAATGGGCGAATAAAGATGTCCACGCTGAGGTGAACATCAGTGGCGCGCCCAGCTGAACATTTCCGAGGGGAGCAATTTGTTGGAAAAAGCGAACCAAGTCAGACGGGGCGCCACGGTGGCTATGAGATGTTGACTACCTCGCCTGGTTTGCAGGACGTCGTGGGTTCGATCTCGACCCTGACGCCTGCTGCTGTATATTTGGAGTTTGCGTGTCTCTATCTCTCATCATCATGGTGGCTATGAGATGTTGACTACCTGGCCTGGTTTGCAGGACGTCGTGGGTTCAATCTCGACCCTGCCGCCTGCTGCTGTATATTTGGAGTTTGCGTGTCTCTCTTTCTCTGCCTGTGGTCGCGTGGATTTTTCTCCGGGTCCTCCGGGTTTTTCACTTCGCATTTAGAATCGACATCACGTGTTTCAAATATTTGGCTGCTTCTATCAATTTCCAGGTGATGATAAGCCACTAACTTCGTTGAGCTATCATCGGTGATAGCCAGGTCTCTTCTGAAAAAGAGCACTCACTGGGCCTTACAACAGGGAGAGAAAGACACGCAAACTCCAAATATACAACGGGTGTCAGGGTCGGGATTAAACTCACGGAGCTGCTGTATTCCAGGTGAGGTCGTTAACATCTCGCCACCATGGGCGCTCGCACGTGTCCCCTCAGAAACAACTGGTGTGGGGGGAGGGGGGGACACCTGTGAGAGAGGTGGGACACGACCGGCAAACAAATGAAGCCCGAGTCGTCGAGTTCTTCTGCTCGCCCAGCGGAGAACTCGAGGGGACCGGCACGAGTGGTCATCCGCACGATGGGCCCGGCCGGCGAGCTCCCTGACCTGACCGTGCGCCGTGACCCCTCCCGTCCCCCCCCCCTCCCCGCCACCGTGCCCAGGCTACAGTCTCTACCTGGTGGCGGCGCACGAGTTTGGCCACGCGCTGGGCCTGGAGCACTCGCAAGAGGAGGAGGCTCTCATGTTCCCCACCTACAAGTTCACGCGCGACAACCCGCTCACCCCTGATGACATCGCCGGCATCCAGTACCTCTACGGTGGGCGGGCGGGCGGACGGGCGGGCGGATGGGCGTGTGGGAGGGAGGGTGGGAGTGCAGGTGGGTGGGTGGGAGTGCAGGTGGGTGGGTGAGTGGGTGGATAGATGGGTTTGTGGTAGGGAGGGTGCCCGTCCCTGGGGAAGGGACTGGCATTGCGCGGGGACTGCTTGCTACCCGCGTCAGGTTAGCACCTCTGATTAGCATGGTTGACTATGTACGGTGCGAAAGAAGTTCAACATACACACAACATACACGCATGCATTCCCACTTTTTGCCACTGGCACATCGAGAGGCGAGCCAGCGCGGGGCCCTGACGGTGCGGGTGGTGTTTCCACCGGCTCGTTGAGGCCGTGCCGAGCCGGAACCAAACTGTGATGCGCTGCTGCTGGTCTCTAAAAGACATTCGTGTCTGGCTCGTGGCCAAGCAGGGCCAGGGTCGAGGCTACCGACACGTTCATTTTCAGTGATTACACTGAGGACACGGCATACCCTGGTGGTCCACTGGTTAGGATTTGGCGCTCTCATCTCCGCTGCCCGGGTTCAATACCGGTCAGCGAACGAGTTTCGCACCTCTGATTAGCATGGTTGGCTATGCACGGTGCGAAAGAAGTTCAACGTACATACATACGTACATCAGGGGTCGTCTTCACTGCGTGCGACGCAGCTGGGCATGTGCAGTGGAAAAACAATGCTGGCGCCTCCTGAACAGCGCTGGGGCTGGCTCGGCACAGCTGGTTTGGATAAGAGGGCCCACGGGCATTTAGATGCTCAGTTATTCCAGATGAGCAGTGGTGTCGATGGTAATGATGTTGATAATGGTTGTTATGATAGTGGTGAAGGTGTTGGTGCTGGTGGTGTTGATTATGGTTGTTATGATAGTGGTTAAGGTGTTGATGGTGGTGGTGTTGATTATGGTTGTTATGATAGTGGGTGATGATGGTGCTGGTGATGCTGATGGTGGTGACGACGGTGATGTCGGTGGTGGTGACGCCCCCCCTCCCTCCCTCCCTCCCTCCCGTCCCTTCCCCCGTTGGTGCAGGCGAGGGGAAGGGCGGGAAGCCCTCCAAGCCCACCAAGGCCCCAGTTGCCCCACCGACTCAGGCTCCCGACACGGGGCCCAAGTACGAGGTGTGTAAGGACGTCAAGGTGAAATTCGACGCCATCGCCCAGATCAACGGGCAGGTCTACTTCTTCAAGAACAAGTGAGTACAACCCAGCGGCCAGCGCCGGTCGGGACTACGAATTGCCAAGCGTGTGTGTACCGCGTGTTGAACTTCTTTCGCACCGTACGTAGCCAACCGTGCTAATCAGAGGTGCGGGGAAGGACAAAAAACGCCGTGAAGTGGGAGGAGGAGCGGGTTTAATGAGCGATGGGAGAGCCTGTGCACGCCACACACACGCACTGCGGAGGGGGGGAACACCTTCATCACCTCCATCACCTCCTCCTCCTCGTGCGCCCGCCCCTGTTGCAGGATGCACGTGCGCGTGGCGCAGCCAGGCTCGCGGGCGGGCCGTCCCCGCTGGAACGCCGACGTGTGGGAGGGCCTCCCCGAGAGGGTTGAGGCTGCGTACGCCGAACCCAGCAGCAACCACACCGTGTTCTTCTCCGGTGAGCACCCCCCGCCCCCCCCCCCCCCCAACGCGATCGAACCGCCGCTTTGCTGCCAGGGTTAGCAAATCTCGCAGCTCTCGTCGGTTAATACTGAACTAAAACTACAAACTATTTTAATTTGCTGGTTAAGGCCCAATAAAAACCAGCGCTTTAGGGGCCAGGGCCCGACTTGGAGCGGTTTGCTTACTCCTGCGGTCACGTAACGATGTGTAAGTGATAAAACTAAACAATAAATCATTTTTTATTTGACCAGGTAAGGGCCCACTGAGCTATTGTAGCTCTTTTTCAGAACTGCCTGCTTATAACTACTGATAGCTCAATGAAAGCGGATTATCGCTTGGAGATTTTTAGCGGCCAAATACTCCAAACGTGTGACGATTATTTGCACCGCGGCCGGATAGCTGCGAAGCTGTGCTCACCCATGTCTCCCCGCCCTCACCCCCCTCTCAACTCGTCCTCACCCACCAGGCACCAAGTATTGGGCGTACGCGGGCGGCAAGCTGCTGCCGGGCTACCCCAAGAGCTTGACGCGACTGGGCCTGCCCGCGGAGCTGACGGGCCTGGATGCGGCGTTCTACTGGTCCCACAACAAGAAGACGTACCTCTTCGCTGGGGACAAGTACTGGAGGTATGAGCACCGAGATGATGACGACGATGAACCGTGCCAACGCGCCGTGTGCCGAGCGACGCGTTGGAATGAGGTGGCGCGTGGCTCATAGCAATTTTTGAAAATAAAACTAAACTTTTTTTTTAACCACATGAGGTCCACTGAGCTGTACAGATTTTTGTTCACAAGCGACCTGGCCATCGCACATTGAGAGCTCAACGGAGTGGATTAGTCGCGTGGAAGTTTATAGCAGCGGCCAAATGCTCTTAACGCGTGACGTTGTTTCTAAATGTAGAGGGAAAAACAGGAGGACCCGGAGAAAAATCCACGCAACCACGGGGAGAGAGAACATGAAAACATGCAAACTCCATGTACAGGCATCGGGGTCGGGATCAAACCCACGACCTGCTGTATTTTACAATTAATTGGAATTCATCTGTTAGATCGGGCCTATATATTACATTTTGGACGATCCAATCGTTATTTTCTGAGACGATTTTGGAAAATCAGAAGTAATGTCACTGATATTTTAGTGACGTCATGTCCGGTTTTTCCCCCACCCCCACACCACCAGAAATCGCACCACAATGTACAGTATTAGTACGTGGCGTGTAAATGATGCAAAATATTGCAATCGCAGAATCTGGACAAAATACCAGAAATGCTCCCGGAAAGTCCAACGATATGAATCACAAAAACAAGATTCCAGCGGTGGGAGAGTCACGTGTTCATGTGTGGGGGGACGTTGTTGTGCTCAGATACAACGAGCACAAGAAGAAGATGGATGCCGACTACCCCAAGCTGATCGGCGACTACTGGAACGGCGTGCCGGACAGCGTCGACGCCACCTTGGCACACGGCGGTGAGTCCCGACGGCGGGATGCCAGGACGGCCACTTTCGGGGTCACTGGGGGTCACTCGGGGTCACTCGGGGTCACCCTCTGGTCAATCGGAGTCGCTCAGGGTCACTCGAGTTATTCCACGTCATTCGGAGTCACTCGGGCTCATGTGAACTATTCCGGGTCATTCAGTGTCACTTGGATTATTCAGGGGAAATTCAAAGTCACTCAAGGTCATTCGGGGTCACTCATAGTCAACTGGGCCACTGTATATGAGTCTACGTGAGTCTATGGGTCTCTTTGTGAGTCTATGGGTCTCTATGTGAGTCTGTCGGTTTCTTTGTGAGTCTGTGGGTTTCTATATGTCTGAGTCTCATGGATCGCTAAGCTTGCGGGTCTCTGTGAGTTTGCAGGTCGGTATCTATGTCAATGGGTCTGAGTCAGTGCTTCTTCACGTGAGTCAAAATATCTCTACGTGAGAAAAGCACTGATGATGAAGATATTATTATTATTATTTACTCCTATTTTTATTTTACCAGGCAAGGCCCACTGAGCTGTATAACTCTTTTTCAGAAACAACCTGGTCACAAATTATGTATATCAGAAAAATACTCTCAATGTGTGACGTTGATTCTAAATGTGGAGGAAAAAACTGGAGAAAAATCCACGCAACCATGGGGAGAACGTGCAAACTCCAAATACACAGCAGCAGGCGTCAGGGTTGGGATCGAATTTACGACCTCCTGTACACCAGACGAGGCAGTCAACATCTCCTAGCCACCACGGCACATTGAGCTGTTACCGTGCCAGCAGGTTGCAGTTTCTCATTGAATCCACCTGCACACGTCACCGCCCGAGATTGGAACACCCGAGGCACGGACTCTGTTCAAGTTCAAGTTCATTTATTAGGTATAGCCCTGTGAGCCATTCAGCTCTTGAATCGGGTGCAACCGCAACAAACAAAAAACAAAAACATGAACAAAAAACATCTTAAAGTGAATATGTGACTAAGTGCAAACAGAAAATCCAAGAAAAGACAGCAAAAATATTGCAGAAAAAACACCGTAAACCAACGCTGTGTGCAAAAATCTCAGTGGGATGCAAGTCAAACAACAACAACCACAAGACAGCTTAAATTAAGGCCATCAGTCTAACTCTGTACTACAACAAACAAACATGGCTAAACCAATACACTTTTCGAAATCACCAAAATAAAGCCATGAAAGCAATGAAAAAGCAATCATAGGAACTGTGACGGAATTTTCACAATAAATGGCATAAACAACATGTACTACCAAAACCCTGCAGCCATAGCTGGCTGCATGAGTCACTCCACAACAGCAGGAGCATCAATCGGAGTATTGTAATTTTTCAATGCACCTTTAAGATCAGCACACTAAATCAAAACACAGGTCATACTTTGTAGCGATCATCCGGATCGAAACATTTTATTTTAGGTCACTGAATAGCACTGGCAGCTAGGGGTGTACAACTCCTCTAGAGCAGTTTTGAGTGAAGATCTCATAGGTAGTGACTCAAGTTTCAATTTATTTGCAACAGCATTCCAGACCCTGGGGGCATCAATAGCAAAGGCCCTTCCTCCAGTATATGTACGGCAATAGGGAATATGAAGCTGGTAAATGAGTGTAGACCTTAGGTCAAATTTGTTCTTTGAAACAGAGAGGAGATCCAGCAGGTAATCTGCAGATTTTTTTGTAAGCACATCATGAGTAAATAAGATCTGGTGCACAAGCCGTCGAACATTCAGAGATGTTAAGTTTGACCCAATGTAGAGATCACAGTGGTGAGTCCTATATGGGCAGTTCAATGCAAATCTTAAGGCCGAGTGATACATTGAGTCAAGCTTCTTCCACCGGGGGAGGATCTTGAGGAGGGCGAGCGAGCGTTTTGGATACCGATCCGGGTTTGGATGGGGGGCCTGTGGAGCGAGCAGGGCGATGGAGCCTCGTTCAGCGAGCACGTACGAGGAGCAGCCTGGCTGCGGCGTTTTGGAATAGTCCGGAACCGCGGGGTTATTTTGCTGCCATGGATCTCCACGTGGTGATGATAATGATAAGCCACTTCGTTGAGCTGTCATTTGTGGCCAGGTCGCTTCTGAAAAAAAATGCTAATGGCTCAGTGGGTCTTACCTGGTTAGAAAAATATACAAATATAAAACTAAAGTTTTTTTCACAAGTGATTTGTTTACCTTTCCTATACTTTGCACTCCTGCCGTGTCTTTGAGTTGTGTTTGTTGTTGTCACGTTCTGACCTGCCCCGACTGGACATCTGAGAAAGAGCTTCATAGCTCATCGGATTCCTCCTGCAGTGTAAATACAAATTCTGATAATGCTGGGGACTGTGACCCCTTTGCCCCCCCCCCCCCTCCCTGCCTCCCCTGCAGGTGCCGTCTACTTCTTCAAGGACTTCTACTACCAGAAGTACATGGACCGCAACCTGAGGCTGAGCAAGGTCGGGGTCTGCCTCAAGGACTGGCTGGGATGTTGATGAGCCCAGCGAGAGGCGGGTCCTTTCCGCCGGCTCTCGTGCCCTTGCAGCGCTGCGGGGGCCCCTTCCGTGGGTGCCTCTGTGGGTCCTTGTGACGTCTATGGGGTCCTTGTGACATCTGTGGGGGTCCGTGTGACATCTGCACGCCGCTTGACTACCACCCTCCCGACTGCTCTGCGTGCGTGTCAGGTGCTGCCTGCGCTACCACTGACAGCCGTGCCTCATTGTCGAGAGGCTCTTATGCGCCCCTCTTCCGGGACACTGCTGTGTTGTACAATACAATATGAGATAAAAGCTAAACTATTTTTTTTAATTTTACCAAGGAAGCCCCACTGAGCTATGTAGCTCTTTTTTTCCCCGAAGTGTCCTGGCCACCAATGACAAATACTCTAAATGTGTGGTGATGTTGATTCTAAATGTGGGGGGAAAACCGGAGAATCCGGAGACAAATCCACACCACCACGGGGAGAGAGCGAGAGAGACCTGCAAACTCCAAATATACAGCAGGCGTCAAGGGTGGGAATCGAACCCACGAGCCTCCTGCATGCCAGGCGAGGTATTTAACATCTAGGAAAGCCTCACTTGAGTTTCAAGGACTCGTTTACCAGCCGGGTTCCTGCCGAGTCTCGCCGTAGGGGCCAATGTTGTCGCGTGGTTTTTTCTTTCCCCAAAGCGTGCGGCCTCTTTCAAACCCGCGACGCCGCGTCCTCGCGGACCGACGATGTCGTTACCACGCGCATCGCGTCGCGGTGGACGATCGACGCCCCCCGTGACGTGAGCGGCGCGTAAGTGTTTAATGAGGTTTACACGCCCGCAGGATTAACCGGCTTTCTAAAGAAAGGACTTTCAATCTGGATGATTTAAACGTGCATGACTCCCAGTGGCTTCCTTATATCAGAAGAGCGTTCCAGACGGCCGCATCGTCAGAATCACCACCATCATCAACGCCAACATCCCCCACTTCCTCATGCAGGTACCTCCTCAACATGACCATCAACATGACCACCGCCATCACCACCATCATGTATGTATGTTGAACTTCTATCGCACCGTACGTAGCCAACCGCGCTAATCGGAGCTGCGCGGGGGAAGGACAACAAACACTAAACACACTTAAAACGATGGTGGCGGGCACGAACCGCAAACCTCCGCAACAAGTCGGTGGAACCGCGCCTCCACCGCTCGGGCGGGAAGTCACAGGGGAGGGGGCAGAACGTGGGGACCTGCACCTGGCACCCGGCGCTCCTCTCTCGCTGCTGTGAAGCAATGCCCTCCGCAGTGCCAACTGAAGCAAGGCCCCCCAACCCACTCTCGTTAATTCTCGCAGCCCGCATGCTGCTGCTGCTGCTTGCACTCGCCCGCGATGCCTTGGCCTGCTTCGAGCCTCGCTCACCCCCCCTGCTCCTCCTCGTCACCCCTCTCATTATCCCTGTCAGCATCCTCATCGCCGTCACCAAGCACTCGACCACCCACCACCAACAACAAGAACACATCTCTCCCGATGGCCTTGTCATTGTTGTGGAATATGGTCAAACAACCCCCGTGGGGAGAGCCTCATACTGCACCTGCCATTAGCATGCTTGGCTACGTACGGTGTGAAAGAAGTTCAACACACACGCCTACATCAACGCAACGACTGACGTACAGAACATCGTCGACTTGTTAGGGCGACTGCTGTTGGCGAGCGCCTATTAAGGCCGACGGAGCATGCAAGGATTGTCGTGTGGCCAGCAGCCGTGCCCGGCAGCCTTTGTCTCTCCCGTGCTGATGTTGAAGCACCGCAACAGTCCACAACGACACCAACGCGACCAGCATCGTCGTGGTCGCCATCATCGTCGTCGTTGTCTAGGCAGCGGCTGGATTGGAAGTGATTTCCCACAACTCCCATTAGGATGGCTTGGCTAGGGAAGAGGTGCAAGGCCTGCACAACATCAAGTTGTTTTCATTTTCTTTTCCACGGCCGACCTCTCGACCCCTTACGTCTTCTTCCCTTCCGTTTGGCCCCAACTCGACGGGTGAAGCTTTGGGGTTGTTTGTCGTCTCTCCGAGTTCACGCGAACATCCCGTGGAGGTTTGTTTGGTCTTCTTGCCCGTTCTTGCTCCTTACCCTCCCCTCTGCTGTCCCCTCCTCTCTGCTCCCACGACGACGACGACGAATTCTTTCAAAATAAACAGCGGCCGTGGCTGCCTGGCTGGCGCAACGCGCGAATCTGACTCGTTCCAAAAGCTGAAAATAATAATAATGACCATGATGATGCATAACGAGCACATTAAAGTCAGAATTTCCTCGAAACCGTCGATAATTATGATTACTATGAAATGGCTTTTTAGGTCCCGTAGGAGGATAAACAGTGCCCTTGGAGATGTCAACACCCACAGGCAGCTGAGCTTTCAGAGGTGCTGGGCGGAGCAGGGCTGCTGCTGCTGCTGCCCAGCGTGTGTTGTTGTTGTTGTTGAATCTGCGTTCACCACACGTGTGCGGCTAAAGCGAAACACCGTCGCGTTTATTAGCGCTGTGACTGCGACGCTTTTTAGATTCATCTTCTTGGTTCTTTCGGTAAAGTCACGTAGAATGGAAATAATAAAATAATAAAAAGAAAACAATAAAATAATTCTCACGACGTTTCGGCCACAACGCAAGTAGCCGTCCTCAGGTGGAGAACAGGTCTGTCGAGGAGACAGTCATTCAGAATTATGTTATTATGTTTTTATTTTTATTATTTTATTATTTCCATTCTACGTGACTTTACCGAAAGAACCAAGAAGATGAATCCCTGAAGTCACGAAAGCTTTAAATCGAGCCTTTCAGATTGTCATGTTTTCTTCTTCGTGCATCAGGAGCTACAATAGGGGGGGGCAGGAGCGGGGGGGCTGCATCCACTGTGGGTAAGCGAAACCCCCTAAAAGATCACAAATGTGTGCGCTAAGCCAGGGTTCTTCATCGCAAGGGCCGCGGGTGACTGTCGGCCCCTGGTGGCCTTTCGTGCGGCCCGCGACAATACACACAATGAACAATACACACAATGAACAATACACACAATGAACAATACACACAATGAACAATACACACAATGAACAATACACACAATGAACAATACACACAATGAACAATACACACAATGAACAATACACACAATGACGCAAGGAGTGAAAACACTCCCCCTAAATAATAATCGTCGCGCTGTCAAAACCCCCCACTGGTTTGAAATGTGTGGCGGCCCTCACACTGACGATGTCTCATCGGCGTAAAGTGCCCTCCTCCCCCATGCCTCTGCAAACGAAGTGTAAGCACCGGGCGCGAGGCGGACACCCGCCGTGACGTTTGGACAAACCCGCCGTGACGTTTGGACAAACCCGCCGTGACGTTTGGACAAACCCGCCGTGACGCTCTGGCGCCTCGTGCGCTCCTGGCTGCGGCACGGGGACGCGAATGGCGGCGGTCGCGCCGAGACTTTAATGCGATTCTAAAAACGAATAGACACAAAAAAAACCCTCGGAGGTCAACGGCCGCCGGTAACGGCGGTGTGATGCGTGGCCTCACAAGGAGGAACGTTCTAAAGGGCAACTGTTTGTAGGACGATGGGCCCTTTCGTTTGTGCGCGCTATGAAGAAGGGCCATGGCCCGAAACGTCACCTATTTTTATATATATATTTTTTTCCTTTCAAGGCCAACGAGCGGCTCTATCCACGGACGCGTGGGGTTGTTTTGGTTTTTGTCGTTTGCGCGCCACGTGGGCGGCCGTCAATTGAATTCTCTCCCACCAGGGAGTGTTCGTAGTCCTACCCCCCCCTACCACCCCCCACCACCACCCCCCTACCACCCCCACCACCACCCCCCTACCACCCCCCCACTTATTTGTGGCCCCGGAGCAACCGATATTTGCTCTGGTTTAGGGGGTACAAAAAAAAGAAATTGGCTACATTTGGTGAGGACGAAAGTTAGGCCCAAAACAACACGGAGAGTGAAACAACACGGGGAGCGTGCCACCGACGGACCCCGCCCCCCGCCGTTGGTGAAAGTGTCACCGCTCAAGGCTTTCTCCGTTTGCGCGATGGAAGAGTCAGAATTTGTTTAAAGCAAAACGTGAAAAAAGGGCTGTACAGATATTTTGTAGAGTGAGCCACAATGTTCCCGAACATTGATGTTGGGGAACTAATCTTGATTCAACGCGAGTGAACATTCGGGAGATGACACACACACGGGGGGGAGGGGGTGACGCTGTGGGCAGTGCAGGACCTCCCATTGTTGCACTGCACTCCTATATTCCCACGGTCCCTGTTCCCTGCCTACACCGACCTCCACTGACGAGCGAGGTGAAGTATGGTCAAATAACCCCCCCCCCGACCCGCCCGGTGTGGGTGGGGCCCATCCCAAGCGGCGCATGTCAGTGCTGTACGCGTGCACGCATGTCAGCCGGTCAAGGCGCAGCCCTGCAAGTGCTCTCTCTCGCCACTGCTGGCGGATGGGCCTCCCATGCGCGCGAGCTCCAGAGGGTACTCGGCCTCTACTCTTCTGCGCTGACCACGCGTGCTGGGAGAGGGGGGGGGAGTCATCCAGCAGTGGATTGACTAAAGGGGCGCTCCCATAGAAGCAGTGGTTACACTCAGCCGCGCTCTGCCTTGCCACGGAAACCTCTTCCCCCCCTCCCTCTCCCCCTCCCCTCCTTGTCCCGATTCGTTCCGGAGTTTTTTTTTTATATTTCTGCTCGTTAAGCCCGGCTTGCTGGTTAAAAACAAATAAAAACCAAACTATTGGAACACAACGCGTCTGTCCGCTCGCTCGCTCGCTCCTCGACGGGAATGAAACTATGTTGTAACACGACTTTGGTTCCTGGGTACTAAGTGTTGTTTTCTAATTGCTTATGCCTCAAAAGTACAGAAAATTGGCGATTATTAGCCACTAACTTTGCTTTTGTGACCAGGACTTTATGTGAACGAATGACACATGCACACCAAGTTTTCTCTTTGAAAATAGGAACATTTCTAAATATGACTGTCCTGGTCACAAAAGCAAAGTTTGTGGGGAATAATAGCCACTTTCTGTACTTTTGAGGCATAAGAAATTAGGAAAATAACACTTAGTACCCAGGAACAAGAACGAAATGTGTTACACTGTGAATTATTTCGTGGGTAAAAGAGAGACGGAAACTAGAAAAAGAAACCGGAGCGCCAATTTAAAGTGGAAACCCACCGAGTTTATTTTTTCGGGCCCACGTCGTAGAGAATCACAAAAAGGTGCCGACGGCTGGGCCCGGTTCACAGAGGGAGGCCACGGCGATGCCGGTCCACTCGGCCCGGGTCACTGTCGCGAGCGAGACTCGTCAGGGCCTCTCGGGCTGTATCCAGTAGCGTCACTAGCGTGGTGAAGTATGGTCACCTGTAGTGTAGCTGGCGTGGTGAAGTATGGTCACCTGTAGTGTAGCTGGCGTGGTGAAGTATAGTCACCTGTAGTGTAGCTGGCGTGGTGAAGTATGGTCACCTGTAGTGTAGCTGGCGTGGTGAAGTATAGTCACCTGTAGTGTAGCTGGCGTGGTGAAGTATGGTCACCTGTAGTGTAGCTGGCGTGGTGAAGTATGGTCACCTGTAGTGTAGCTGGCGTGGTGAAGTATGGTCACCTGTAGTGTAGCTGGCGTGGTGAAGTATGGTCACCTGTAGTGTAGCTGGCGTGGTGAAGTATGGTCACCTGTAGTGTAGCTGGCGTGGTGAAGTATGGTCACCTGTAGTGTAGCTGGCGTGGTGAAGTATGGTCACCTGTAGTGTAGCTGGCGTGGTGAAGTATGGTCACCTGTAGTGTAGCTGGCGTGGTGAAGTATGGTCACCTGTAGTGTAGCTGGCGTGGTGAAGTATGGTCACCTGTAGTGTAGCTGGCGTGGTGAAGTATGGTCACCTGTAGTGTAGCTGGCGTGGTGAAGTATGGTCACCTGTAGTGTAGCTGGCGTGGTGAAGTATGGTCACCTGTAGTGTAGCTGGCGTGGTGAAGTATGGTCACCTGTAGTGTAGCTGGCGTGGTGAAGTATGGTCACCTGTAGTGTAGCTGGCGTGGTGAAGTATGGTCACCTGTAGTGTCGCTAGCGTGGGGGGCAGGTGGGGGGTGCCTTGCCCCCCCTGGTGGCCACAGCTACGAGCTGGGGGGCCCCTCTTGACAACCACTATGATGACATTTGTTTTCAACAACAGCAGCAGTGGAAAAGAAAAACAACAACAACAACGCTCCATGTAATTATTTTAAAAGGCAAGAGGAGCCGCGATATATGTTAGCCTGGATGCGACCATGCGACACAAATACAATATTGAGCTGATAATGTTACTGCGCCACGGAGTTGTGTGTACGTTGAACTTCTTTCGCGCCGTACACAGCCGACCGTGCTAATCGGAGGTGCGGGAAATGAACTTGAGAAGCCCTGGTGACACGAAGAAAATCTTACAAAGTCGACCTGGCCTAGGACCAAGCCACTCGGAATGCGCCCCCCTCTCATCAGATCTCAGCCGCAGAATAAAGTTGCGGGGGATTTGCCCGATTGAAAACCGGCCACGTTCATGAAAGGGTTGCCCAAAGATTGAAGACAAAAAGCCAGCGCAAAAAAAAACACGTTTACAAACATGCGAACGCAAATTAGCCATTCTCGGTTTTTGGTCTGCTAATTAAATACTTCCGAAGACAAAAGCAGTTTGTAAACGCGTTGCGTCATCCATAATTTTTGCCTAATTTGCTTTTGGAGTTTTATTTCGTCCCATGGGTTTGAAATCTGCCCGATGATTTCCCCGAATGCACGCTTGCTGGCTCGTAATTGCTGTGGGCCGTTGTATAAATACTTTGCCGTTTGCCAATGGCTATAATAGTTTGTTTGTTTTTTGAGATTGAGAAGAATAAAACAAAATGCGCTAAATTTTAATATCAACAGAAGTAATTGAGCAAATCGGCCACTTTTTGGCAGCATACTGACTGCAGAGATTCGACAAATTTTTAGCCATTGACCAAACATGATAATCGGTGCGTAATTAAAACTTGATTTGAAGCTTTCGTGACTGCAGGAATTACTCTTTGGTTCTTTCGGTAAAGTCACGTAGAAAGAAAATAAATTAAATAATAGAGTACGACGTTTCAATTGCAACACACACAACCGTCATCAGGTAGAACTAAATTTGAGAGAGACAAAACACAAACACGGAGACGCACAGACAAACACACAAGCAGAGAGAGAGACAACACAGATACACAGAGAGAGAGACACACAACATAGACACACAGAGAGCCAATGCCTCCAAGGCCTTAAATCGAGAGAGAGGGGGCCTCGAAAAAGAGCCATTGGGTGTCTCTGTGTGTCTATGTTGTGTGTCTCTCTGTGTCTCTGTGTTGTCTCTCTCTGCTTGTGTCTGTCTGTGTGTCGACGTGTCTGTGTTTTGTCTCTCAAATTTAGTTCTACCTGATGACGGTTGATTGTGTTGCAATCGAAACGTCGTATTCTAGTAATTAATTAATTTTCTTTATACGAACCAAAGAGTGGTGCGTAATTGCAACCTGGTACGTCTCACGTACGACTTTTCCACTGCGCAACCGAGCCATGCCAAGCCAGCCCCGCACGGATCAGGAGACGCTAGGTTGCTTTTCCACTGCAAATCCTGAACCCGTGCTGCCGACTTCGCAATCAATGAACGAGTTGAGCCGCGTGCAGACGAGGCAGCGGCGCTTCGTGCTCGCAGTGCGCGCCGACTTGACGTCACACGAATGGACGCTATTGGGTAGCCACTGGCTCTATGCACTCTTAAATGTAAAACTGCTTGTTTGTGTTAAGTTTGTTGTCTTTCCCCCGCACCTCCAATGAGCACGGTTGGCTACGTACGGTGCGAAAGAAGTTCAACACACGTACGTACATACAACGCTTGCGACCCGAGCCAAATTTCAAATCGGTCTTGTGAGGCCAATGTATCACGGTTTGCTTCAGGCTCGGCTCGGTAAACAGCACCGAGAGGGCCCTCAAGCTGGCTCGGCTGGGACGCAGCAGTGGAAAAAATGAGTCCAGTGGAGGGGGCACTTTCGCGGATTAGACATCGTCAGTGTTGAGGGTTGCCACACGTTTGAACCATTGGGGGGTTGACAGCAGCACGATGACGATGATGATGGGGGTGGGGTGGTGTTGTCACGTGGTGTGTATTGTCGGGGGCCGCACTAAAGGCCGCCAGGGGCCGCCAGTGGCTCGCGGGACCTCGCAATGAAGAAGCCTGGCTTACAGTGACACCCTGGGGAACATCTCGACAGGCCGTTTATAAACTCGACTGGCGCTAGCAGAAGGACACCGGGCGCCACGGTGGCGAGATGTTAACTACCTCGCCGGGTGTACAGGAGGTCGTGGGTTCGATGCCGACCCTGACGCCTGCTGCCGTATATTTGGAGTTTGCGTCTCTCTCCCCGTGGTCACGTGGATATTTCTCCGGGTCCTCCGGTTTTTCCTCTCTACGTTGAGAATCAACATCACGCGTTCAGAGTAATTGGCTGCTATAAAATTCCACACGATAAGCCCCTTCGTTGAGATATCATTTGTGGTGGCCAGCTCGCTTCTGAAAAAGAGCTACATAGTTCAGTGGGCCTTACCTGGTAATATAAACAACAGTTGAGTTTACTCCAGGAAACTATTTGCATTTTGCAGAGCGTTCTCTGATGGGCCTACTACTCTTCCAAGTTGGCCAGACGTCTTGGGATAGACCAGGGGTGGACAAGCTTTCAAGGAAGAAGTGCCACGTGCTTTTGTCTTTGTCATTGACCAAAATAGTTCGAGAGCCGCATCACACGCAGAGCTGGTAAAATAAAGATAAAGTTTAGTTGAGTTTTCTAAATTCTGCATCTCTGAGCGGCGGTTGTCGTTTACCCGTCAATTAGTGAACCCTGCCCTCTGTGCACACATCTCGGGGGAGAATCATTTTCCGGCTTGGGTCACCAAAATAATTCACCCTCGCCCTGCTCCTCAGACACAGGGCACAGGGGCACGGAGTGGGACGGAGGCGCCCAGGTCAAGTGATGCAGCCAAGCCAATCGGAGTTGAAGAAGCCCTGGTGTGTCAGTGTCCGCCCGTCGTACTGCCAGATGCGGTGGCCTTTGATAAAATACGCCAGACCTAGAGCAGCAGAACACAAACACGCACAAAGACAAAGATCCCCCGTGTAGCCTGTCACAAGGACAAGTGCTGTTAGCGAGCAGCACCTATGAAGGCCGGCACAGCACACGAGGGGGTGGGTGGCCATCACAACGCCCACCTGCCTTTGTCTCGCCAGTGCTGGTATTGACCGTACCAAGTACTCATTTAAGGCTGGGTTGACCTAGGCGAGGCCCATAACCAGTTCAGATATTTGCCGCTGTCATTGGTCGTTAGCGGGAATCGAACTCGGGTCACCAGGATCGTAGTGCAGGGCGCGAGCCACAATACTACCGCTCCTCTAAGACAAATACAGAGATGCCCCATATAGTCTTTAGCAGACTGTTGGGGCAAGTGCCGTCAGCTATGAAGGCCCGTACGCCACACGAGGGCGTGGGTGGCCAACACCACGCGCGGCTGCACGTGCATCCTCGGTGCCGATGTTTACACACCGCACCAGGCACTCATTTGAAGCTGAGTCGACCTAGGGGAGGCCCAGAACCGGTTCACACAATTGTCCCTAGTGTTGGCCGTGAGCGGGAATCGAACTCAGGTAGCCGGGTTTTTAGCTCAGCGCATCCTAACCTCTACACGACACACGCAGACATTCATATTCTCACATCATCTTACAATGGGAGCTGCCAAATAAAAATTGCAAGCCAAAGGTCGTCGATTCGATTCCCTCTCGTGGCGCTGACTAAATGGGTTCACCGTGTGGTGGGGTAAAGTGTGCGCACTCCCACCTCTTCAAACACACACCACCCTCTGGAGGGCAGAGCACACATAGTCACATACCCTCCAGAGCAGTGCTGCTTAACCTTTACTGCAGCCTTGCACCCCTCTGGTTCTCAACCGTAAACAGATTGTACAACGTCAATAACAAATACACAGAGTTTGATGAAACAAAGTAGTTGTTACTTGCGTGCCTCGTGCTTAATTTGTGTTTTCAATGATTCACCTTCTAAACAAACCTGGCCATGTCTCGCACCACCAGAAAGGGCACCTGGCACCCCGCGGGGCTGCGTGAACCCCAGATTAGAGACCCCTGATATCGAGGGTGGATCACACCCCCCCCCCCCGTAGAGCAGCAGTTACCAACCTTTGAGTGTGCGGACCCCTTTTAAACCCCCAAACATTTCGCTGACCACCACGCGCTACCACTGCTGCTGCTGCTGCTGCTACTCGTAGTGATTTGAAATTGGACATTTCCTCGGCTGGGATGCGATTTTTATTTTGCGCGGACCCCTCCTCCCCCACCGCCCGGAGTAGCCTCGCGAATCGCCCGGCGTCCACTGGTTGGGGACCGCTGGTCTCGAAGAGTTGACCTCGAATGAAGGCAGTGGTGTGATCAAGCAGTTTCAGGGCTGCACCTTTACCTTTGCATGTGTGCGTGTGTGTGTGTGCTGGCAGTACAGCAAGTAGATACATTTCCATCTGTACAGCGATTGAGTGTTACCGCCCTTGGCACACACGCGAGTTTTCTCCAGGTGCTCCGGTTTAGCTCGCACGTGCGTAAACACTCGTTCGTTTACGAAACATTGAAGTCGTGGGCTGCAGAGTACGGCCAATGGTTTGGTGCCAGTTCTGGCCGCATTCGCCGCTTGCCTGCGATTTCCCCCACACCTCCGACTTGTCCTGAGAGAGTGAGACTCCGACCAGCACGCGTTGCAAATTACCCTGCGTGTCTTTTGTCACGCACGGCAGGAAACGATTAGCACGGCTGGCTGTCTGCGGCGCGAATTGGGTTCGGTATGCGTGCGCACAAACCTACCGTCGCGCTCGAAAGCGGCGTCTATCGAAGCCGGGAGGCCGGAGAACGTCGCCCGGATCCTGCGCGGCGATCCGGGCTGCATCGTCTTCATCTCAGAATCGTACCTGCACAAACCGCCCGAGCACAGAGACACATCTGGCCAAGCTCGAAAAGCCATTTAGTTCACGACTCGGGGCATTGAGGCAGCTCCCTGTCAACATGATAACAACACGGAACGCGGGTCTGTCCCAGCGCCAAGGATGTATCACGCCGAGACTCACCAGACTACGGCGATATTCCAAAATTACCTACCCACCCAATCACCCGCTCAAGCACCGACCCACCCATCCGATCACCCACCCACCCAAACATTTTTTTAGACTAATTTTTGTATTTAGTTTGTTGTCCTTCCCCGCACCTCCAATTAGCACGGTTGGCTACGTACGGTGCTAAAAAGGTTAACATACGTAAGTACACACAACATACATACAACGTGCGAGATATCTGAACGGGTCCTGGGCTCACTCCTCACCGACCCGCACTGACTGGTGTGGTGAAATATGGTCAAACAAACCCCCTCGACTAATCCGGCAAGAGGAGGCCTTCATAGATTTCAAACAACTCCCAGAAACGTGCACAAGAGGCGCTCGGGCACCCGCGCCTTATGCACAGACCATCAACAGCCCCTGAAGAACCGCATCGTTGGTCATCCTTGTCTTCGGTCACCGTCAAATACATTTGAGCAAACGTGACCGTCTGACAGGCGTACCGGAACATCTGTGGAAACGAGATTTATAGCTCATTGGATTCCTCCAGTGTGACCAAATATTCAGATTCTGATCATGCACGAAGGCCGAGTGCTCTTTGCAACAAGGCCGAGTGCTCTGGACAACTAAAATCAGTTTGTCAATATAGACGATGATGATTTAAAAGTGCATAGCTCCAAGTGGCTTCTAATATCGGAAGGAAGAGCATTCCAGACGGCCGCAGAAGCGCATCTGAAAGTGCCGCGCGATGATTCGGTGACAGCCTTTGTTCATCCTCGCCTCGTGGCGAGGATGACCGGAGTTCACGTGATGGTGGTCGATGCTCCTTGATGAGAGACGCTTGGCGAAAGGTGAGAAATACGTGTGGCAGGGAAAGGTGAGATACGGTGAGATACGTCTGGTGGTGAAGGGTGACGTCTGATGGGGAGGGTGACGTCTGATGACAAAGGGTGACGTCTGATGGGGAAGGGTGACGTCTGGTGGGGAAGGGTGACGTCTGGTGGTGAAGGGTGACGTCTGGAAGGGTGACGTCTGGAAGGGTGACGTCTGACGGAGACCTCCAGAGCAGGTGTCCCGAGAACACGAGGTGGCTCTGCCAGCGGCGGCTGTAGAAGGCGGCGTCGACGTGGACGGGGCCCTCCGCTCCGTCGGCTACCGGCAGCGGCCTCGGAGCGGCCCCCACGAGGCGCCCTCCGGAGAACCTCCAGGTCAGCGAGCCTGGGGCCACACGTCACGTGGCTGGGTTAGCGGCCTTAGATTC
Source organism: Lethenteron reissneri (assembly GCF_015708825.2). Classification (NCBI taxonomy): domain Eukaryota; kingdom Metazoa; phylum Chordata; class Hyperoartia; order Petromyzontiformes; family Petromyzontidae; genus Lethenteron; species Lethenteron reissneri. The sequence goes on from NC_083838.1 coordinate 531,014, forward strand.
TTGAACGCGCCGATTTATTTTTCTTCTTTTAAAGACGCTACGCGGGAAAAGCATTGAGTGCATGTTTACGCGAGTTTACGGGTCTCAAGGTGAGTCTATGGGTCTCTATGTGAGTCTATGGGTCTCTATGTGAGTCTATGGGTCTCATTGTGAGTCTACGGGTCTCAAGGTGAGTCTATGGGTCTCTATGTGAGTCTATGGGTCTCTATGTGAGTCTACGGGTCTCTATGTGAGTCTATGGGTCCCTATGTGAGTCTATGGGTGTCTATGTGAGTCTATGGGTTTCTATGTGAGTCTTTGGGTCTCATGTGGGTCTATGGGTCTCTATGTGAGTCTACGGGTCTCAATGTGAGTCTATGGATCTCATTGTGAGTTTATGGGTCTCTTTGTGAGTCTATGGGTCTCATTGTGAGTCTATGGGTCTCTATGTGAGTCTATGGGTCTCTATGTGAGTCTACGGGTCTCAAGGTGAGTCTATGGGTCTCATTGTGAGTCTACGGGTCTCAAGGTGAGTCTATGGGTCTCATTTTGAGTTTACGAGTCTCTATGTGAGTCTATGGGTCTCATTGTGAGTCTACGGGTCTCAAGGTGAGTCTATGGGTCTCTATGTGAGTCTATGGGTCTCTTTGTGAGTCTATGGGTCTCTGTGAGTCTTTGGGTCTCTATATGAGTATGGGTGTCTATTGGTCTCTGCGTGATTCTATGGGTTTATATTTGTCTGTGAATCTCACGGATCTCTTAAGTCTGCGGGTTTCTGTGTGAGTTTGCAGGTCTGTGTTTATGTCTATGTGTCTCTATATGAGTCAGTGCTTCTCTACGTGAGTCAAGATATATTTACGTGAGAAAAGCACTGATGATGAAGCTATTACTATGAATCTTGATTGGAAGCTTTCGTGACTGCAGGAATCCATACTCTTTGGTTCTTTCGGTAAAGTCACGTGGGTAGAAAACGACAAGCTGCTGTAGGTGGAGTAAATATTAATTAATGCAGTGATTAACCATGTTTATTTTAGTATTGTGTTAGTATTGTGTTGTGTTGTTAGTATCTTTATGCATTAATATCCATTGTTTAAATATTAAAATGTACGTTTTTGGGGCGAAAATGGTAACGTTCGATGTTTTCGCTTCACGACCGGATCACTTCACGACTGGTTTCGTGGAACCAATGGCCGTGCTTGAGAGGGAGGGGGGGGGCTCTGTCATAATAATAACAATACTGACAACAGCACTGCCGAGGGGCACAGCGCAGTGAGCAATGCTCGGGGTGGCGCTGGCGAACCTGCGTAGAGGGTCACGTCGTCGGCCCCGGGGCCTCCGCTGGCCGCCTGCACCGCGGGGGGTGCCCCTGGCCAGCGCCGCGCGATGGGGAACGGCCCCCTGGGGACTCCCCCGGGACCCACGAGCTCCCAGCAGAGGCTGGCGACGGCGGAGGGGCGGTGGGAGACACGCGGGGAGGGTCCGTCAACACCGAGGTGTCTACAAAGCGGTGCGTGAAGGTGCGCTGTGCAGGCGTCACTTGATCGTTACAATAGCCACTTTTAAATCACTGAAAAGCCATTTCTTTAGAAGAGTTGGTTTTGTGCGTGTGTTGAGTTTGTTGTTCTTCCCCCGCACACCGCCGGTGAGCGCGGTTGGCTCCGTACGGGCACGGAAGGAGTAAGATGCCGATGGCAACGCGTCCCACCGGGCACTCGGGTCCAGGTTGCGAAGACCCAGTGGAAGCCCGGCACCGGTTCAGATATTCGTCATTGATGTTGGCCGCGAGTGGGAATTGAACTCGGGTGCGAACCTGAACAGGGTGTGAACCTGAACAAGTTCACACCCATCCAGTGTGAACCTGAACAAGTTCACACCCATCCAGTGTGAACCTGAACAAGTTCACTCCCGTCCAGCGTGAACCTGAACAAGTTCACACCCATCCAGCGTGAACCTGAACAAGTTCACACCCATCCAGTGTGAACCTGAACAAGTTCACACCCATCCAGTGTGAACCTGAACGAGTTCACACCCATCCAGTGTGAACCTGAACAAGTTCACACCCATCCAGCGTGAACCTGAACAAGTTCACACCCATCCAGTGTGAACCTGAACAAGTTCACACCCATCCAGTGTGAACCTGAACAAGTTCACTCCCGTCCAGCGTGAACCTGAACAGGACGTGAATTGAGGATCACGAATCCACACGTGGACTTGCTTGACCAGACAATTTATTTTCCGAGTTACCAACAGAGCAAACCGCTATGTTGAGGGATCGTCAATTCATAGCGGGAGTCGTTGCAAACTCTGCATAATGTCCTCGTCCCAGCGAGCCGCTAGATTTGGCGCGACAACTTAAGGCGCTTGACACGATGAGGCACCATTCGAGTCCTTATCTACGGCTCACTGCGTGACTATGCGTGTGGTAAAGTAGTCGTCGTGGGAAACCCAAAAACCGCTGCAAAGTTGGCAAAACCGGTGACAAGGGGGAACGTTGGCGGGGTAGTGAGGAGGGGAGTGGTGGGGAGAGCCCGACCCTCACCTGCCCTTGAAGACGATCGTCGTCTCTCCGCGCTGGACCGCGGCCCCGACGGCCACGGCGCCGTCGCACAAGCCGGGCCCCTCGGACCCCTCGGGGCCCTCGCGCCGGGCACTCGCGTCGTCCGTGGCGGCGGCGACCCGCAGCTCCCCTGTCCGCACGGCGAGGGCGAATCGGATCGTCGGTCTCCTTCATCCGTTTGGTTTTATTTTGTCTCCGCCAGTCAAGACGAGCACGGGGGGCGCCAAAGTTTAATATCTGGGTGGCGGTGACCTTCGCGACCTTGGTGACCTTTGCGACCTCTCTTACCGTAAAGGTCACGGACGGCGCTCTCGTCGGCGGGGCTGAGCCGGAAGTTGCGGCGGTACGAGAGGATGGGGAAGGCGGCGGCCCCGGGCTGCTGCGAGTGGCCCAGCCCCAGCGCGTCGCCCACGGCGTGCACCAGCGCCAGGAAGAGGCTGAGGCCTGTGGCGGCATCAGGGGGGCCCGGCGGGCGTTAGGGACGCGTCGAAGTCTACACGCCGATCCCCACGCCCGCGACACGCGCGCACGACGTCGCACCTAACGATGGATCTTGTTTATATTATTTAGATTATTTGGCTGATATAAATGTCCGCATGATGAGCCACTTCGTTGAGCTATCATCGGTGGCCAGGTCGCTTCTGAAGAAGAAGCTAATGGCTCAGTGGGCCTCACCTGGTTAATATATTTTGTGATTTATTTACTATGCCTAGACTTTGCACTCCTATCGTGTTGTTGTATTGTTTGTTGTTGTAACATTCTGACCCCGTGCCCGTACTGGATATCTGTGAAAAAGTGGTTCAAAGTTCAGTGGGGCCTTACCTGGTTAAACAACAATAGTTTAGTTTAACATGGCAATTGGCACGTTCTGTTTAGTGGCAACTCTTACTAGTTGGCCGTGTCGGGTGGTCGCGGGTTTTAACGACACGTTTATATATTTACGCGATCTTACCCAAAAGCATTTATTATGAATAATATTGGTCGCGAAAGCCTATGTGTTAAACAGTTTAGTTGAAAACAAAATAGCTTAGTTTAGTTTTTAGTTTAAACATAGTTTAGTTTAAACACGCTACTGTTGGGCCATGTCGCCCTTCCAAATAAAATACATTGGCCATCTGTGAAAAGAGAGGCTCAGCGCTCACCGGATTCCTCCAGCGAAGGAGGTCGCCGTTGCCTTCGGCGTCGTTGCTTCTTCAGTTTTTTTTACCCCCCCCCCCCCCAAAAAAAAGAACGTGAAGCAATACCGGCGGCGGGGCAGAGGCCCCACTTGCGGTGGGCGTCGTAGCTGCCCGTGGTGGCGCACCACAGCCGCCCGTCGGCGCGACCCTCCGCCGTGCACGTCTCATAGCTCCGCCCCAGGAATCGGAAGGGGAAGACGCACGGAGCGCCGTCCGCATTGCCCCCCACCGTGGTCAGGGCTAGGCGGTGGGAGGGGGGGGCACACGCCGCACGCGAATACGTGACAGCCTTCTGGACGTTGCTAAAGCCACTTACCACTTACCCCCCCCCCCCCCCCCCCCCCCGCTGCAGGTAAAACGTATTCTTGTTTTTATTCAACATCTGTGGGAAAAAAAGCTTCGTTGCTCATCGGATTTCTCCGGGATGAATAAAGATTCTGATAATGCATGAAGGACACGAGCTCTTTGCAAACGTGACCGAGTGTTGTTTGAAAGGAATGGGTTTTTTTAGGCCTGCGTTGTGCGCTGTCTGAAACGATGAATTTCATTATAAAAAAATCTCCAAATTATAATTTGCGCTCTGTCCTGTGGACTGATGATGGCATGTGTACGCACGTTGAACTTCGTTCGCGCCGTACCTAGCTAACTGTGCTAATCGGAGGTGCTCTCACCGGAGGGCGGGCAGAAGCCGTACTTGTGGTCGGCGTCGTAGTTGGCCGTGGTGGCGCACCACCGCTCAGCGTCGTCGCGGCCAGCCGAGGTGCAGGCGCTGTACTCGCGACCGCCGTACACGAAGGGGAAGACGCACGGGGCCCCCTCTCCGTTACCGTCCACAGTGAACGCCTCTGGGGGCGATGGAGGCGGCAGGGTTAGGGTCAGTCCAGCTGAGTGTGGGTGGTTAGGAGATGTTAGTTACCTCGCCTGGTATGCAGGAGATCGTGGGTCTGATCTTGACCTTGACGACGCCTGCTCTATATTGAAGAGTTTGTCGTGTCTCTCTCTCTCTCTCTCTCCCCATGGTCGCGTGGATTTTTCTCCGGGTTCTCCGGTTTAATACTCCACATGTAGAGTTATCAGCACTCGTTTAGAGTTTTCGGCTGCTAAAAATTTCCGTTTATAAGCCACTACGCTGAACTATCATTTGTGGCCAGGTCGCTTCTGAAAACGAGCTACACAGCTCAGTGGGCCAAACGCGGTAACAACAAATAAATAAATAATGATGCAATTTGTAACGCGCGCAAATTTGCGAACGTAACGACCGCAACTCAGAGGCGCGGAGCCAAGCTCAGAGTCTCTCTCTCGAGAGAGCACGTGGTTGTCGAGGTGAGTCTTTAAGTGTCTCTTGAAGGAGATGATTGAGGCGATGCTGCGAATGTGCAGAGGGGATGGCGTTCCAGATTGTGGGGGCAGCCACCGAGAAGCGGCGCATGGAAGTTTTAGTTTTAGACAGGATCCGGAACGTATAGACCACGCACCATCTGCCTGGTCTATACGGTTAACACACCCACAATAAAGATATCTTGTTAATATCGCATGAATGTAAATGTGTCGTTAATCCACCACCACCCAACACGGCCAATTCGTCACGTCTGCTATCGCTTCGGCACAATCGGTGTGACGGCGGGGAAACCCACGACGTTTACAATTGAGAAATAATATCGGTCGCAAAAGCCGACGTGTTAGATTGTAGGTCTGCTCACCCCTCACCTGGTACACAGCGCAGCCGCGTCGCTACGGCTCATTGCGACGGGTGACCCGCAAGCTGGATCGCGCCACTAGCTGCAGTGGACTCGCGTGTTGTTAAACAAAAGCTTTCATGAAACACAACGTGTACAAACGTATGTACGGTGAACGTCTTTTGCAACGTACATAGCCAACGGCGCTAATCGTAGGTGCTGGGTGGGCGGACAACAAAACCGAAACTATCCTTGATGGGGAAGCGAGGTCCCCGTCCGGGAGACACGGCGTTAACCAGGACGCACCGCGGCATTCACTGGAGCGTCCTCCGCGATTCGAACCGCGAACCTCTGCAGCGACCGAGCGGGCGGCTCACCCTCGTGAGGACAGAAGCCGAAGCGGCGGTCGCGGTCGTAGTCGTCGGTGGCCGAGCACCAGGGCAGGCCGTCGTCGCGGCCCGACGCGGTGCACGTGTGGAAGAGGCGGCCCCCGAACGTGAACGGGAAGATGCAGAAGTCGCCATGCGCGGTCCCGAACCGCGTCTTCACCACTACAGCCACACACACACGCACACACGCACACGCTCACACGCACACACGCACACACGCACACGCTCGCACACGCGCACACGCTCGCACACGCACACGCTCGCACACGCACACACGCACACGCTCGCACACGCACACACGCACACACGCACACATTTAGAATCAGCATCATCAGCATCACGCGTTTAGAGCATTTGGCTGCTATAGATTTCCACGTGATGATGATAAGCCACTTCGTTGAGCCATCATTTGTAATCACCAGGTCGCTTCTGATAAAGAGCTACCCAGCTCAGTGGGCCTTACGTGTTAAAATACCAAAAAATAGTTTAGTTTTAGTTGAACATGCTGGGCCACAGCGAACGTTGTGGGTGAGCACGGCCCCAGTCCCGGCAAACCGAACCTCGTCCCTCGCCGAACGTCCAAAACTCGTCGTCGTCCACGTGGATCTGCACTCCGTCGCGCGAGTCGCCCTGCGAGTGGGACACCACGCCGCCCGGCCCGTCAAACGGCCGCCCGTCCCCGTGGTCTGTGGCAGGGCACGCGCCGTCACCGCCAGCTGGACACGGGGCAGGCTTCGCGAGCAACATCGTTCATGATGATGTTTGTTGGGTTAGATCGCGTGAAGTGTAAATGTGTCGTAACCCTCCACCACCCGACACAGCCGGTGAGGTTTGTCACGTGAACCACGCGCCAATCAGCTACTACTTCAGCCCACCGGCGTGTTGGAGAGTAAATCCACAATGTTTAAAATGTAAATACGACGTTTCGCTGCTAATTACATCCAGCATCTTCGGGCGATTTTTCAGAATAGTGAAGCAATCCACCTGCTTCCGGTCTTAAAAAGAGCAGGACGACGTCATCCCTGAACCCATCAGGTTAACCTTCTTGTCTCTCTCTGTCTCTTTCTGTCTCTGTCTCTCGCTCTGTCTCTCGCTCTGTCTCTCTGTCTCTCTCTGTCTCTCGCTCTCTCTGTATCTCTCTGTCTCTCGCTCTCTCTGTCTCTCTCTGTCTCTCGCCCTCTCTCTCTCTCGCCCGCCTGCGCGTTTCACCATTTCCAACTGGAGTTGAAAATCTGCGTCCCCGTTGAGCCTCCCAGGAACGTGGCTGGCGTCTTACTCTCGCGGCCCACGTCACAAACTAAATCATCATCGGGCGCAATTGCCCGATGATGCTGGATGTCATTACCGCCGAGACGTCGTACTCCCATTGTCACGCGCCGTGCGGCGTCTCATCGTACGGCCTGCGACGTAACATTGACGCTTATTGAACACTTGCCATGGGGAAACCTTTTTGGAAAGCAATACAAAATTCTGTGCGTGTGCGTGATTTTTCTTCCCTTAAACAAATACCTCCCGCAGTTTTATCCTGATTGTGCGATTGAATAAATAAAAATATTAAAAAGCACCGTTAAGACACTTTCCCAGCCAAAACCACATCGTGACCCCAACCCTTTGCGCTCCAACCCGTGACCCCCTGTGCCCTCTGACCCTTGGTGTGGAAGCTGATGGAGATGTCCGGCCGCTGGCCGTGGGGCGCCGGACTGAAGCGGAGAAGCGACGGGGACGACCAGACCGCCATGGCACGCGCCACCATGCCCTCCACGACGGCCCGCTCCAGGTCGCCCGTCTCGCCAACCACCCTGCCCGCAACACGGCCCAATACATAATTAGTCTTGAAATCTTTTACCTTTAGCAGGTAAGGCCAAACTGGTGTGTAGCTCTTTTTCAGAAGCGAATTGGCCATCACAAATGAGAGGTGGCTTATCATAAGCATAATCATGTGGACGTTTATAGCAGCAAAATACTCTGAGAACGAGGGATGTTGATTTTAAACGTGAAGGGAAAAACAGGAGGGACCCGGAGAAAAATCATCGCGACCACGGGGAGAGAGACACACAAACTCCAAATATATAGGAACGAACCCACGACCTCCCGTGTACCAGGCGATGGAGGTAACATCTCCTAGCCACCGTGGTCATGGTGAGAGAGAGACATACACATTCCAAATACACAGCAGGTGTCAGGGTCGGGATCGAACCCACGACCTCCTGTAGACCAGGCGAGGGAGGTAACATCTGCCAGCCTACCGCCACACGGCCGACGGAAGGGCAGCGGCGTCCTGGCTGAGCCTCCTAGAAGCGTGGCTCCCACGCGCCCCCTGCCCCCCCCCTCTCACCTGTAGGTGAGTTCAGTGCCCCCTGCCCCCCCCCTCTCACCTGTAGGTGAGGTCAGTGCCCCCTGCCCCCCCTCTCACCTGTAGGTGAGTTCAGTGCCCCCTGCCCCCCCTCTCACCTGTAGGTGAGGTCAGTGCCCCCTGCCCCCCCCCCTCACCTGTAGGTGAGGTCAGTACCCCCTGCCCCCCCCTCTCACCTGTAGGGGAGGTCAGTGCCCCCTGCCCCCCCCTCTCACCTGTAGGTGAGGTCAGTGCCCCCTGCCCCCCTCTCACCTGTAGGTGAGTTCGGTGCCCCCCTGCCCCCCCCTCTCACCTATAGGTGAGGTCAGTGCCCCCCCTCTCACCTATAGGTGAGGTCAGTGCCCCCTGCCCCCCCCTCTCACCTGTAGGTGAGTTCGGTGCCCCCCTGCCCCCCCCTCTCACCTATAGGTGAGGTCAGTGCCCCCTGCCCCCCCCTCTCACCTGTAGGTGAGTTCGGTGCCCCCCTGCTCCCCCCTCTCACCTATAGGTGAGGTCAGTGCCCCCCCCTCTCACCTGTAGGTGAGGTCAGTGCCCCCCCTCTCACCTGTAGGTGAGCTCGGTGCGAGGCCACACGCGCTCGATCCCCGGCGGGGAGCCCGCCTCGTCCACCTCCCCGCAGCGCGGCAGCGCCATCGCGTCGAGCGTGGCGCGGTCCAGGGCGGCCCCGGCGCTCGCCGCGACGCCCAGACGACTCCGCATCCTGCGCAGGGCGTCGGCGAAGCGGCGGCCCTCCGGCGCTCCTCCCTCGTCGCTGCCGTAGTAGCCGAAGTCCCGCAGGTAGCGCTGCGGTGCGTCAAGGGGAGAGGGGGGCGACCGGCGGTCGTGGGTTATCGTCGTCGTCGTCGTCGTCACTGCTATCGGTGTTGAGGCAGCGTCTGATGCGTGACTCAAGCCACAACGGGACAGAAAAGTAATTGGACTCGAATGTAATTTTGAATCGAGTCACGACGCGACATCGCGACCATGTTGGGGTTCGCTGCTGGCAGAGAGGGGCGGGGTAGAGAGTGGGCTGCAGTGTTCATTACTGCACATCTGTGAAGAAGAGCTTCATAGCTCTTCGGATTCCTCCAGTATAAATACATACTTTTAATCTGAATTAAGTCAGAATTATCTTTGTCAAGTCGTAGTCTCAGTCGATGGCAACCTGTGGAATTGTAGTCTTCAACTGTGGATTTCACTTCGTGTTTCCTTAGTCTCATCGGCTAAAGCAGTCAGAATGGAGTAGGTCCTTCATTTATTCAGTGGCGCCCAAATGTAATGATGTTAGCCGGAAAATGGACTCAGGTTCCTGGGTTCATGGTACACGTGCTCTTACAACGCTGCCACCAACCCACCGCTCGCTTTTATTCCGTACAGCTGCTCATGTAGATGCAGAGCAAGAGCTACAATGTCACATTCAGTTGGTTCAAGTCCAGATAACCGCGTTAGGAGCTGCGGAGTGCATCGCCGCTGTGATGCCTCCTTCGTATCTGTGGATCGGGCATTGCGTCGCTAGACGTTGTACGGTCTGTTCTGGACGACCACAGTCGCACACTCATCATCAGGTATCCACATCTACTGCCACGGATTGTGCAGCGGATGCGGTTTAGGGTGGACCATGAGCATCGTGGAAGATCAAACCCCAGAGATCTTTTAAAATCCATGTTGTCAGTAAGTTCTAATGAGACGCAGTCCTTAAAATCGCCAGTGACGGGAGCCCATCTCTTGGCTGATAGACCTCGCGTGACTGCCAAAAGAGGCACAGATGGGAGGAGACGTTGCATAGTTCGCATTCTTGTCAAGGCCAAAGGACTCCAACATCTCTGGCTGTAGCCACTGTGCCCCCCGCTCTTTGTCCACGTATCTGCCTGGCCATACACTCTCACGTTTTCAAAGTTGTTGTTTCTGTTTCACCAGGTGTGGACTCAAAGTTGTTGGTTCTGTTTAACCAGCTAAGAACTCAAAGATACCTGGATGAGTCGCATTTGCAAGACTGGCCTGCGTTATGCAGAAACACGGCCTTGAAAGGGAAACATATGTGTATATAAAGCAGGCGACGTTTCACGCAATGTCCCTTCTACATTGCCCGGCAGCGTTTAGAGTATATTTACACGTGATAAGCCACTTCGGCGAGCTATCATTTGTGATAGCCAGGTCGCTTATGAAAACACATTCCTGCGGAGGGAGCTGGTAGGAACGTCGGGTTGCTCAGTCAATGGCCAGGGTCAACGGCGGCGTGGTGTATTCCGCAAATATGGCCGACTGTGAGGGGGGGCACAAGTCGGCGTGAGTAGGTGAAACGTTGAGTTTTATAAGGGCACCACGGGGTGACTAGCCCCACCCCACCCAGCCCCACCCAGCGCCACCCAGCCCCACCCTCCCCACCCAGCCCCTCCCCACCCTCCCCACCCAGCCCCTCCACACCCTCTCCACTCAGCCCCTCCCCACCCAGCCCCTCCCCACCCTCCCCTCTCCACCCAGCCCCACCCCTCCCATTTTTGGATGCACGACGGACGGACGAACACAATAATCCCCTGTGGGCTGGTGTAACCAGGAGGTTCCTACCAGTAAAAAGCTATCTAGCTCAGTGGGGTCTTACCTGGTAACATTATAGTTTAGTTTACAATTATTATATCTTCCAAGCTTCTTCCACCGTTTCAATCCAGATCAATGTTTATTTGTTGCATGGTAAATCCCCGTGTGTCCAGTTATGCAGCTAGATTTGGTGGCAACTTCCGTAGCCACTTATAAGAAAGTTGCTGTGGGGTAGACAGTAGCCCAGCCAGCAGCCAGCCGGGAAACTCGACTCATGCATTATTTTCATGATTGCTATGAAGATCAAACATAATAGTCGTCTCGCTTGTGCAGACTACGTAGTACGATGACACTGTGGCCCTCTCGTATCATCCCAGACCTGCCGACCGTGCTGTTGTGAATCTCACAATGGGGGGCAAGGCCCCTCCTAGTGCTGCCTATGGCCAGCTCAGGCTGTCATACCGTCAGTCGGCATACCGCGGCCACCTGACGGCCCATGTCCATAACACTGCAGAGCGTCATACCGTATAGGTAATCATACCGCAGGGGGTCATACCACGGGGCGTCATACCGTGGCCACCTGCAGGTCCGTGGGCCGGTTGGGCTCCTCCTCGCCTTCGAAGACGATGAAGGGCGCGCATCGAGCCGACTCTGGCAGCAGCAGCAGCAGCGGCAGCAGCAGCAGCAGTGGAGGCAGCAGCAGCCGCAGCGGCAGCAGCAGCCGCATGGTCAAGAGTGGGTGACTCCCCGTGGAGCAGACAGCACCGCCCTGTCACCGCTGGCCCCAACTCAGTGGAAACGACGACACAAATCCTGGCAGCACACAGAGAGACACAGGGAGAGAGAGAGAGAGACACACACACACAGAGACACACAGAGAGAGAGACACACAGAGAGAGACACAGAGAGAGAGACAGAGAGTCCACAACAACAACAACAAGTGGCTGCCGGAGGTGTCACGCAAGTGCTGGAATGTGCGACAAACAACGCAAGCCCACAGGGGGCTGCACAGCCATCATCACATCAGAGGCAGCAGTGGCTGGGATGGCTGTGGTGAGGGTGGCTGTGGTGAGGGTGACTGTGGTGAGGGTGGTGAGGGTGGTGAGGGTGGCTGTGGTGAGGGTGGTGAGGGTGGTGAGGGTGGTCAGGGTGGTGACTGTGGTGAGGGTGACTGTGGTGAGGGTTGTGAAGGTGAGGGTGGTGAGGGTGGTGAGGGTGGTGAGGATGACTGTGGTGAGGGTGGTGAGGGTGATGAGGGTGATGAGGGTGAGGGTGGTGAGGGTGGCTGTGGTGAGGGTGGTGAGGGTGGTGAGGGTGGTTGTGGTGAGGGTGGTGACTGGTGAGGGTGGTGACTGTGGTGAGGGTGTTGAGGGTGGCTGTGGTGAGGGTGGTGAGGGTGGTGAGGGTGGTGAGGGTGGTGACTGTGGTGAGGGTGGTGAGGGTGGTGAGGGTGGTGATGGTGGTGAGGGTGGTGAGCCACGTGAGGAGCTCCTAACCGTCGGCATCGCTCCTCACCGCAAGTGGCGCCGCGCGAGTCGCTCTGCCCCGGGCTGCGGCTGGCGGGGGCTGGGGGCTGGGGGCTGTGGGCTGGGGGCTGTGGGCTGTGGGCGGCGAGCGGAATCTGTCGGCTCCGTTCCCCTGCGAGGAGGCGCCTGGGGAAGGGCTCCAGGGGAAGGGCTTTAGGGGAAGGGCTTCAGGCTTCAGGGGAAGGGCTCCAGGGGAAGGGCTCCAGGGGAAGGGCTTCAGGCTCCAAGGGAAGGGCTCCAGGGGAAGGGCTCCAGGGGAAGGGCTCCAGGGGAAGGGCTCCAAGGGAAGGGCTTCAGGCTTCAGGGGAAGGCTTCAGGCGAAGGGTTCTGTGAGACGCCGACTCTGCAGTCGCCTGGCACGGGGCGGCTGAGCGTTACCACGTGGGCGGCACATGCCGCGATCTCTCCCTCTGTGACCCGGCGTCACGTGCAGTTGGACGGTCACGGCTCAGCGTGTTGATTTTATTTTTTTCTTCAACCGCACGATGTTCCCAGCCCTCTTGTGCGTTTTGCCGCGAGCTGCGAGATGGCAATGGTAGCGCTGCGCGTGGGTTTGTGAATCCGTCTGTGCGGACCTTGAAGTGTTCTTCTTTCGCACTTGAGTTCACAACCCCCGGTGCAGCTTGGAGAGCTGAACGGAGTTCACAAGAACTCGCAAACACCGCCCTGGTGTGGTAGACCCAACGCAGAAGATCCCAAGGCTTTTATCTTCCACTAAGCTCACGGTGCACCCCTGAACCGCATCCGCCATCGCAGCAGTAGAGTCGGATACCCTGGGGCTCAGATTTAAAGTTCTAACCCCTCCAGTAGCAGCGGTGTGACTGTGGTCATCCGGAGCAGAGGCCGTGCAACGTCCAGGGGCGCAATGCCCCGAGCCACAAATACGAAGCAGACATCAGAGCGACGATGATGATGCTGATGATACACTCCGCTGCTCCTGACGCAGATGTCTGGCTTGACCACCTCAATGTGTCGAGATGTTGACTACCTCACCTGGTGTACAGGAGGTCGCGAGTTAGATCCCGACCCTGACGCCTGCTGCTGCTGCTGTATATTTGTAGTTTGCGTGTCTCTCTCATCATCATCACGGTGGCTAGGAGATGTTGATAACCTCCCCTAGCATACAGGAGGTTGTGGGTTAGATCCTGACACTGACGCGTGGAGTTTTCTCCCGGTCCTCCGGTTTTCCCCTCCACATTTAGAATCGACATCATTCGTTTAAGGTATTTAGCTGCTGCTGCTATAAATGTCCACGTTGATTATAAACCTGTTCGTTGAACTATAATTGTGATAAAGAGAAGTACAGCCCAGTGGGTGGGCCTTACCTGCTAAAACACAAAGTCTATTTTATTTACAAATTTGACATTGTAGTTGGTGCTCCGAATCGACATCTGCCGGACCAAAATAAGAATATCGCCTCCTCTACCCCTCCCCCCTCTGTCTGCGACGTGACAAACGAGGGCACAGAGCCGCGGGGGGTGGGGGGGGGCGAACCTTCATCCGCCGTGGCCGCGCTCAGAGCGTTCGCTGTTGTCGGCGTGGGGTTTCGAGTTTCGGGCGGCGCGGGTTTGGCCCCCATCCAACAGCCGCCGCCGCCGCCGATGTTTTATTCTGGGGAGGAAAGATTTCGACATCCGAAATAAATGTTTAATCTGGAAAACATTCAAGAGCGCCTCCGTGACACAGCGCCGCTCTGATACCGTTGTTGTTGTTTTGGCAGTGCTATTTATTTATTTTTATTTAGTGAAAGCGACGATCGCTTTCACGGTCGTGCCTCCATCGCACCTCCGATTCGTACGGTTGGCTACGTACGGTGCGAAAGAAATCCAACGCACGTGGTGTTACGGCGGCTTGGGGTTAGACCTTCATGTAGCAGTGGATTGACCATGGCTGATGGATGAGGTATTGAGGCGTTGTGGTGTTGCCATGCTGTCATGGTTTAGCGCACTGCACCTGGTTCCCTGGTGTTGGCAGTTGAAATAAAAACACACATTGAGCAATCTCCCCCCTTGCCTCTTGTACATCCAGCCGTATAGAATTGTGGTGTTCACCACACTTGATGGGCAGGTCACGTGTGGTGGTGGGGGGGGGTAAAGTGTGGGTAACTCCGACCTTTCCACGATGGCTGGCCAGCGTGCAAGAGTTGGCCAAAATACCCCGTCGCAGGCCCTCTAGTCCCCCTTTATTCCTTTTCGTCTCGTCAAAAGTTAAATTACTTCCCATTCTTAGCTCTCATCAAGCACTGCGTATCACCCCGGTGGTACGGAACGGTTGGGCAAGATATGCTCAAAGCACTTCTTATTAAGAACCCGGGACTTAACTTGACCTCGTTATCTTTGCACACGAGGGAGCACACATTCTCGCACAGTCTGCTACGAGATAGATTGCCACATGTATGTATGTTGAACTTCTTTCGCACCGTACGTAGCCAACCGTGCTAATCGGAGGTGCTGGGGAAGGACAACAAACTAAACACAAAACGAAGTTCTAAAGAAATGAGATTTCAATCTAAATTATTTAAAAGTGCATCGCTCCAGTGGCTTCCTGATATTAGAAGGAAGAGCGTTCCAGACGGCCGCAAAAACGCATCTGAAAGCGCCACGCGATGCAGTGACCGTCTTTGTCCGACGGTGAGCCAGAAGCCGCCGCCGCTGCTGCTGCTGTGAGGGTGATGGAGTTTGCGTGATGGTGGTTCATGATCCTGGAAGAGATCAGCGCGGTGTTGTGGCTCATTTGTGGCAAGCGCTTTGTGTGTACTGAGTGCGACCTTAGAGCATGACAGTCGAGCCAATCTACTTTAGCTTCACAGAGCTCTAATTTATCCGTATTAAGTGCAAGACATCATGACAATACGGTACTTCTATCGTGCAGTCACTGCTGACCCAGCTGAGCCGGTGGACTCTGAGCACTTGAGACTCCGATGTCATCGCAACTCAGCCGGCGGTACCCCACGATGTTCCGTGTGAGCCATTGGCGCGCGAGCTGAGACCGTCAGCTCGCGCTCTTCCTTCCCGCATGAGGAGGAAGCCATCGGAGCTTTGCACTTTTTACTGGTAGGAACCTCCTGGCTACACCAGCCCACAGGGGATTATTGTGTCCGTCCGTAGTGCAGGGAAGTGCTGGGTGGGGAGGGTGGGGAGGGGCTGGGTGGGGAGGGTGGGGCTGGGTGGGGGGTGGGAGGGGTGGGGCTGAGTGGGGAGGGGCTGGGTGGGGAGGGTGGGGCTGGGTGGGAGGGGTGGGGCTGGGTGGGGAGGGGCTGGTCACCCCGTGGTGCCCTTATAAAACTCAACGTTTAACCTACTCACGCCGGCTTGTGCCCGCCCTCACAGTGGGGCATATTTGCGGAATACACCACGCCGTCGTTGACCCTGGCCATTGACCGAGCAACCCAACGTTCCTACCAGCTCCCTCCGCAGGAATGTGTAAATCATCGAGAATGACGAACTAATTTCTTTATAACTGATTTCTGTGGTTAGTTTGTTGTCCTTCCTCTGCACATACGTTGAAAGCAGTTGGATATGTACGGTGCAAAAGAAGTTCAACATACACACGTACGTATAATTTGCAAGAACAAAACCACTGTACTTCAGTACTCTGGCCAAGCGCTCGCATGATTTCACATTCCAACAATTTTGAGATGAAAAGCCGCTGACGACGGCACGCCACACCTCAATTCCTCGCCGCGGGTAAACAGCAGCGGCCTCAGCGGAGCGCATCAGAGAGTGGCCACCACTGAGATCCTCCATTCAGATCCAGGCATGGACGAAGAAAAAAAAAGACCGAAAACACCGTTTGTAAATATTGAGGTGTATCCAGTGGCTGTTTTTATTGTATTGCGTACTTTATTCACACATGTTACTGTATACATATACTTTTTTTTTTATCAACATCGTACAAAGTATTTTCTCTTGCTTCCGGGGACAAATTCAACTTTTAAATATCACCCGGATCTCGTTCGCTAGCCCAACGTTGTGCAACACCACAGATTCCACAACGCATTTTGAGCTCGACTGTTTACTTTAAAATGCTGCCCTCTGCGGAAACAAATAAAATAACATTACATTTGGAGAACGATGCACGTGAAAAATGACGGATTGTGTCATTTTAACTCGCCATCATTGCCACCGTCGGCAATCGTTAAACCATTCGTGACGATGTGAGGCTCTGTGGGGCATCGTGCGTGAGAGGAGCAGGCACTCCCCCACATAAACGTGGAACATTGTTGGGCCAATGTTGTGGTATGTTTACTGAGCCGTCACCTTTAAGCTAAACGAGGCACAGCTTGGAATCGTGGCAATTTGCGTGATTTTATTCCGGGACGCCACGGTGGCTAGGAGATGTTAACTACCTCGCCTGGTATACAGGAGGTTGTGGGTTCCATCCCGACCCCAATGGAAATTTGGAGTCTGCGTCTCTCTTCCCGTGGACGCGTAGATTTTCCCCGGGCCTTCCGGGTTTTCCCTCCACGTTCAGAATCAACGTCACGCGTTTAGAGTATCTGGCTGCTATAAATGTCCACGCGATAAGCCACTTTCGTTGAGCTATCATTAGTGATAGCCAGGTCGCTTCTGAAAAAGAGCTACGTAGCTTAGTGGGCCTTTCCTGGTCAAACAAACAAAGTAGATACATTTTTTTTTCAAATGGTGCACGCACACCCGGAAGCTGACTTCCATTGTTTCCGCGCGACGTCGCAAAATGTAAACCAGGTGAAGCCACGGCTGGTGGAGTCGGCGTGGCCCACGTGTCACCTCCTCTGAGGTACAAGCAAAACGAGGACTAATCATGGGCAGCAGAAGAAGAATATCCCACAGTAGCGGAAGAGTGGAGAACCACGCGCAAAGGCATCGTCTCGCAGTGGCGTATTACTCATATTGCTGTTGTTACGTCACTGAAGAAGAACGGTACTTTAACGTCCCGGGAAGATTTACAGATTTCCTGGGACAGCAGCTGCCTCAAAAAGAAGACGGACGCTCCTGGGAAAATCAGCACATGTGGCGACGCGAGTGGTCGTGGTGGCGACGCGAGTGGTCGTGGTGGCGACACGAGTGGTCGTGGTGGCGACGCGAGTGGTCGTGGTGGCGAGCGGCGGTGGTCGTGGTGGGTGGGCGGTGGTCGTGGTGGCCGGTGGGCCTTGCTCCAAGCGGCGATGTTGGGGGGCGGCCGTGGAGGCAGCGGAGGCCGCTGCGGTGTCGCGCTGCTCACTCGGGGGACTGCTCCGGGGGGGACACCTCGAGCAGCAGCTGCATGTGCTTGGTCAGCGTTGCTGCGGGGAAGAGAGAGGGCAGAGGCAGAGGTCTCCTGTGTAGCCTGCAGCGGCGGCCGGAGCGTTAATCTATCCCAACGCACGTGACCACCATAATCACCACAATTAGGTGGGTACGCCACAAGTAGATCATCATGGTGGCGAGATGTTAACTCCCTCGCATAGTATACAGGAGGATGTGGGTTCGATCCCGACCCTGATGTATATTTGGAGTCGGCGTCTCTCTTCTCGTGGACGCGTGGATTTTATCTCCAGGTCCTCCGGTTTCTCCCTCCACATTTAGAATCAACATCACGCGTTCAGAGTATTTGGCTGCTGCTATACATTTCCCCAACTATTTTTTATTTTACCAGTGAAAGCCCACTGAGCTGTGTAGCTCTTTTTCAGAAGCAACCTGGCCACAAATGATAGCTCAACGAAGTGGCTTATCATGTGGAAAGGTATAGCAACAAAATGCTCTAAACGCGTGATATTGGTTCTAAATGTGGAGGGAAAAAACAAATATACAACAGACGTCAGGGTCGGGATCGAACTTGCGATCTCCGTGTTACCAGGCCAGGTAGTTAACATATCATAGCCACCGTGGCACCACACACAATGTTGTAACGCACTCATATTTCACGAATAGGACGCATTGTTTGATCAACGACTCGGAGGTGCGATCAGCATTCAAGTGCCCGCTGCTCGGCCCTTCCGTATCTCCCCTCCCTTACCCCCCACTTTGCCTGCTCCAAACTCACAAATGAATCCGATCTTCAGCTTGAAGTGGACGAAGGGCAGGTAGAAGATGAGACCGCCCAGGATGAAGATGGCGCAGTAGAGGTACTCCCACTCGGGCAGGTCGATGATGGGTGCGAACACGAGGTACACGGACACGACCATCACCAGCGCCGGGATCACCACAGGGATCTGCGCGCGGACCGCGACAGAATTTAAAAATCGCACCGCGATTTCGGAGCGAGTCCTTCAATTCACGTGTCCAGATTTACTTGGAGGGGGGGGGGGGGGGGTGCCGCCGGAGGCCCGGGGCTGAGGCAGCCCTTGGGGCCAAATGCTACATGAGGAATCATCTGGTTCGCCAGAGACAAAGCGGGCCATTGTGGGGGCCTTTTAAAACTAAAACTATTTTTTATTTTACCAGGTAGGGCCCACTGAGCTTTGTAGCTCTATTTCAGAAGCGACCTGGCCATCGCAAATGATAGCTCAGCAAAGTGGCTTATCGTGTGGACATTTACAGCACCCGGGGACAAAATCCACGCGACCACGGGGAGAAAGACCATGAGCGGCGCTTTGCGAAGCGGTGGAGAGTGCTGAGGAGCTTGGTGTAGCAGTGGTCAGCGGTGGTGAGCGGTGGGGAGTGGTGGGGGCCCTGGCAGCACTCGCCCTGACGGGCCGATGAAGCTCCTTGCGAGTGAAGCGCATCACGATGAAGGCCAGCATGGTGAGGCCGTAGAAGATCCACACGGCGAAGCTGAAGAAGTTGATGAGCGTGTTGATGTCCGCCGGGATGATGTAAATGATCGTCAGGATGCCCTGTTGGTGACAAGAGAGAGAAGTGAGCGAGAGAAAAAAAGAGACGCAAGCACGTGGACGTGGTGTGGCCTGAGCCACGCCCCGGCCGCCTTTGTCTCCCCAGTGGCAGCGATGTTTACACACCGCACCAGGTACTCGACTTAGGGCAGCCCAGGACCGGTTCACATGATCGGCACCGATGTTGGCCGTGAGCGGGAATAGAAAGTGGATCGCCGGGTTCATGGCACAGCGTAGCGCTAACCACCACCAATACCACTCCACCAAACACACAGACACACACACAGATACACACACACAGACACACACAGACACACACACAGACACACACACAGACATACACAGACACACACAGACACACACACAGACACACACAGACACACACACACAGATACACACACAGACACACACACACAGATACAACAACAACAACCGCCATTCGCCACTAAGTGGCGGTGACGTCACCACGATGCTTGTGCCAGGCCAAGTGCACCTTGAGGCCACGTGAAGTGTCGAACGCCCGCTGGCAGGAGGTCACGGGGCAGACCCAGGTGCCACGGGTCGACTGACCGAGATGACCGAGATGACTGGCTGATGCACCACCTGTGCCCCCTACTGTGCCAAATTGCTGTGCTTTAGCCACCCGGCGCTCCGCTCGTTGTTGTGAGCGTCGCTCCTCCGCCCTCCGTTGTTGTTGGAGGGCGACTGCCTCCAACTGCCCAGTAGCGTCCTTCACGAGCCTCCTCCACTGAGGCCGATCTTGACACCGCTGGTACCAGTCATCGGCAAGTCCACTCAGCTCCACGTCCTCCTGTACCACATCACTCCATCTCTTCTCCAGCCCGTGCCGCGCCCGTCTAGCCCCCTCGATCCGGCCGAACAAAAGCTGTTTAGGCATGCGGTGGCTGGGCATGCGGGCTACATGACCCAGCCAACGCAGCCTTGCCTGCCGGAGGAGCTCACTGATGGGACTTTGCCAAGATCTTTCAAGGATTTGTGAGCTCCTCACACAATCCAGCCTGGTTAAACCCAGGATGGATCGTAAGCAGGCCAGCCTAAATGTTTCCAACCGGCGAAGATGCTCCACCAGGGGGGTCCACGTCTCGCAAGCGTAGAGAAGGGAGGGAATGACCGTGGCCGAGAAGACCTGAAGCTTCGTGCGGAGCAACAGACCAGGTAGCTTCCACACAGCGTTACGCAACCGATGAAAAGATATTGCCGCTCGACTGATTCGGAGTGAGACCTCTGCTGATAAACTGGAGCCGGTCATAAGCACACTGCCCAGGTATGGGAAACTCTCCACTCTCTCCACAACTGCCCCATCACCAATTGGGAGTTGTGGGGGTGGAGTGTCCGATGGTACAAAATACCCAGGCAGGTGCTTAGTTTTGGTGGGGCTGATGGTAAGGCCCCACCTCTTAGTGGCACGCTCCAGTCTCAGCAGCACCGTCTCCAACTCCTCTTCTGAATGAGCAGCTATTACCAAATCATCGGCATACATAACGTGGTTGACCAATAGGGAGCCATCCCTTGATCGCACCCGGGCATCGATCAGCCTCCCATTATATCTGTACCAAATGGAAATTCCCCCGGTACAGCTACACACACAGCTACACACACATACACACACAGACACACACACAGACATACACACACACACATGCCAGGACTCACGTTGAAGAAGATGGCGGGCGACGGGGTGAGGCGCCGCACGTTGATGAACGACAGAACCTCGAGCATGTGACCCTCGCGCGCCGCCACGTAGGTCAGCCTACACAAAGGCATCGTGAGTGTGGTGCACGTGCTTGCCTGCTTGCTGGCATCTGTGGTGCATCCCGTGGGTGGCTGCGTGGTGCAGGCGGTGGCTGCGTGGTGCAGGCGGTGGCTGCGTGGTGCAGGCGGTGGCTGCGTGGTGCAGGCGGTGGCTGCGTTGGCGAGTGGCGGTTTTGAAAAAGAGCTTCACAGCTCTTCGTATGTTTTCCCAGAATCAATAGAAATTCTGATTATAGTGGTGGCGGTGGTGGTAGTGGCGGTGGTGGTGGTGGTGGTGGCGGTGACGGCGGCGGTGGCGGCGGTGGAGGTGGCGGTGGCGGCAGTGGAGGTGGCGGTGGTGGTGGCGGTGGTGGTGGCGACGGTGGTGGCGGCGGTGGTGGTGGCGGTGGCGGTGGTGGCGGCGGTTGTGACGTTACCGTCCGGCCGTGAAGCACGATCCGTTGGCAGCGCCGAACGTGGAGAAGGCGACCGCCAGCGGCACGATCCAGGTCATGACGCCCAGAGTGCGGTCCCCAAACGTCTGGTGACAGACCGGGTCGGCGGTGGGGTGCCACGCGCCGGTGGAGAATCGGGGTCACGAGCGTTGTGTCCACGTGTGTGCCTGGGCCGAGGTGAGGGTGGTGGTGGTGGTGCAGCAGGAAGGGGGGATGGCGGTGGGGGGGGGGCACTCACGACGGCGACGGCGGGCGACTGCAGCAGCTCGGTGGCCGTCATGGTGGTGAGGTAGGCGATGTTCATGAGGATGTAGCACACGGTGACGAACGGGATGCCGATGATGATGGACAGAGGCAGGTTTCTGCGGCGCACACCACGG
The DNA here is from genome assembly GCF_015708825.2 of Lethenteron reissneri. NCBI lineage: Eukaryota > Metazoa > Chordata > Hyperoartia > Petromyzontiformes > Petromyzontidae > Lethenteron > Lethenteron reissneri. The sequence continues at coordinate 552,566 of NC_083838.1, forward strand.
CGGACACAGATTCCCCCGGATAGCGTCAACAGGCTGCTGGGGCAAGTGCTGTTAGCGAGTAGAGGCTATGAAGGCTGGCACGGCGCACGAGCGGGTGGGTGGCCGGCACCACGCCCGGCTGCCTTTGTCTCCCCGGTGTTTACACAGCGCACCCGGGACCCATTTGAGGCTCGAGTCGACCTAGGGGAGGCCAATGACTAATTCAGATTTCATCGTCACTGGTTTTGGCCATGAGTGGGAATTGAACTGGGGTCGCCGGGTTCTAAAGCAACATGCAAACCACTACGCTACCACTCACACACCCACACACACACCATAGCATTGACGTGGGCACCACGGTGGCTAGGAGATGTTAACTTCCTCGCCTGGTACACAGGAGGTCGCGGGTTCGATCCCGATCCACATCCTAGAATGTGCCTTATTGGTTATATAAACGCAGTCTACGCCTGTAAATGTCGCTATTCTATACGACCGACGTAGAATGTAGAAGAAACTCCTCTTATCCGTTACCATGTTACGTGTGATTCCAATTCTCCGCAGACGCCGTTGGGTCCACGAAAGACGACTATGACCATCAAGCTGTTCTCCCCTCTTCAGTACAGACACCCGCTGCTCACCGTGGGACGGTTTCCCGGTACTCTGCATTTTCTTTCGGAGAAGAGGAGCCGAGTGGGAAATTGTCCCCCCCCCCTCGACGATTATCCGCGATGTATTCCTGCGCGGTAAGTTGGCGGCTAAGCCCCGTGGATGTTGGTCCCCACACATCACCGCATCACCGCGCACAGGGAACTCTCTGGGAGTACAATCTGCCAGCGACTTTCAATCACCAGCACCGCACACGTCACCACGAGGTGTTCGCACGTGAAGACGCATGAGAAGAAGACAAAGCAAACGCGTGTTTTGTACCGGAAGGGATTCTTCAGCTCCTCGGTCACGAAGTTCAGCTGGTTCCTGTGGGACAGACGCAGGTTTTGCGTTGTTAGCGGCAACAGACAGCGGGGCAAAGACTTCGTGTGCCCAATCTCCGAGCTCTCCGCGATTCGCGCGCGAGGAACCGCCCGTGTGACAATCGACGTTTTGTCTTTCAAGTGCTTTGTCGTCGTCGTCGTTGTGGTCGCCTGTGATGATCACTGCGGCCACGAGAGGCGGCGACGTGGTGCACCACACCGTCAAACATCAAACACCACACCGTCAAACATCAAACATCACACCATCAAACATCAAACACCACACCGTCAAACATCACACCGTCAAACACCACACCATCAAATATTACACCATCAAATATCACACCATCAAACATCACACCGTCAAACACCACACCGTCAAACACCACACCGTCAAACACCACACCGTCAAACACCACACCGTCAAACATCAAACACCACACCGTCAAACACCACACCGTCAAACATCACACCGTCAAACATCACCATACACGGAGCTGTGGAGCTCTTTTTGAGAAGCGATCCCGCTATCAAAATGATAGCCCAACCAAGTGGCTTATCACGTGGCAATTTATAGTCGCAGCCAAACATCATCATCATCGTATGGAAACGTATAGCAGCAAAATATTCAAAACGCGTGGCGTGGATTCGAAATGTGGAGGGGGAAACCGGAGGACCTGGAGAACAATCTACGCGAACAAGGGGGAGAGAGACATGCAAGCTACAAATATACAGCAGCAGCAGGCGTCAGGGTTGGGGTCCAATCCACGACCTCCTGCACACCAGGCGAGGGAGATGACATCTCAGCGCCTGAAGGATGGGAGCCAACTGAGAGGTGCGAGGATGAGTCACTGATGAGCACAAAGGCAGCAGCAGCCACGCGGTGAGCAGGCGCCAGCAATTGCCTAAGCCAGGGGTGGGGAACGTCCGGCCCGCGGGCCGTATAAGGCCCACGAAATCATTTGGTCTGGCCCTGCCAAGGCAACTGCAGGCGGGACTCGAAATTCAATAAATCTCGGAGCAAACCTGGAAAGCAGTTGCGAGTAGCAGCAACATCATCAACACCAGCTCACATCACACGCCTCGCCAATGAGAAGCAGTTCCAGCCATCGCATTAGGGGTGAGTTAATTAAATGTTTGACCAAATATAACGGGCTAATTTTTAAGTTGATAATGTTGTAAGGCCCGCGAATGAGGGTGTAAATATCCAAATGGCCCTTGGCAGAAAAAAGGTTCTCCACCCCTGGCCTAAGCTCTGCAGTCCTTCACATGCCAAGGTGGTATCGGCCAACTCGTGAGTGCTGGTCATTGTCTTTGAGACTGATTGTCCTACACAAGAGACATCAGCAGCCGTCTCCATAGCCTCGTCTCACCACCAGTGTCAGACCAGAGGACACCGCCCAGAGGCGGACAGCACAAGGACCATGCCACACGCGTCACGGCATCGAGAGCTCGCGGTGAGCGGCGATGTCACGGGATGCCTGTTTGCTCGTATCAAAGTATGAACAATAAGAATAATGAGAATAGGTTTTTACCCTTTCTAGCAACAGCTGTATGTTTGTTTGCATGTTCACCACAAGTACGTGTGGCCTAATGCGAACTTGATTCCTTGCTAAAGGTTTAATCTATTTGGTGTTTGAACATCTTAACACAACTGCTTTAGTGCCAGAGAGGGTAAACATCTATTAATATTTATCAGCAGTTACGCCGTGTGGTTTTGTTAACGTTGGGAGGAAAGGGGAGAACCCAGAACAGAGGGAGAACATACAAAGTCCACTCCATCACGCACTCGGTCACCGACAACGAATATGTTCCCGTATTGCCTTTAACCGGCTGTTAACCGGCTAACAGCCGATACTTTATGCCCACTGACACACAAACAAAGACAAATATCCCCCTTATAGTCTTCACAGATTTTTGGGGCAAGTGCTGTTAGTGAGTAGCACGACACACGAGGGGGTGGGTGGCCAGCACCTCGCCCGGCTGCCTTTGTCTCACTAGTGGCGATGTTTTTACACATCGCACCAGGTACTTGTTTGAGGCTGAGTCGACCTAGGGGAGGCCCAGGAGCGGTTCAGATAATCGTCACTGGTTGTTGGCCGTGAGCAGGAATCGAACTCGCGGATGCTGGGTTCGTAGCGCAGAGCGCTAACCGCTGCACCACCGCTTCCTACTGCTCAGTGCCACACACTCCGTCACACTCTGTAGAACGGTGGAGAGAATGTACAGAAACGAAACTCCGCAACAAAACTATTTTCCTTCTACCAGGTAAGGCCCACTGAGTTATGTAGCTCTTTTTCAGAAGTGACCCGGCCACAAATGACAGCTCAACCAAGTGGCGACTTATCGCGTGGACATTTCTAGCAGCCAAAGACTCTAAACGCCTGATGTTCATTCTCAGCGTGGAGGGGGAAAACCGGAGGACCCGGAGAAAAGTGCACGCGGCCACGGGGAGAGAGAACGAGAGAGACACGGCAATATACCGGCAGTCAGAGTCGCCATCGACCCCACGACCTCCTGCATACCAAGCGACGTGGTTAACATCTCCTAGCCAGCCAGGCACGTGCGTTGCCACTGCCGCCACCGTGGCCGCCCAAGCGGGCGACGGACTTCCCCGCCACGAGGGGCTCACTCACCAGCCGTCGTAGGCCCACAGGCCATTGTAGAAGGCGACCCCGATTGAGCCGAACGACAACTGATGTCCTTCAAAGCTGTTCTGGAGGTTCGTCGTGTGTCCTGTGGTGGGGGGGGGGGGGGGGGGAGGAAGGACCGGGAGCCTCTTGAAGACAAAACGACCGGCGAGCCCCCTCCGCGACGCCCAGCGTGGTGAAGTATGGTCCAACAAGGCCCCCCGCGACGCCCAGCGTGGTGAAGTATGGTCCAACAAGGCCCCCCGCGACGTACTCCAGCAGCGGGTCGACAAGAGGGCGAGCCAAGTTCCGTAAGTCGACTGTTTACTTCGGGAAAATTGGATGTCGGTCACGACGGTGAATGGACGCGCTGTTCAACTTGGCCACTCTCCTGAGTGAACTGCTCGTTCACAGAGCACGGTAGCGGTGGCAGTATGTACGTTGTATGTAGTACGTATGTTGTATGTATGTTGAACTTCTTTTTCACCGTACGTAGCCAACCGTGCAAATCAGAGGTACGGGGGAAGGACAACAAACCAAACACTAAAATCCGTTCTCAAGAAATGAGTTTGTCAATCTAGACGACGATTTAAAAGTCGATAGCTCCAGTGGCTTCCTAATATCGAAAGAGCCTTCCAGACGGCCGCAGAAGCGCATATGAAAGTGCGCAATTAGGTGACCGTCTTTGTTTGATGGTTTGCCAAAAGCCACCACTGCGCTGATGAGCGGAGTTCGCGTGATGGTAGTGTATGCTCCTTGACAAAATCAGCAAGGCATTGTGGTTCATTTGTGGCAAGCACTTTGTGTGTGATGAGCGTGACCTTATAAGGCATTAGTTCAGCGACCGGAAGCCAATGCAGCTCAGAGAGCACCGGGGGATACAAGGGCGGCTGGGTGTGGTGCTGGCCACCCAGACCCTCAGGTGCGATGTGTGTTTATGTCTCAGTCGATATTCAGATTTTGATGCTTCTATCGCACCGTGCGCTGCCAACTGTGCTCATCGGAGATGCTCACTAACACCGCTTTGTCAAGCACACTGCTAACGGCTCCACTGTTGATCTATGTCTCAGTCTTTGCACGCACAAGTGTGTGTGTGTCCGTGTGTGTCCGTGTGAGCGTGCGTGCTGTGTGTGTCCGTGCGTGCCGTGTGTGTCTGTGCGTGCCGTGTGTGTCTGTGCGTGCCGTGTGTGTCCGTGTGTGTCCGTGTGAGCGTGTGTGTCCGTGTGTGTCCGTGTAAGCGAGTGTGCTGTGTGTGTCCGTGTGTGTCCGTGTGAGCGTGTGTGTCCGTGTATGTCTGTGTGAGCGAGTGTGCTGTGTGTGTCCGTGTGTGTCTGTGCGTGCCGTGTATGTCCGTGCGTGCCGTGTGTGTCTGTGCGTGCCGTGTGTCTGTGCGTGCCGTGTGTGTCTGTGCGTGCCGTGCGTGTCCGTGTGTGTCCGTGTGAGCGTGTGTGTCCGTGTGTGTCCGTGTGAGCGAGTGTGCTGTGTGTGTCCGTGTGTGTCCGTGTGAGCGTGTGTGTCCGTGTATGTCTGTGTGAGCGAGTGTGCTGTGTGTATCCGTGTGTGTCTGTGCGTGCCGTGTGTGTCTGTGCATGCCGTGCGTGTCGTGTGTGTCTGTGCGTGCCGTGTGTGTCTGTGCATGCCGTGCGTGCCGTGTGTGTCCGTGCGAGCGTGCTGACCCCGTGTCCTTTTTCTTTTTAGACCGCGTGCCACCGCCGCCATTATTGCGCCGTAAACCACCGGGATCACGGTGTCTCCGCGTGATGCCGGGGGCCGCTGCCTACCCCCACCCCACAAGACTCTTTACGACGAACTCCTCAAGGCTGTGGCACTGGCCGTCACATCTCCAATCAACGTGCGCTTTATCTGCAGGTCAGATAACAAGTTCGTACCGCTTTCATCGCGTGGCCCTCCAGAGTCGATACAATGGGCACCATCATTTCTACCTTGCCGAGGCTTCGCCCACCGCTTGCTATAATGAGGGTGCCGCGGTGGCTAGGAGATGTCAACTACCTCGCCAGGTTTGAAGGAGGTCGTAAGTCCCATCCCAACCCTGACGCCTGCTGTATATGTGGAATCTCTCACTCTCTCCCCCCTGTCACGTGGACTTTTCTCCAGGTCCTCCGGTTTCCCCTCCACATTTAGAATCAACATGCATTTTGAGTATTTGGCTGCTATAAATGTCAACGTGATAAGCCACTTAGTTGAGCTATAATTTGTTGCAATGTCGCTTCTGAAAAGAGCCTCTATAACTCAATCGGCCTTATTTGGTAAAATAAAAGTTTAGTTTTTAGTTTGTAATAATGTACAATCTTCGGTGGTGTCTGGGGTGTCATCACCCCAATACTACAATCCATCCACTCACTCTCCTGCCTCTCCCCTCTCATCTCACTCTACTGCCCTCCACGAACTCTCCTGCCTCTCCCCTCTCATTTCGCTTTACTCCCCTCTACGCACTCTCCTGCCTCTCCCCTCTCACCCTATCATCTCCCTCTGCGAGATACCCATTTACGCGTATACACAGGACTACGACGGCCCAGTATCTCTCTGTGAGATGAGAGGGGAGAGGCGGGAGAGTGCGTGGCTGGAGGGGAGCTTGCATGTCTATGGACGTTCGTCGTCGTCGTTGTTGTGAAACGTCGCACCGCGGTCATCCAGGAAATTACGAGGCACTAAAATCCGAGTGTCTCCCTCCCACCACGCTCACCCGCACCATTATCTTTAATGGCACGGAGATAAAGATTCGGGTTATAATCAGCGGTGCACACCGCTGCACCTGGGATACCGATCAAGTATCTCTCCGAGCAGATAGCGAACCCCGATTTGGCAACGTTCCCAATCGTGGGGGGTGGAGTTGGGGGATTGAACCGGTTGACTTGAGGCTGGGGGCAGGGGGGCGGGGGTGGTGGGTAAACACCGTGGGGGGAGGGGCCGGGGTGGAAGGGGAGTGGGGGGCGAGGCCGATGTGATGGCACGCGTTTCTTAGGTCGGATGATCGGAGATTTGCTCCGGTTTGTCCTGCAGATATTGGCACAGGCGATGGGACGTCGAAGCTGATGGTGATGATGAGCTCAGTCATCATCACTATCATAGTGGGCATGATGGGTTGTATGGAGAAGCTGATGGTGTCCAATGGTCCAGACTGACAGACGAACGGACGGCCGGCCAAAATGGACAAACAGATCAGAATCAGAATATTGATTTACACTGCAGGAGGAGGAATCCGATGAGCTATGAAACTCTTTCTCACAGATGTCCAGGAGGGGCACGGGGTCAGAACGTTACAACAACAAAAAATACAAACACAACTACAGGTAAACTATTTTTGTAATCTTACCAGGTAAAGGCCACCGAGCTAATTAGTTTCTTTTTCAGAAGCGACCTGGCCACAAATGATAGCTCAACGAAGTGGCTTATCATTATCATCATCATTATTATGTGGAAATGTATAGCAGTTGCCAAATACTCAATAGAATCACGATGGATCAGATGGAACGACGGCGGTTGGATGGAGAGTCAGACGGACGATCGGACATCCTCAGTGTTGTTCTGCTAAACTATATCGGCATATTCTGCGTGGAGAGGAGATCTAGCCCAAGGGAAAGGGCACAAAGCCATTTCTTTTGACTCGTTAAGCACGTGGGTTTAAAGAGCTCAGCTCACAAATAACAGGGCGAGATGTTAACTCCCTTGCCTGGTATACAGGAGGTCGTGGGTTCGCTCCTGACTCTGACGCCTGCTGCTGTATCTTTGGAGTTTGCATGTTTCTCTCTCATCATCACGGTGGCTAGGAGATGTTAACGCCCTCGCCTGGTATGCAGGAGGTCGTGGGTTCGACCCCGACCCTTACGCCTGCTGCTGTATATCTGAGTATGCGTGTTATCTCATTGTGGTCGCGTGGACTTTTCTCCGGGTCCTCCGGTTTTCCCCTCCACATTTAGAATCAACGTCACAACGCGTTGAGATAATGTGACAGCTAGAAAGTGCCACGTGACGATAAGCCGCACCTTTGAGCTAAGATTTGTGATAGCCAGGTCGCTTCTGAACAATACCTACAGTAAGTGGGCCCTACCTGGTAAGGTAAAAACAAAACAAGTTTCATCGTAGTTTCTAAATCTCGGCGGCGTTGCGTTTGTCGGCGTCGTGCGTGCGGCCCCGTGCAGCCCTCGGAGCGCTCACCCTGAGCGAGCAGCACGATGCCGGTGACGATGATGACCACCACGATCAGCAGCTTGGCGACCGTGAAGAAGTTCTGGACGTACGAGGCCAGTTTCACGCTCACCGAGTTGATGATGCAGATGAGCACTGGGTGGCGTGGGGGGGGGGGGCATGGGGGGGGCGACACAGTGGCGGCAGAATCAGACCAGAGCGGACGAACGGCGGCCGTACCTGAGTGCCGTCCGTAAGTCGGAAGACGACAATGAACCGTATTTAAATGCACGTACGGTCAGTGTTATACGATGTGGTACGGTTCGACAAGAAAGGGGAACCATCGTTCAGCTCATGTGAGAAGAAATATTGCGCATTTGTACATTTGCCGAACCAAATAGCCCCGCGGTTCGATTCGCAAGTGCCAGTTTTTACGGAAGCTCGTTCGTAAGTGCGGATGTTCATACGTCGGGCGTTCGTAAGTCGGGGATCGACTGTATTAAAAAAAAAACTGCGTTATGAAGGTGAACAAAAGCAAGTGGTTCGACTGGTGACGCCGGTCAGCGCACGACGTCCATTTGTGGACACTCGCAGTTACAATTAGCGGAGGCAAGTTGCTATACCCGGTCGCACAATCGCCAACGAGGGCGGTGCGATTGTGACGACTCTGCCGGTCGTGCCATCAAGTCACGAGCACGCGGTGCATTCACGGCGATTGCACCTATGTACGTACGCATGTTGAACTTCTTTCGCGCCGTACGTAGGCAACCGTGCTTGTCGGAGGTGCGGGGGAAGGACAACAAACTAAACGCGTAAAGCGGTTGTGAAGCGTTTTCACTTCAGGATCGTGGTGTATTGTATAGTAGTGTGTCGTGTTGTAGTGTATAGTGGAGTACGTATTATGTTGAACGTCTTTTGCACCGTGCGTAGCCACCCGCACTAATCCGTGACGTGGGGACAGCGCAAACAACGCAGTGAAAGCTGTCCTTGTGCCGTACGATAAGATGTTACAAAATAATCGTTACTTTAGTAACGTGTGTCCTCAACACCAATCGAGAATCGTGCACCCTCATCTCACAAGTGATTCCGTTATCATGTTCTGGGTATTGGTGGCTGTGGCTGCTGCTCTGATTGCCATGGTTGGCTATGTACGGTGCGAAAGAAGTTCAACGTACATACACATTCGTACTTTGCTCAGTCAGCGATAGCTGACTAAGACTCGGAGAAAAATCCACGCGACCACGGGGTGAGAGACACGCCAAATCCAAATATACAGCAGGTGTCGGGGTCGGGATGGAACCCACGACCTCCTGCATACCAGGCGAGGGAGTTAACATCTCCTAGCCACCGTGGTTTGTCGTCATGCAACTTACAGATGGCAGCAGCGGCCAGGCACTTCTTGACGAGCATTGGCGGCTCGCAGCCCGGGTAGAAGGGCGCGGACGTGTACTCGGCGAAGCTGAGGCAGATGATGGCGAAGGAGGACGGCTTGAGCACGATGACGGACGCCCACGAGTAGAGGAACGCCGGGATGGGCCCGAACGCCTCCAGCAGGTACGGGTACTCGGCGCCCGACTTGGTGATCATCGTGCCCAGCTCAGCGTACGCCAGCGCGCCTAGGCGGCAGCGGGACGGACAGACGGTCGGACAGACGGTCGGACAGACGCGGACACGGGCAGACAACGCAGAGGGACGAACGGATGGACGATCAGTCACAATACCCTATCCCTAAACCAAACTCCCGAGACGAAGGGTCGGATTCACGGCCGGTGGGTTTCATACTCTGCCATGTTTCCAATTCGCTTTGAAGCGCTTTTCCAAAGGAGGACAAAGCGATTGATGCGTGAGCTCCGTCCGTCCGTCTGCGCGTAACGGAGAATCGACGACAACTTTCGTGGCGACGATCCAATTTGAAATGTTCCTCTAAAGTTGCGTTCCCATTCGGGATTTTACCCCTCGAGCAAAACCGGCCAAATTCATCAACGTTTTGCCAAAAAACTTGGCGACAACAACCGGCGCTGTTTGCTTCGCGATGATGACGCACAATCACGCACGCGCGTCTGTTGTTGTGCTTTCACGAGGGGTGGTGGCGGAGGAATAAAACCTAAATCTGGCCCTTGTTGTAACCCACGTGATCATGATATGAGGCTGCTATCTCTCTTCTCCAGCTGAGATGCTGCCCCGCTGAGCCGAGCGAGTGTGCGAACTCGGCGCACTCTCCTAACCCCGATTTATTGTCACGGTGATTAGCGGACCATCCCAATCTTATCAGGCCTCTTAGAACGGTGGAATTGACTCCTCCCTTGAGGTGTCATCTCCTATCATCTCTCGTCTTCCCTTCCCCCAGTCGAGCTCCAGATATTGCACTGAATCCTCATTGTGAAGGCAAATGAGTTCACGCACAATGTGTGTGAGTGTGTGCACATGGGGCGAGGGGTAGTGGAGCGGTAACTCGGCCACCCGAGTCCGATTCCCGATCACGGCCAACACCAGTGACGATTATCTGAACCGGTCCTGGGCCTCCCTGAGGTCGACTCAGCCTCAAATGAGTACCTGGTGCGGTGTGTAAACATCGCCACTGGGGAGACAAAGGCGTGGTGCTGACCACCCACCCCCTCGTGTTCTGTGCTGGCCTTCATAGGTGCTCGCAAGCAGCACTTGCCCCAACAGTCTGTTACAGGCTATACAGGGGATCTTTGTCTTTGTTATGGAGATCGGATGTTCACTGAATTATTATATTTTTCCCCAGGTAAGGCCCGCGGAGCTATATAACTCCAATTCAGAAGCGACCTGGTCACAAATGAAAGCTCAACAAAGTGGCTTATTCTTAATTTTAGAACTTTCGTGACTGCAGGAATTATATTTGGTTCTTTCGGTTAAGTCACGTCTAAAGATAAAATAATAAATTAAATTAAATAATAGCATACGACGTTTCGATTGCAACACAGGCAATCATCATCAGGTATAATGTTATGTCGCTATTTCATTATACCTGATGATGATTGCCTGTGTTGCAATCGAAACGTCGTATGATATTATTTAATTTAATTTATTATTTTATCTTTAGACGTGACTTAACCGAAAGAACCAAATAATAAAGTGGTTTATCACGTGGAAATGTAGAGCAGCAGCCAAATACTCTGACGTCGATTCTAAATGTGGAGGGAAAAACCGGAGGACCCAAAGAAAAATCCACGCGACCACGGGGAGAGAGCGACTCCAAATATACAGCAGCAGCAGGCGTCAGGGTCGGGATCGAACCCACGACCTCCTGTGGACCAGGCGAGGTAGTCAACATCTCCTAGCTACTGTGATGATGAGAGAGAGACACACACAAACTCCAAATATACAGCAGCAGGCGTCAGGGTCGTGATCGAACCCACGACCTCCTGTACACCAGGCGAGGGAGTCAACATCTCCTCGTCACCGCGGCGCCCCCAACCATTTGAGAAGAAGGAACAGGTCGATGCCCCCTTTGTTATGGCCGTATTAACCGGCAGGTCACGTCTCTGTCCGTTATATCGGTACTTGATATGATGTGTACTTGCTAATGTCAGGGTGCTTGTTCTCACAGTCGTCTATTAATGGCACATTTATCTTTGAGCGTGAGTGTACAAAGTCCGCAGCACACCACCAATGCTCGTGAGATACTGTGCTGCTTGATTATTCTCGTGGAGTCGGAGCAGTTGAACTGACAGCGTTTGAGATCCGATGTTTAAATCTGGGTTCTGGTTGACCGTAATTAAACCCGGGTTCTCAGCCTGATCACCAATGGTTGCACAAATATAAATTTAGATATTATCAAGTCTTCCAAGTAGTATGTTCATCTTGGAAATTTTGACTTGAGTTTCAAGACTCCCTCGTGTGATTCAGAGGTCGTTTGAATAGATGTAAGAATTAGTTCCCTGATATCTGCTTCTGTAGGGGCTTTTTAATAACATGGGGCGATGCACTGCCCCCCCCCGCCCCCACCGCAAGAGCTCTCATTGTGCACTTCCATCGTGCCTTGACTCCCGAGAGCGGAATCGTAGCATAACAACAAACTAAATAGGGGAAAAGTGTGATTATTACATGCAAGGATTGTGAGAGATTGCGGTGCCTTAGGGAGGTCCTTCATTCAGCAGCGGATTGACCATGGCTGATGATGCTGATAGGCCAGGTGGTGTGCAATGATGGAGCACAGAGCTCGAAGTTGACGGACCAGCCGAGCTATTCCTCCCTCCGGGGGTGAGGGGGGTGTTCAACGTTGGTTGCTCCGTGGAAAAAATCTCGGCTGGGCTCAGGGCTGCGACAAAGGTGATGACTTTTGTCCTCCTACGCATTCTACAAGTAGTGACTAATCCCATATTTGCTTTTCCCATAAATATGCTAAATTCCTCTTGATATGCAAATTATTTTGTTAAGGCGCTCTTCCCCCTCCAACCCAGCCTAAATATACGCTCCAAGCCTGGTGGTGTTTCATTCAGACGCTGTCTTCCCGACAGACCTGTTCTTGACCTGAGGACGGCTGCTTGCGTTGTGGCCGAAACGTCGTGAGAATTATTTTATTATGTTTTATTTTTATTATTTTATTATTTCCCTTCTACGTGACTTTACCGAAAGAACCAAGAAGAAAAAGGTGACGACTGCCACCCCGCGCCTTCGATTGAGCGAGAAACCACTGAAGACTTCTCCGACCTCAACGAGGGAGGAGAAGCGGGCACGTTCCAGGATGGCGCGACTGCTCCCGAGGAGCCGCGTCTTTGTTGTGCTCGCATGGATGCGATTAAAGAGTCACACGGTGAGGTGACGTCACGCGGCGCATGACGTCACGGGTGAGCGGCGCGTTATGACGTTATTCATGATTCACGGCTTGGCTTCGCGAACGAAGATCTAGGAAGGACATCCACGTCTTCTGCAGGCACGCTGGTGGCTGACGAGGCCTATGCGGGACAAGCAGGTCCTGCCACAACGGCTTAACCACTCGGAACTTTTTTTTATAGTTTTTAATCGGTGAGTTTTGGGCAAACCCTGTCACTTTGGCCGATGTTAACCCAAAACAGAACTGCTAATTTTAAATCAGATTTCATTGACATTGGATCATATTTACGAGAGTCATCTCGTGGTCACATCGATACGGGTCGGACAGATGGATGGGGCAGATGCACGGGGACAGCTTTGGCATTCGACGCGTTACAAAGTTTGAGTGCGCAGTAAACATAACGGGAAGAGACGTAAGTGGGTCATTACTAAGTGGGTCGTATGAGCACTAAAGATTTATGGTTCTTAGGAATTGCTTGGGGAGGGTCAAAAGAGGTTCTTGAACGCCTCATCTCATTTGAGATTTGGGCCACGTTAATAAGAATCAGAGTCGATATTTATTCTGCAGGAGGAATCTGATGAGCTGTAAAGCTCTTTTTCACAGATTTCCAGTTGGGGCAGAGCAGAAAGTTACAACAACAACAAACAATACAAAAACAAAACACGATAGCAGTGCAAAGTCGAGGAAAGGTAAACAAATCACTAAAGTAAATATTTTACCAGGTAAGGCCTGGCCACGCAAATGGTAGCTCAACGAAGTGGCTTATCACGTGGAAATTTGTCGCAGCAAAATATTCTACGTAATCTAAACGCGTGATGTTGTTTCTAAATGTGAAGGAAAAAAGGGAACCCAGAAAGAAATCCGCACCACCACGGGGAGAGAGAGGAGACGAAAAACTCCAAATCTACAGCAGGCGTCGTGAAGGTCGGGATTAGAGGAGCCAACAAGAGAGGCGGACGACCTCGACCCCGTGACACGGGCCGACCCCGTGACATGAGCCGACCCCGTGACACGAGCCGACCCCGTGACACGGGCCGACCTCGACCCCGTGACACAGGCCGACCTTGGCCCCGTGACACGAGCCGACCCCGTGACACGGGCCGACCTCGACCCCGTGACACAGGCCGACCTTGGCCCCATGACATAGGCCGACCCCGTGACACGGGCCGACCTTGACCCCGTGACACGGGCCGACCTCGGCCACATGACTCGAGCCGACTTCGACCCCGTCCAAGGTCAACCACAACAATCAGAGCGCCGCCTCCGGGTGAGGGAGGGCATCTTGCAGCGGCGCGTTGAGGAGTTGCCGCGTCCCCACGGCGCTGGGTCCGAGGTCCGTTTGCTCGCTGGCGCCCGCCACCCGGACTCAGATCTTTCACTGGCTGTGCTGCAGCCCAGCCAAGAGGCTTTATCTCTGTACCTGCTACCCCCCCTGCTCCCCCCTCCCGCTCCCATTAATGAAGACTTGACACACGGGAGACATGGAATGTAGCCCCTCTCACTCTTGTCGGAAGTAGCTGATTGGGTAAACGTCGTATCGGTTTCAAGTCGTGTCTTCCAGGAGCGTAACCCCCCCCCCCACCCCTCTCCTGACTTGAACTGATCATTCCCAGGAATGTATTAGCTCCACTCTGTCCATCTGCCTGTCTGTCTGTAAGGGGCACCAGCATACCTCTCGTAAGCATGACCCAATGTGAATAATAAACATTGTGGATGTGGTCAATTTGCTACGAGTCGCTTGCCCTCTAGGAGACCTGCTACTTTGATCGAAGGGTTGGTCAATACCTGAGTGACAAAATAAAAAAAATCAGCGCTAAAAGTAATTTCCTTGCCAGCCAAAGTGTTGATGACATCATCGTGTGCTGTGACGTCACCTCGCGAGTTCACCCGCATAACCAGACGACACACATGAGGTTCGGTTACGTGAGGTTCGGTTACGAGCCGCATAACCAGACGTCGTCTGGTTATGCGGCTCGTAACTGAACCTCACGTTGTGGTGGATAATTGAATACTTCCCATGAGGACAAATGCGCACACACCTTGGGAAACGTTCCGGAATCCACGAATGGCGATTATCTCTCTTCCCCGTTATTCTTTTTGCTTGAATCCCACTGAACAAGCCGTTATGGCCCACAATCTCTGGCCAAACAATGCCAACAATGGGGTGTCATGGGCTTCCTGTGTTTGCATAATCTCCACTCAGGAAATCAAAGAGGCTGGCCAAAAGCGACAAAGGATCAGATTACTATAATGAGTCAACTTGGATTTAGTTAATCCCGACAATTTGTTAACACTGAGTATGTGTGTGTGCATGTCGAGGTGTATTGGGTGGACAAAGAGCGGTAGGTGTAGCCATTAGCGCGCTGCGCTATTAACCCGGCAACCGAGGTTCGATTCCTGCTCACGGCAAACATCGGTGACGATTGTCTGAACTGGTCCTGGGTCGACTCATTCTCAAATGAGTACCTGGTGCGGTGTGTAGTAAACATCGCCACTAGGGAGACAAATGCGGCCAGGTGTGGTGCTGGTCACCCACCCCTCGTGTGCCGTGCCGGCCTTCATAGTTGCTTGCTAACAGCACTTGCCCCAACAGTCTGTTAAGGCTACACGGGGGATCTTTGTATTGGGCCGAGCAGTGGCACGGTGGTTCGTGCACTGTGCTACGAAGCCGGTGAGCTGATTTCATTTCTTGGCAACAGCTACAATCAGTGGCGATTGCCCAAACCCCTCCGAGGCCTCGCCGAGGTTGATTCAACTCGAAATGAGAACAGTTGTGCAATGCGTCAGTATCAGTGCTCGGGAAACAAACTAAACAATGTTCATTTCACCAAGAAAGACCCACTGAGCTGGATGTCTCTTTTTCGGATGCGACTTGGCCACAAATTATAGCTCAACGAAGTGGCTTATCACGTGGAAATGTATAGCAGCCAAATGCTCTGAACATGTGATGGCAATTCTAAATGTGGAGGGAAAAACCGGAGGACACAGAGAAAAATCCACGCGGCCACGGGGAGAGAGAGAGACACAAACTCCAAATGTGTTAACTCTCTGCAAACACAACAAGATCGTCACGTTTACAACGTTATTGATCAGGCCTGCCACGGTGGCAAGATATGTATTACCTCGCCGTGTTCGATCCCGACCCTGACGCCTGCTGTATATTTGTAGTTTGCGAGTTCTTTCCGTGGTAGCGTGGATTTTTCTCTAGTTCCTCCGATTTTTCCTTTAATATTTAGTATCGAAGTGCCCTTAACAATATTTGGCTACTATAACTTTCCACGTGACAAGCCACTTCGTTGAGCTATCATTTGTAATCGCCACGTCGCTTCTGAAAAAGAGTCACATAGCTGGTAAAATAACAAAAACATCAGTTTTGAATATGAGTATGTGGCTGGGGGGGGGGGACAGGATTAAGACGCGTGGAGTCTCAGTGCGTCACTGCGACGTTGTTGGTGTGGCGGGTACCGAGGGTGGCGAGGACTCCGCACCCCATCCAGATGATGAGGCTGGGCCCCACGGCGCCGACGTTGTCGAGCACCGACTTGGGCGAGATGAAGATCCCCGAGCCGATCATCGTGCCCACGATGAGGCTGATGCCGCTCATCAGACCCACCTGTTGGCAACCGAGAAGTCGTCGTTGTCATTCTGTTTCTTGGCCAGGGCGAGAGCCGTAGGCGGAGTTTGACTTCTGTATTTGGGGATGGGGGCGGCAGGGGTTTGCTTTGTTACTCACATTATGAATCGCGGGTGCACGTCATTAATGAGTGTCTCATCTTAATTGTAAACCACAGGAAATGAATAAATAATGTCACCTCGCATCACATTCTTTCTCATCACTTCTTCATCTCGTCGCTTCATCTCTCTCTCGCTCGAGCCACAGCACTGCAGATCGTGTCGCGTTCCAGACGCGATTCGCGGACAGCCAAAACCGCGGACGGCAAGTTCGCGAATAACGAGGGAACACCGTACAGTATCTCGTTCCGCTGACTATAAATTAATAAAGGTGTCCAGTTTGCGGAAGGGACGGGGGTGGGGCATCGCCCCACGTGCCCCCCCAGCCCCCCGCTAACTGAGAGCGATGGAAGCTCATTCGCATGCGTGACCTGGGTGGCCAAAACGAGGAAAGCCAGACGTGATCAATTGGCAGCGGTGAAACGTTCAGAAGTTGGGTGCAAAAAGAACTCGCGTCGCGTAAGGATCTGAAAACGTATCGCGCGAACGCGAAAGATGTTCAACTCTGAACGAATGGGTTCGGTTGTAAAAGTTAAGTGACGTAAATGTGAAACGGACTTAGGGTGGCACTATTGCAGCGAGTACGCAAGGAGAGCACGTGTCGAATGCAATCGCAAAGGAAGTGGTCTTGAAGGATCGACAACTCGGCATCGAATTGTGGCTAAGATGGGAGAAGGAGCGAGAAAAGTCATGAAGCCACGGAATTGTAGTTGTTGTTTTGGGCAACGACGGGGAATGAGTGAGACTCGTGTGAGTGTGTGAGTGTGTGTGGGAAAAGTCCCATCGGTGAGCTCCTCCGGCAGGCAAGGCTGCGTTGGCTGGGCCATGTAGCCCGCATGCCCAGCCACCGCATGCCTAAACAGCTATTGTTCGTCCGGATCGAGGGGGCTAGACGGGCGCGGCACGGGCTAGAGAAGAGATGGAGTGATGTGGTACAGGAGGACGTGAAGCTGAGTGGGATTTGCCGATGACTGGTACCAGCGGTGTCAAGATCGGCCTCTGTGGAGGAGGCTCGTGAAGGACGCTACTGGGCAGTTGGAGGCAGTCGCCCTCCAACAACAACGGAGGGCGGAGGAGCGACGCTCACAACAACGAGCGGAGCGCCGGGTGGCTAAAGCACAGCAAGTTGGTACAGTAGGGGGCACAGGTGGTGCATCAGGCAGTCATCTCGGTCATCTCGGTCAGTCGACTTGTGGCACCTGGGTCTGCCCCGTGACCTCCTGCCAGCGGGCGTTCGACACTTCACGTGGCCTCAAGGTGCACTTGGCCTGGCACAAGCATCGTGGTGACGTCACCGCCACTTAGTGGCGAATGGCGGTTGTTGTTGTTGTTGAGTGTGTGTGAGTGTGTGTGAGAGTATGTGTGAGTGGGTGTGTGTGTTAGTGGATGTGAGTGTGTATGAGAGTGTGTGAGTGTGTGTGAGTGTGTGTGAGTGTGGGAGTGGGTATGTGTGAGTGTGTGTGAGAGTGTGTGAGTGGGTGTGAGTGTGTGTGAGAGTGTGTGAGTGGGTGTGAGTGTGTGTGAGAGTGTGTGAGTGTGTGTGAGTGTGTGTGAGTGTGTATATTGCACGCGCGGTGTGCAGGAGACAAGACCCAAGGCACGGAGACACGCTTTCACCAGAGCTACAATCGGTGCAAATAGCAACATTGACATGAGATAAAGGGCGCCACGGTGGCGAGATATGAACTACCTCACCTTGTATACAGGAGGTCGTGGGTTTGATCCCGACCCTGACGCCTACATAGTTGGAGTTTGCGTGTCTCTCTCCAGGTGGTTTCGTGGCTTTTCTCCGGGTCCTCTGGGTTTTCCCCTCCACATTTAGAATCAACGTCGCGCGTTTAAATTATCTGGCTGCTGCTCGGCATTGCCACGTGACAAGCCACTTCGTTGAGCTATCGTTTGTGCCCAAATAGAGCCGTATAGCTCAGTGGACCTTACCTGGTAAGATAAAAACAATAATCTTAATGTTTTGAAATATATAAACACTAGTTTTTGGTTTAGAAGAAGTGACGATGAATTTGCTCTGTAATCTTTATTTAGAGTTAGATGCCGAGAGGTTAAACGTCGTTTTAGTCAAGGGACATCTGAGCGACAATTCTAAAAATACTCGCTGGGGTGCCTCTCAAGATTCGGGTTTCTTATTTCCAAGGTCACACCTCCCGTTTGTATTCATTTGCCGTTAAATTCAAACAATGCGAGTTTACAGACAATCGCGAAATCTTGACCGGTTTACTCGACAGAGCTGCGACACGCAACACAGAGGCAGAGAAGCAGAGAAGCGGAGGAGATGCCGAGCGAACTGGAGATGTGAACGGAGCAGAATGAGATCATCAGACTGATGACTTGTACACCAACAATGATGAATGGAGGGGATGGAGAAATCCCAGACAAGGGGAGCTTCTCTTCGCCATGCGCAGGCTGAGTGGCCACTCGATGCACGAGATAAAAAGGTCAAAGCAACGGCTCTTGTCAAATAAACAACAACAACAACAACTAATTTAACACTTCTCAATTAAGTCCAATCCGCAGTGCCGGATTATCCTAGCAGCAAAAGTAGCTACGTATGCTACGGGCCCCGCACTTTCAAGGGCCCCGCACTAAATGCTTTCAAGCTAGCAATTCCGGTTCAGTGATTCTGCACTTGCTTTATTACGATAGTACTATCCCGCCTTCACCTTTTACGAACGACTGGGTGTTTAAGTTTCGCGATTTGTCGTAGTATCTGGCTGTATAGCAAATGAAAACATACAATTACTTTACTACGCAAGTTTATATTTACGTGTTTTTTTATTTAGGGCCCCTTTATAACATCATGCTACAGAGCTTCACCCGGCACTGCCAATCCGATCTATATTTATTATCAATCAGAAGGGCTGACTCTGCTGATGAGACGCTGCGTATCGAAACGGGTCCAGAGGTTGCTCCGACTGAACCACTGACGGTGATGTTTTGCTGATGTGTGCACTTGCAGAAGGCCAATGGGTTGTGTAAGCAATTATTTATTTTAAAAATATATTATGTGGAGAGATGTATGAAAGAGACATTAATCTTTCTGTACAATTTAGCAGAAGATGAAAACAAGCGGTTTATACAGAGTAGGAATCAAGTTTCCTGGATATTCCTTCCACAACCCATCAGCCGCACGGCCTTCTGGGAGTGTTTCATTTCAGCAGCTTTGATTCAAAAATAGTTTCGACACACGGTGTCCCATCGGCAGAGTTGGGCTTGTTTGAATCAGATTCAGACTGGAAGAATCTGAAGAGAATCAACTGCCAATCCTTTCACTCTACGGGCTCCTTGTTGGACACAGAAGGTCTTCTTGTTTGCAGCAGTGGCCTGAATCCAATTCCCACAGTTTCTGTGAATGGGCAGGGCCATCGGTGCCCTATAGTGGAGAGGGCCACCATTCTATACGACGAGTTGTATTTTACCAGCTGTGAGGCCCCCACTGAGCTATGGAGCTCTTTTTCAGAAGCGACCTGGCCATCACGAATGGCAGCTCAATGAAAGTGGCTGATCACGTGGACATTTATAGTAGCAGCAGCCAAACCACGTATGTCGAACTTGAACTTATCTCGAGCCGGACGGAGCCAACCGTGCGAATCGGAGGTGCGGGGGAACGACACGAAGCAGTGCCAAGGCTACCGCACCGTTTGTGACGAGCGCTGAGTGTTTGTAAAGTCCCCTGCGGCATCGGGCTTGAGGGCCCTGCAAGTCCCTGTGTGGCGGAGTGGATTTTTTTTAAAAAAAGCGGCTATACGGCACCCCGCTAGAAAGGGATGCATCGCTTCAGGCATCCAGAGTTGCACCGATGCATACCGATCGCAGTCAGAATATGTATTTATACTGCAGGAGGAATCCGATGAGGCGTGAAGCTCTTTCGTCACAGATGTCCAGTGGGGACACGGGGTAAGAACGCCACGGCAACAAACAGGACACACACACACGATAGCACCAAGGGTGTATCTCTGGGACACTTTGTGCCGGCACCACAATGATGACAACAGAAACACGCTTTGCCCGTTCTGGCAAAGAGACAAGAAGCGTCGCGCGATGCGGTGCCCGCCGCCTCCTCTGTTCGATGGTTGACAGCCAAAAGCCGCCGCTGCTGCTGCTGCGATGATGACCGCGGGGTTCGCGTGACGCTGGTGCATGCCACCCTGACGAGATAGGCGAGCAATTGTGGTGGTTCATTTGTGTCGAGCACTTTGTGTGTGATGAATGCGACCTTCTTACAATGAACACCGTGGCGGTGGCCACTTGTTGACTACCTCGTCTGGTGCGCAGGAGGTCGTGGGTTCGATCCCGACCCTGACGCCTGCTGCTGTACATTTGGAGTTTGTGTGTTTCTCTCATCATCAGCATCACGGTGGCCAGGAGATGTTGACTACCTTGCCTGGTACACAGGAGGTCGTGGGTTCGATCACAACCCTGACGCCTGCTGCTGTATATTTGGAGTTTGCGTGTCTCCCTCTCCCCGTGGTCGCGTGGATTTTTTTTATCGAGGCCCCTCCGGGGTTTTCCCTTCCACGTTTAGAATCAACAACGTCGCGCATTTAGAGTGATTTGACGGCCGCTATCGATGCCCACGTGATGAAAAGCCACTGCGTTGGACTTTAGTTAAGTGCGATAGGCAGCGTCGCTTCTGAAAAAGAGCGACAGAGCTCAATGGACCTTACCCGGTAAAATACAAAAGTGTAATAATAGGTGGTAACCATTGCTGGTGCAGCCCGCATACACTCGAGGGGCAGTAGCGGGTGGGTGCAGCCGCGCTCACCTCTTGCTTGAGTCGCATGGTGTTGCTGCCCCCTCCGCTGCTGCTCTTCGAGCTGATGGAGCCTCGGGAGGGGCCGCTCCCCGGGGTCGCCCCGTTCGAGTCGGCCACGTGCCGCCGCTTCAGCGAGTCCTTCATGGCGCCTGCGGAGTGTCCCGGGCTCTGGCTCCCACCTCTCTCTCTCTCGGTGCCGATCGCCACCCACCAGCTCCCGGTTCAAGTGGCGGCAGCAGCAGCAGCAGTTGTGGCGGTGGCGGCGGTTTCGCTGTTAGCCGGCAGGCTGGACTCGGGCCGCGTCGCGAGGGATCTGCAGCAGGACAGGCGCGGCGGATACTTTGTCCTGATCGTGGCACCGCCCTCGCTGCGTTTGTTGTCGCCGCGTTTTATGAAAATCGAGTAACGACCCAGAAGCATGACAGCAAAGGGGTTAATCATTATTCGCCCTGTGGACTCATTTGCACTGTGTTCATTGGTCACACATGTAATGGTAAGTACTGTACGTTGAACTTCTTTCGCACCGTACGTAGCCAACCCGCGCTCATCGGAGGTGCGGGGGATGGACATCAAACTAAAAACAAAAATTAGTTCTAAAGAAATGCGTTTTCAGCGCTATACATTCTTTTTTGCTGTCTCAATATAATCGCGATTGTGCGATCTGCGTCACGCCCCGAAACTAACCATGACCCCGTTCGGATCCCTCGCAGGATCAATGCGACTCCACACACGGGTCGATAACGGCCCGTGGAAGCGGACACCGCAGAGCTACCTCTGAGACCCCCTGTTCAAGCCACCTCTGGTCCATTTAGTCCTGGAGCCACGCGTTTCCCGCCCGCTCTGCAACCCAGAGTGCACGCGAGTCGCACGGTAGCCACACCGATATTGGTTCATTCTTGGAGCTAGAACGAAGCCCAAATTCAGCGGAGAGCCATACTTAACACGGTGGTTTGTTGTTGTTATTGTTGTGCTGTCGTTGGTGACCGGGCTCCGCCCCATCAACTCTCTGCACTCCAGAGCCAAGTTTTCGCCACAGGAGGCTTGGAACCTGGATTCGGCATCTCAAGCGGTTGCCCGTTCAGCGCTGCGACCCAACAGCTCTGTGCCAACATTGATCGAGCTCTTAAAACCTTTCCACTTCAAACGACTTTCGTAATCTACACAAAGCGGCGGTGAGCCGTGATCTAAGAGGAGTATCGCGCAGAGTAAACGTACCTGAGAGAGAGACTTGTGTTTTTCTGTTCTTTGCACGAGTCTAAAGTCTGGCAGCCCGAACGGTGATCACCTTGCTGACAACCACCGCCCTACTCCTGCGAGGACGATTATCCGAGTGCAGGTTTTATAGGGGTCGGGGTGTGGGGTGGTTGGGGGCGGAACGAGATACGGCGTTCCCTCGTTATTCGCGAACTTGCCGTCCGCTGTTTTGGCTATCCAAGAATGGCATCTGAACTCTACACCATCTGCAGTACCGTGTTGTATCGAGCGAGAGAGATTAAGCGATGAGATAAAGCGATGAGAGAGAGAGAGCGTTATGCGAGAAGGGGATGAGATAAGGCGATTGTACAGCAGAGAGAAAGAACCAAGAAGATGAATCCCTGCAGTCACGAAAGCTTTAAATCGAAATTTAAGGTAAGTTCATTTATAAACTATTATTTAATATTTTAATATTTAGTTTATGTTTAAAATAACCAGCGTGTTATTATGATGATTTTCACGTATTGAATAGCTTGTTTACGTATTTAAGGTCATTCATTCAACAGGATAGGTTTTCGTAGGCCAATATTCTCATCCGCAAAAGTTGCTCTTCGTGAGACATTTTCGTAACGTACCCCTCGCGAATAACGAGGGCACACTGTAGTTTGCTGTTATTTGTATAATAAGCAAGCAGACTGTGTGTCTCTTTCACACGTCGATCTCCACACAAAACTAAAAGCATCGCTGCCCTGGGAGTGCTTCACCCCAGCAGCTTGAAGACGACTAAAACTCTGCACCGGTCTCGACCCGCCAGTGTCTCACCAGCGGAGTGGGGCTCGCACGAGACATCGCTGGCGAGCTACCAATCGTAGAGGCAAAGAAAGACGTTCCTCCTCTCTGAAGCCTGTGCGGGCTTCTCATTCCACGCAGAGTCATCTGAGACGTAACTCGAAAAATATAGCGACCAATGAACTCCACAGAAGAAACATCTCCGTGGCGTATCTGCCTAGACACGTACAAAATGTATTGTCTCAGCAGAAAACCAACCTGTTCTATATAGTCTTATTGCCTCGGCAAATAATCGCTGCGCTGATGTCACCTATAATGCATGCGATACCGCGAGAAGAGCTCGTACGTGTGTACGTACTGTACCGTGAACTTCTTTCGCACCGTACGTAGACAACCGTGCCAATCGGAGGTGCAGTGTTAGTCTATGGGCAGTGTTGAGTCTATAGTAGTGTTGAGTCTATGGGTAGTGTTAGTCTATGGGTAGTGTTAGTCTATGGGCAGTGTTGAGTCTATGGGTAGTGTTGAGTCTATGGGTAGTGTTAGTCTATGGGCAGTGTTAGTCTATGGGTAGTGTTGAGTCTATGGGCAGTGTTGAGTCTATAGTAGTGTTGAGTCTATGGGTAGTGTTGAGTCTATGGGCAGTGTTGAGTCTATAGTAGTGTTGAGTCTATGGGCAGTGTTAGTCTATGGGCAGTGTTGAGTCTATGGGTAGTGTTGAGTCTCTGGGCAGTGTTGAGTCTATGTGTAGTGTTAGTCTATGGGTAGTGTTGAATCTATAGCAGTGTTGAGTCTATGGGTAGTGTTAGTCTATGGGCAGTGTTAGTCTATGGGCAGTGTTGAGTCTATGGGTAGTGTTGAGTCTCTGGGCAGTGTTGAGTCTATGTGTAGTGTTAGTCTATGGGTAGTGTTGAGTCTATAGTAGTGTTGAGTCTATGGGTAGTGTTAGTCTATGGGCAGTGTTGAGTCTATGGGTAGTGTTGCATCTATAGCAGTGTTGAGTCTATGGGTAGTGTTAGTCTATGGGCAGTGTTAGTCTATGGGTAGTGTTGAGTCTATAGTAGTGTTGAGTCTATGGGTAGTGTTAGTCTATGGGTAGTGTTGAGTCTATGGGCAGTGTTGAGTCTCTGGGTAGTGTTGAGTCTATGTGTAGTGTTAATCTATGGGTAGTGTTGAGTCTATGGGTAGTGTTGAGTCTATGGGTAGTGTTGAGTCTCTAGGCAGTGTTGAGTCTATGTGTAGTGTTAGTCTATGGGTAGTGTTGAGTCTATGGGCAGTGTTGAGTCTATGGGTAGTGTTAGTCTATGGGTAGTGTTGAGTCTCTTGGGCAGTGTTGAGTCTATGTGTAGTGTTAGTCTATGGGCAGTGTTGAGTCTCTGGGCAGTGTTAGTCTATTGTCCTCATTCCTCCTCTCTACTCTGGTTTCAAGTCCCAACAAGATTCTATACTTTGAGGGTCGAGTATGCGCGATCACAACGTAGACAATGGTGACATCGAGAAGCTGTCCTGATCCTGAGCCTGCCGCACTCCCACTGGCGAGGCGCGCGAGAAGGGCGATCGCGACCTCACGCTGCTTGCTGCGAAGGTATTTCGATGAAGGCACTCACCAGGTATTGCCCGCCTTCATGACACGCGCTCTCTCAAACAGGTTAACCATTGCTTTGACCCATCTAGACGAATCGCTGGTTGTGCAAGGGAGAGGGGGCATTTAGAAAATAAATCAATAATGAAAACTCTTCAATGTACATCTGTGCTCCTGTCACCCGAACTTTGCACTGATGAACGCGCATGTGTGGCCGACCTCCGGCTTAATTGGTCCTAATTAATTATTAAGCAGCCAAAGGCTTTGCTCTCTCTCCCTGCCCTCCCCCACTCCCTTCCAGTCTGAGAATGACAAATCAGTGGCCTAGATGTGGAGTGCACGGGCGGTGCAGCTGCAAGGCCCCCCTATGGGCCGGAGGGGGCCCAGGCATTGGAGAGGGGGGCCTGGCATGGTAGGGGGCCCCAGACATCGTAGAGGGGGGGCCTCAGGTATTGGGCTACAGATAAGCGGGATATTGTAGAGGGGCCCGACACAGACAGAGGCTTGGAGATTAACTAAAAACTAAACCCCAGTCTGTCCTTCTATAACGCGGTAGTTGCGTTCCCGATGCACATTTCGTTGTGAAAAAAAAAATCACGTTGTAATAAATAATTATATAATATGGAGCCGAGCACGGTCCGCGCTAACACGCGAGATGCGTCCGCATGCCGAGCAAAGACGGAGGCGCGTGGGTAGAATCTAGAAGCATCCAGCAGCATCCCACTGCCTCGTGTGATGCTACTAAGAGGCGACTGTACGACTGATGTTACCTACTCGCACGACGTAGTTCTGTTCGCTCAATCGCGTTGTCTGCAATTCGTTGTGAAAATGTGTTCCCGAATACATTGATCGCATTATATCCAAATTCGCTTCAAGAAAACAACACGCAGCGTTATAGGAGAACAGACTGGCCACAAATGATAGCTCAACGAAGTGGCTTATCGTCATCAATGTGGAATTTATAGCATCAGCTGAATAAAACGCGTGATGTTGATTCTAAATGTGGAGGGAAAAACCGGAGGACCCGGAGAAAAATCCACGCGACCACGAGAAGAGAGAGACACGCAAACTCCAAATATGCAGCAGGCGTCAGGGTCGGGATCGAACCCACGAACCTTCTGCATACCAGGCGAGGTAGTTAACATCTCCTAGCCACCGCGGCGCCACCGTAAGCACAGAGATAAACGGAGATACATAGAGGGAGATCAAGACGGGCGGATGGATACAGAGACACGCAGACACAGAGGGAAACGGGGAGACACGCAGAGACGGACGCAGAGACACTGAGAGATAAAGATGGGCGCACAGACACATACACAGCGAGCCACACACGTGGATAGGGATACAAGACAAAGATCCCCCGTGTAGCCTTAACAAACTGTAGGGGCAAGTGCTGTTAGCGAGCACCTATGAAGGCCGGCACGGCACAACGCAGAATGGGTGGCCAATACCACGCCCGGCCGCCTTTATCTCCCACAGTGGCGATGTTTACACACCGCACCACGTACCTGTTCAAGGCTGAGTCGACCTAGGGGGGGGGGGGTTCCCGTGACCGGCTAAAAGATTCCGTCACTCTGGGTCGCCGGGTTCGTAGCGCAGTGAGTAAGTGCGCGTGCCCACAGACACTCAAACACTCACCTGCTCGGAGGGGTGGGTGGTGTTTCCTGGGCTGCGGCAGTGAGTGCCGTTAAGGGTGCACGATGCAGTCCTGGTGATTCATTAATTTGGCGAGCCAGCTCTTAGTGAGGCAGGCAGGCAGGTCATTGATAAGGCGTTGGATAAGTAGGTAGGCGGGTGGGATGTGGAGGGGGGGTGAGTGAATGTCGAAATACAGGCGTGCCTCGAATAGCGCGCCACGCGCGTTCCCGGTAAACAGCACGTAAGTGGGATGCACTGCATGGCGCCTGTTGCCCATAGACATACATGTTCACCGGACGGGGATGCGTTACCGAAAATAAAAAAGTATTTTATTCAGCAAGAGAGCTACTGCAGCTAGAGGTTATTTACGTTTGAGATGGGTACAACCCAAGGGTAAGTGGGCGGGGCTAGAGATGGAATTTGCATGTAAATGTAGGATCGCAGAGCTTGGAATACCCCGGCTAATCACGTCTGCATTCACCACAATACTTGTGATCAGAATGCGAACAGAAATGAAGGCGATGGGTATTAGCTTGGTGTCGCGGCATCTCTTGAGAGAAGTGAGCGACTCGATCAGATGAGCCCTCTCGTCTCGGAGTCTGTTAACAGATCTCATGGCTGTGTGGAAATCCTCCCCGTAGAGGCAGGTAAATCTTAAATTAAAGCTTTCGTGACTGCAGGAATTCGTACTCTTTGGGTCTTTCGGTAAAGTCACGGTGATAGAAAAATAATAAAATAATACATTTTATATTTATTTTTATACAGGCAAGGCTGCGTTGGCTGGGTCATGTTGCCCGCATGCCCAGCCACCGCATGCCTAAACAGCTTTTGTTCGGCCGGATCGAGGGGGCTAAACGGGCGCGGCACGGGCTAGAGAAGAGATGGAGTGATGTGGTACAGGAGGACGTGGAGCTGAGTGGACTTACGTATGACTGGTACCAGCGGTGTCAAGATCGGCCTCAGTGGAGAAGGCTCGTGAAGGACGCTACTGGGCAGTTGGAGGCAGTCGCCCTCCAACAACAACGGAGGGCGGAAGAGCGACGCTCACAACAACGAGCGGAGCGCCGGGTGGCTAAAGCACAGCAATTTGGCACAGTAGGGGGCACAGGTGGTGCATCAGCCAGTCATCTCGGTCATCTCAGTCAGTCGACCCGTGGCACCTAGGTCTGCCCCGTGACCTCCTGTCAGCGGGCGTTCGACACTTCACGTGGCCTCAGGATGCACATGGCCTGGCACAAGCGTCGTGGTGACGTCACTGCCACTTAGTGGCGAATGGCGGTTGTTGTTGTTGTGTAGCGAGGTGGGTGGGTGAGTGAGTGGGAGTGGAGCGAAGTGGGTTAGTTCGGGGAGTGAGTGTGATGACAGGGGCGCCACGGTGACTAGAAGATGTTAACTACCTCGCCTGGCATGCAGGAGGTCGTAGGTTCGATCTCAAGCCTGACGCCTGCTGCTGTATATTTGGAGTCTGCGTCTCTCTCTCCCCATGGTCGCGTGGATTTGTCTCTGGGTCCTTCGAATTTCCCCTCCACATTTAACATCGCCACGCGTTTCGAGTATTTTAGCTGCTGATATAAATGTCCACGCGATAAGCCACTTCGTTGGGCTGTCATTTGTGGCCAGAATCGCTTCTGAAAAAGAGCCGTATAGCTCAGTGGGCCTTACCTGGTAAAATGAAAAGAGTGAATAGTTTATTTTAGTAATGGTATCCTGGACGAACTCTCTACTCCCCACACACAACCTCCCCGGAGTCGAATTATTGTGAGCATAGCCAGGGCTGGAAATGGGAATAACTTCCTGGGGAAACTCGTAGATCTGGAGCGTTCCAACTGAGCGTGCCCGCAAGCGTGGACGGCGGAGGCTCGCCTTGACGAGTTAAACGATGTTGTCAGTCTCAGCTGTTTAATTAAACAAGGAAGCGATGTTACGTCTATTTGTTACGGTATATTACTGGATGTTTGCTCCGGTATATTTACTACTATAATGAGCCAAGAATGTCTGTGTCCCGCACGTGACGTCACTCCACGTCGGCCAGCCCCCCTAATTAATAATCATGAACAGGTTACGTCCTCCACATGGACCCACCCCTCATTAATAATAATTAACGGGTGACGTCACTCCACGGGGGGGGGGGGGGGCGAGGCGCCTCCTCCCCCCTCCTCGGCGTCAACTCACAACCCTCACGACAAAGGCAGAACCCTCACGTCACGTGATCTCCGTCACGCTGTTGTTGAGACATCAAAGTAAAAAGGACGTCATTTTGAACAAGGGATTATAACCTTCACATGAAATATGTCTGTGTCACCGCGCCCTTACACATTTCACGCGAATTGATGCAATGAACATCACGTGGCGCTCTGCTTTTCGCTTGCAAGTCTCAGATTGACTGCAACACGCCCGCCCTTGGACGGGAAACGGGCGAGTCGCGGTCTATTGGCGGACCTTTTCAACCACCGCATCGCGCTGCACTTAAATCATCTAGGTTGAAAACTAACTTCTTTAGAATTGCATGTTGCGTTTAGCTTGGTGTCCTTCTAGCGCACCTGCGATGAGCACGGTTGTACTGGTTGGATACGGACGATGAAAAGGAATGAAACATGAGGGTTTACCCTTTCTGGCAATAAAACAGGAGATGTAAAGATGTTAAAAAACCACATAGAAACATTTCGCGAGCAATAAAGTCCGCGTTAACCACAAATACTCGTACTGAACATGCAAACACCTGTTTTATTGCCAGAAAGGATAAAACCTATTCTTATTTTTCATCCTTTGATACTTGCAAAAACACGATCCCATGGTGCGAAATCAGTTCAATATACGCATGTACTCCACTATACACTACAATACACTATACACTACTATACACTACCCTATACACTACAATACACTATACACTACTATACACTACACTATAGACTACAATACACTATACACTACTATACACTACAATACACTATACAATACTATACACTACCCTATACACTACAATACACTATTCACTACTATACACCACCCTATACACTACAATACACTATACACTACTATACACTACACTACTCTATACACTACAATACAATACACACTACTATACACTACACTACCCTATACACTACAATACACTATACACTATGCTACCCTATACACTACAATACCCTACAAGACACCACCATAATACATTTAAAACTAATGTATTTAGAACTGCTTGTTTGTGTTCAGTGTGTTGCCCTTCCCCCGTTACCTCCGATTAGCGCGGTTGGCTACGTACGGTGC
The DNA here is from genome assembly GCF_015708825.2 of Lethenteron reissneri. NCBI lineage: Eukaryota > Metazoa > Chordata > Hyperoartia > Petromyzontiformes > Petromyzontidae > Lethenteron > Lethenteron reissneri. The sequence continues at coordinate 582,057 of NC_083838.1, forward strand.
GAACGAAGTTCAACGCGCGTACATGGCCTGCCACCACGCTTGTCCCCAGCTCCTGCCGGAACACCGGGTTATCACCGCGGTGTCCCTGCCTGTTGCGGGTTATCACCGCGGTGTCCCTGCCTGTTGCGGGTTATAACCGCGGTGTCCTGGCCTGTTGCGGGTTATCACCGCGGTGTCCCGGCCTGTTGCGGGCTATCACCGCGGTGTCCCTGCCTGTTGCGGGTTATCACCGCGGTGTCCCGACCTGTTCCGGCCAACTTCCACCACTAATTGAGAGAGTCAATCATTAATAGTTGCACGGTAATTAATTGATCTCGGGAGTTGACGGTGGTGACGGGGCAGTGGGGTGACGTTGTTGTTGTTGTGCTGTTTGTCCTCTCTCTAGGCAGGAAACGTGGCCGAGTGTTTTGTGTTCAGGGTGGCAGCGGAGAGCCGAGCGCAGCTCACGCCTCGGGCTCTCGGGGAGCAGCGCACGAGAGTTGGACTAATACAATAAAATAATTCTCACTAGTGAGAATTATTTTATTGTGTTTTATTTTTATTCTTTTATTACTTCCCTTCTACGTGACTTTACCGAAAGAACCAAGAAGATGAATCCCTGCAGTCACGAAAGCTTTAAATCGAAAAATACAAGGCATCATGTTTGCAATAACCACAACACAAGAAGTCAAGATGAAAACAAAAATAAACAACTCTGATGATGATAATAATATGCACTGTCCTTGAAGTTGATTGGTCCACACCCGAGACAGCTTTCCTTAGAGCCTAGTCTCCATTGGTGTTGGACCAGATGACTGCTTGTGCTGTGATGATTGCAAACATGATTCCTTGTATAAAGGTGTCAGTTTTGTACCAGTTTGAAGGATAAAAACCTACTACTATATTTTGCCACTGGTAAAGGAGGTCTCATAGTGTAAACATTCCCTTAGAACTCTTGTTGTGTTTAGTTTGTTGGCATTCCACCCCCGGCACCTCCGATTAGCGCGGCTGGCTAGGTACGGTGCGAAGGAAGTTCTACATACGCACATACAGGCGCGTACCCAAGAGGACGGACGCGTGGAGGGAAACATTCTTGAGGTTCCACCGAGAAACAGAGGAACGCGTGGATCACACAGTACAAACATCACGCTGAATGGACGATGTCGACTGTTTAAAAACACATTGAGCGTCTCGGGACGGGACGGTGGCGGCGAGGGGGGCACGAGACCGCCCCGTGTCGCGAGGGGGCCACGAGACCGCCCTGTGGGTGGATCGCAGCGCGCACGAGCGCGGGAGGCGGTGGTCCGGGGAACGAGGAGGAGGGTCTCCGTCCAAGCCGCGGAATTGTTTGAGTCTCTCCGGCAAGCACGCGGAGGAGAGGCTTCGCGTCCCAGGATGACGGCGGAGAGCCGCGTGGTTCGCTCCTCGGGCTCTCGGCCCACCGCAACGGTGGCTGGGAGATGTTGACGACCTCGCCTGGTATGCAGGAGGTCGTGGGTTCGATCCCAACCCTGACTCCTGCTGCTGTATATTTGTAGTTTGCGTGTCTCTCTCTCTCTCATCATCATCACGGTGGCTAGGAGATGTTGACTACCTCGCCTGGTATGCAGGAGGTCGTGGGTTCGATCCCAACCCTGACTCCTGCTGCTGTATTTGTAGTTTGCGTGTCTCTCTCTCTCTCTCCCACGTTGTCGCGTGGATTTTTCTCCGGGTCCTCCTCCGCATCTAGAGACGCGTTAAGAGTATTCGGCTGCTGCTTTGTGTATGTACTGTATGTAGAACTTACAGTAGTGTATAGGAGCGTATTGTACTATACATAGTGCAGTGTATTGCAATGTATGGTGTAGTGTATTGTGTGTAGTATGTTGAACTTCTTTTGCACCGTACGTAGCCATCCGTGCTCATCGGAGGTGCGATGATAAGCGACTTTGCTGAGCAGTCGTTTGTGTCCAGGTCGCTTCTGAAAAAGAGCTGTATAGCTCAGTGGGCCTTAGCTGGTCAAATAACAAAATGTATAAATTGTATATAACAGGCGCTTCGACAAACAGGGCACGAAGATGACAGAGCGGAGCGGAGAGCTGAAGACATTCGCGAGATTCGTTCCTTCGGCGTCTCCCAGCTCGTCCCGAGCCGCTTCCACCGCTGAACACAACAAGCTGCTGCTGTGGCCGTCTGGAACGCTCTCTTCCCTTCCGATGTTAGGAAGCCGCCGGAGCAAGGGGGCTCAGCAATTTGCGGCTCTGGGGCTGCGTGCGGTGACTCGTTGGCTTCCTGCGCACATTGCGGGCAGCCGTTTTATTTTAAAATTTGCATGTGAAAAACAACATAATTGAGCGTTAAGGTAATCGACTAAATATGGCACGGAATGGGTGACTACGGAATGTCCTGGTGACGACAAAATGTGCAACGGCCAAACGGTGCCGTTAAAGAATAACTGAGGAGGGGAAATGAACGAAATAGACGCGGTTTATTCCATCACCTGTGTTGTTTATTTGAGTCAGAATGTGTCATCATTCGTTTGTTTCCCGTGTCCCTGTTGCGGTGTTTGTGTACAAGTAGCCCTGCGCGGGGTGCACGCGGCTCCCCGACTATTTCAATCAAAGACACAATAAATAAATAAATAATATTTGTGTTATTATTCTGCACTGGGGCTATGCGAGTGAGAAACCATCGTCTAGATTGCAAACTCGTTTTTTTAGAAGTGATTGTTGTGTCAAGTTCAAGTTTCATGTATTAGGTGTAGCCCTGTGAGCCATTTGGCTCTTGAATCGGGTGCAACCGCAACAAACAAAAAACAAAAACATGAACAAGAAAACATCTTAAAGTGAATATGTGACTGAGTGCAAACAGAAAATCCAAGAAAGACATCAAAATATTGCAGAAAAAGCACCGTACACCAACGCTGTGTGCAAAAATCCCAGTGGGATGCAAGTCAAACAACAACAACCACAAGACAACTTAGATTAAGTGTGTTGTCCCCCCCCCCCTCTGATTAGCGCGATTGGCTGGGTACGGTGCGAAAGAAATTCAACATACACGCGTACAGGTCCAGGCCTCTGCGTTTGTTTAGTTATCTTCTCTGTGTTTGTCTTGGCTAAGTGCAGATAAGTTGACGTTCTCACTCGCAGAGTGTGTACCGCCGGCGCGAGCGATAGCTAAACGTTTGAATATAAATAGATCTCTTCTCTCGTGATTCAGGGCCACCGTTCACTTCAAGAAGCCTTTCTTTGTCTCCGTGTGTGTACAACACACGGCCTATAGCTGTGTGTTGTACACACACGGCTATAGGCTGTGTGTTGTACACACACGGCTATAGGCTGTGTGTATACAACACACAGCCTTGTGGTGGATACAGTCCGCACCTCCGATGAGCACGCTTGGCTACGTACGGTGCAAAAGAAATTCAACTATACGTGCGTACTTGATGGATCCAGCCCCTGGCGGATACCGGTCGCGTGGCTCACGGCCCCCGCACTTTTAAGAACCCCGCGCTAAAAAATTCAAACTATCAATTCCGGTTCAGTGATTCTGCACTTGCTCTATTACCATAGTACTATACTGCCTTCAACTTTACGAACGACTGGGCGTTTAAGGTTGTCGAGTTCTCGTACTATCTGGCTGTATAGCAAATGACAAAATCCAATGACTTTACTATGCAAGTAAAACAAATCTGTGTTTGAATGTTTACGTGTTTTTATTTATTTAGGGCCCCTTTAAAACATCATGTGACAGGCCACCCGCACTCGCTTCACCCGACACTGGAGCCCACGCCCTCAGTGCTCTGAACTGCTCTGAGCGAGTCGAGCACAAAGTGAGTCACTGCGCAAGTGATAGCCGAGGGCGGTGCCAATCTCCTGCTTCCAGCCCGAAGTCCAGCGGTGAACATTCCACACTCCCATGGCGAGGGGCGAAGTCACTCCACGGCACAGCCACAACTCGACGAGGGAGAGTTGCAATGTTATCGACCCCGGAGGGATGATGGGCTGAACTATTAGCTGAGCACATAGTGATTCACATCATCAGTGATTCACATCATCAGTGATTCCATTGTCAGTGCGGGGTTGTGATTGGGTTTGTGAATAGCGATAGAACATTTAGCGTCTCAAAGTTACCGCTTTCTTCTCGTGTCCCTGGGCCCTCCCATACAACCCTCTCACACCGCATGGTACAGCCTGGCCACTGCCGCCTGCCTGCTTATGCGATGACTGCCGCTTGGAGTGTACCAACGATCTATTCTTTGGGGGGGTCGTGAGGGACCCCGCTGCGGAACGCACGAAGCGGGCTACAATGGGTGTTGAAATGCGACCTTCACATTTTATGAGCCGTTACGCTGCGTCGCTGTAGATAACGTACAAGTCAAAGTTCGCACTCGCTTCTCGACTTTAAAGCCCTGACACCGAAGACGAAATTATTTGCAGAGCTGTCCTCCCGCACCTCCGATTAGCCCGTGGTTGGCTGCGTACGGTGCGAACGAAGTTCAACGTGCGTGCAACTGCACAGGGTTCCGCTGTTGATGATCCCATTCGTTCCACTGCAGCAACCAGCCGCGTGTTGTTCGGCACTGTGTCCGACGTTTCGCGACACGTGTTTGGAGGGGGGTGGGGAATGCTTCTTCCGCAGCAACAGGCGACCGCTCTCCATGACCTACAGCTCCTGAATGCAGCTCCCAGCACGTGAACGCGAAACGTCGGACAAGCAGTACATCCCGAAACACGCGCACGCACGCAGGCCCGCGCGAGCGAGCCGTCACAGGTCACGTGAGAAGAAGAGTCGCCGTGCCCCCTGCTGAGCAGCTGTGACAAAGAGCTTCATAGCTCATCGGATTCCTCCTGCAGGCTAAATCGAGATTCTTGAGTGTTAGTGGCCTCCACAGATGAAATGTCGTCGGCAATTTCGGGCAAAGAACCCTTCATATGATTCTAGATTTGAAGCTTTCGTGACTGCAAGGATTCACACTCTTAGTTCTTTCGGTAAAGTCACGTAGGTAAAAAATGAAATTAAAATTAATAAAAATTTATATTATTTTATTTTTATTAATTCTAATAAAAATTAATATTATTTTTTATTAATTTTAATCTAGTTTTTTACCTACGTGACTTTAATAAAAATTAATATTATTTTATTTTTATTAATTTTAATTTCATTTTATACCTACGTGACTTTACCGAAAGAACTAAGAGTATGAACCCTTCATATGCTCTGAAGAAGGCTACTGCTCAAACCGTCGTATGTTTATTTTTCCCTTCTAAGGCCACGCACAGCGTCGCCACGAACGCGTGCGTTTGAGTTTCTTCTGCTGTCAGGCTTCGAGGCTTTTCTTGGAAGTTATCAGGAGCAGCTCTGGAGTGTCACTTTCCAAAGGCCACATTCTGTAACTCGGGGTGACGGACTCGGGCGCGCTGATGTGCGCCTGAGTTCTCAGTGGACACACTTTGGCCTCGTGACGACACGAGAGCGCGCGTGCGATTTTATCAGCAGAACAAATGTTTATATTGGCGGTTATGCCGCTGCAGCGTGACACATCGGTCCTCATAAAACCGTCTTTAATCTAGATTTGTATCGGCTAATCTGTCCATCGGTTTGACGTGATTCGAAGGTTTATTCAGTCCACTGAAGGTCAACGTTTACCGTTTGTTTGGGTTCCTTTGAATCGAGGAACCGTCGGACCAGGCCGAGGGCACGGGGAGTCCAAATCTCGCAGCCAGCCAATCGCCACGGGTCCCCTGGCTGCTGCTGCTGCTGTATGGCCACAGACTGCGAAGCTTCGTGTTCAGCCGCTCGTGTCAACATCTCCCGACCGCTGCGACATCACGGGAACTGAATCACGGGAACTTATTTTGACTCGCACCGCCGCCATCGCCCCGCAAGATTTTCTGACCGGGGGTTGCGAAACGCGAGGGGGGGGAAATACATTTTAAAAAATTACAGCGAAAATGTTTGCCTCTTGTTGTATACCGCCGCTGTACCACCAGCAACGTCCACGTGGTGTTGCGTTCGGAACGTCGTGATGTACTTTTATTTAATTTATTAATTTTAATTTTATTTTATTTCTACATACGTGACTTTACAGAAAGCTTCAATTCTAGATTAACTTCCACGCTGTTCAAGTTTGTTCGCTGCAGGAACTTGAACTCCGTGAACGGCTCGCGATCGATTCCTCGCCAAGACTGCGCTTCGTCAACGTCACAAGGCAGATGTCACGTGGTCGTCTTCAGAATCAGAATCTTGATTGAGACTGCAGGAGGAATCCGATGAGCTGTGAAGCTCTTTATCACAGGTGTCCAGTCGGGGCGGGTCGTCAAGTTGCAGAAGTGAGGGGGGCACTGCTGGTCATGCACCTCCGATTGGCACGGTTGGCTACGTACGGTGCGAAAGAAGTTCAACATACATACACCACCCATACATCCACCACATACACACATCCACCACATACATACATCCACTACCCATACATCCACCACCCACAAATCCACCACCCATACATACACCACATACACACATCCACCACCCATACATCCACCACATACATACATCCACTACCCATTCATCCAGCACCCATACATCCACCACATACATACATCCACCACCCATACATCCACCACATACATACATCCACCACCCATACATCCACCACCCATACATCCACCACATACATACATCCACCACATACACACATCCACTACCCATACATCCACCACCCATACATCCACCACATACATACATCCACCACATACACACATCCATCACCCATACATCCACCACATACATACATCCACCACATACACACATCCACCACATACACATCCACCACATACATACATCCACCACCCATACATCCACCACCCATACATCCACCACATACACACATCCACTACCGATACATCCACCACATACACACATCCACCACCCACACATCCACCACATACACACATCCACCACCCATACATCCACCACATACATACATCCACCACCCAAAGCTGTCAACCCCTTATCAGCGCCCTGCCCTGTTACAGACTCATTCAGACCCTGATTTGTCACCCCGTGCCCCTTTATAGGACACAACGCTCATCCTACACGGGAGAAACACAAACACATAAACAATTATTGCGTTGCCCGCATTGAAACGGCGTTGCGCCGTGTGGACCTGCAAACTAAACATCTCTGCACAAGAATACGGCTCAACCGAATGGGTGGACTGCAACGTACATACAAAGACAAAGATCCCCCGTGTAGCCTTAACAAACTGTAGGGGCAAGTGCTGTTAGCGAGCACCTAAAAATGCCGGCACGGCACACGAGGGGGTGGGAGGCCAACACCACGCCCGGCCGCCTTTGTCTCCCCAGTGGCGATGTTTACTACACACCACACCAGGTACTCATTTGAGGCTGAGTCGACCTAGGGAAGGCCCAGGACCGGTTCAAATAATCGTAACTGGTGTTGGTGGTCGTGAGCGGGAATCGAACCCGGGTCCCCAGGTTCGTAGCGCAGCGTAGCGCTCACCACTACACCCACCGCTCCCCACGCAGCGCCAACATCCATGGGGGGAACCCGTTGGACAGCAGCGCCCCCTGGAGCCCAACTCGCCCTCGCAACCTGCTGCGGTGGCGCCGCCTGGCGGAGCCGGCGGGAGACTGCACGGGCGAGGGACTGCGTCACAAAGAACCCCCCCCCCCCCCCACCACGTGTTACTGCGTCACAAAGACCCCCCCCCCACGTGTTACTGCGTCACAAAGACCCCCCCCCCACGTGTTACTGCGTCACAAAGACCCCCCCCCCACGTGTTACTGCGTCACAAAGACCCCCCCCCCACGTGTTACTGCGTCACAAAGACCCCCCCCCCCCCACGTGTCGCCTGAACAGGCTGCTGGGGGCGAGTAGCACCTCATGATGACCGGCACGGCACGCGAGGAGGGTGGGTGGCCAACACCACGCCCGACCGCCTTTGCCTCCCTTCGTGGCGTGACGTTCACGCATCACGTGATGTTCACGCATCACGCCACCAGGTGCACACGAGAGGACCACCGTCACCATCAGCTCGGGGGGGGGGGGGGGCAATCGGTCAAGTGGACCCCCCCCCCCCAATATTTTATTTGTCTCCTGGCACGGTGGCCCAAGCTTCAATGAAAACATTTTCATAAACAAAAAAGTCAACTTAAAACCGCGTTTTAAATAAGGATGTGTGTGTCCTTTGACACTGTCGTTGTTGAAAACAAATGTCATCACGGTGGTTGTCAAGGGGGGCCCCCCAACTCGTAGCTGTGGCCACCAGGGGGGGGGCAAGGCACCCCCCTGCCTGCCCCCCACGCTCGTCACGCCACCGGCCACAGTAGAGAACGGACACAGGCCTCGAGGCACAGCACAACATTCTCTCATCACACACCACTGACTCATGTGCAGATCTGTTTATTCCGTAAATGCCTCTGAATCCAGCAGAGTAAAGCAGCGAGCGACCCTTCCTCGCCACGATGACGAAGAAGAGAAGACTGAACATGCAGCAGCAGCGAGCCGGCGCTCCGGAGGCGAGGGTTGGTGAATCACGTCGTGATCGCCGCGGGCTGCTCGCGACGGCGTTTGGCCAGGACTTGAGGGGATAGCAAGTGGGGGGCAGGGGGGGGTCCCTGAATCCGGATTTTGGGGGGGAGGGGGCACAGCACGAGGTTTGCTCCCCCCCCCCCAAAGTGAGAGCTGATCTGCACTCGCCTGCAAGTTGAGCCTTCGTCGGGGTTACACGCAGTCGACTCAACAAGAGAACGAGATGCGAGGCTCGTGTTGAGACGAAGATGATGTCATCATATGGGCGACAGTTTATGGACGATCTGCTCCACCCCGCCCCCCCTTGTGTCTGTGCCTCTTCCCTCCTGGCCACCGATACCGACATGGGCAGCCTGGGGGCAGCCTCGCCCTGACATGGGCAGGGTGGGGGCAGCCTGGGGGCAGTCTGGGGGCAGCCTCGCCCTGACATGGGCAGGGTGGGGGCAGCCTGGGGGCAGCCTCGCCCTGACATGGGCAGCCTGGGGGCAGCCTCGCCCTGACATGGGCAGGGTGGGGGCAGCCTCGCCCTGACATGGGCAGCCTGGGGGCAGCCTCGCCCTGACATGGGCAGGGTGGGGGCAACCTCGCCCTGACATGGGCAGCCTGGGGGCAGCCTCGCCCTGACATGGGCAGGGTGGGGGCAGCGTCGCCCTGACATGGGCAGCCTGGGGGCAGCCTCGCCCTGACATGGGCAGGGTGGGGGCAGCCTCACCCTGACATGGGCAGGGTGGGGGCAGCCTCGCCCTGACATGGGCAGCCTGGGGGCAGCCTCGCCCTGACATGGGCAGGGTGGGGGCAGCCTCGCCCTGACATGGGCAGCCTGGGGGCAGCCTCGCCCTGACATGGGCAGGGTGGGGGCAGCGTCGCCCTGACATGGGCAGCCTGGGGGCAGCCTCGCCCTGACATGGGCAGGGTGGGGGCAGCCTCGCCCTGACATGGGCAGCCTGGGGGCAGCCTCGCCCTGACATGGGCAGGGTGGGGGCAGCGTCGCCCTGACATGGGCAGCCTGGGGGCAGCCTCGCCCTGACATGGGCAGGGTGGGGGCAGCGTCGCCCTGACATGGGCAGCCTGGGGGCAGCCTCGCCCTGACATGGGCAGGGTGGGGGCAGCGTCGCCCTGACATGGGCAGCCTGGGGGCAGCCTCGCCCTGACATGGGCAGGGTGGGGGCAGCCTCGCCCCGCCTGCTTCCTCCTCCTCGCCCTGGTGTCTAGCGAGCGTGTCGGCTGGTGGGTGCAGGGTGGTGAGAGTGTAGGGTGGTGAGTGGTGGGTGGTGAGTGTGGGGTGGTGAGAGGACCCACACACAGCACGTGTGTGTATATATGTATATATTTATGTATATATATATTATATATAATATATAGCACGATGTGCTCGGGCTAAACGAGCTTAGGCGTGTGCTGATGATGATGATCATGACGATGAGTATGAAGTATGACTGATGCGATGGTGATTATCAATAATAATGACGTGACGATGATGAAGAATCATATTGTCTCTTCATGACCATGAAATATGACTGATGATTTATATATTTGTATTATAAATGACTGCGTGATGAAGATGATAAGGAGAGATGACGATGTGTGAGTATGAATCGTGTAACCATGATGTTTGATAGTCATGAATGATTTACTAATATATTGCTGAAATACTAGATCATTATTATAAAGGTGATTATTTATCGCGACGATTACTGATGTCTGTTAATCTGTTCAGTGAGCATGGCCTGAATTAACACACTTGAGTTGCTATCGCTACTGCGAGACCGAGCAGAGGGAAGGAAGCGATGGCGAGCCCACTGATTGCTCCACTCTCCCTTCTCGACTCCATCTCCTCCATCCATCCCCCCTCCCCGATTAGCACGCTTGGCTACGTACGGTGCGAAGGAAGTTCAACAGACATCTCTCCCTCCACTCTCCCTTCTCGACTCCAATCTCCTCCATCTCCTTCGTCTCTCTCCAACCGCACTGGCATCTCTCTCCTCCTACATCACCATGCCAACCTCTTCCCCTCCACCTTCCACTCTCTCCTACACCCGCCCCAATCTCCCCAACCACCCGTCCACCATCCCACAAATCAAACGAATCATCTCACAAATCAAACGAATCATCTCACAAATCAAACCAATCATCTCCGCATGCCCCCATCCCTCCCTCCCGCCGTCAAGCCGGTATGGAGAACTGGCACACGAAGGGCAACTCGATCTTGCACGCGGCCACGTCCCAGGCAGGGCGCTCTCCCTGCAGGGCCGCCCGCACGCACGAAGCCGCCGCGGTGCCGCCGCCGCCGCCGCGCGGAGCCGCTGGATCCGCCCACGGCGCGTATCCCAGCGGGGCTCCGGTCGCGTCCGCGAAGCTGCCCCCCGGCTCGCGCAGGTCGCTCGCGCCGAGCCACAGACGCTGCGGGGCGCCGCTCGTCGCCGCGGGCAGCCGAGGGGAGGCGTAGGCGACAAGCTCCTCCGCTGCCCTCGCGTCCGCGGGCAGCGCAAGCTGTCCTCCCCGAGCAAAGCATTCCTCGGACGCCTCGTGGAAGGGGCGAGGCGCGGCGAAGAGCAGCAGGCACGTGTTGTCTCGCGTCTTGGTACCACGCAGGCACACTGTGTGGGGGTCCGGGGGGGGAGAGGTAAATGATGATTGTGTGATGGTGATGACGAGAGATGATGATGGATGAGTGTAATGCGGTGTTTGATAGCGATGCATGATGAAATATCCCAGAGATGCATGGTGAATTAACCCAGAGATGCATGGTGAATCATCCCAGAGTTATTCACTCATCCAGCCGTGCTAATCGGAGGTGCGGGGGAAGGACAACAGACTGAACACAATAGGCAGTTCTAAATGAATGATTCTTAATCTAGATGATTTCCTCATATCAGAAGGAAGAGCGTTCCAGCCGGCCGCAGAAGCGCACTCACTCCATGCACCAAAGACAAAGATCCCCCGTATCGCCTTAACAGACTGTAGGGGCAAGTGCTGTTAACGAGCACCTATCAAGGCCGGCACTGCACACAAGGGGGTGGGTGGCCAGCACCACGCCCGCGTCCATCTGCACACACACACGCACACACACACACGCACACACGCACATACACACACAAACGCACACACACACGCACACACACGTACACACACGTACACACGCACACACACACGTACTCGTGTGCAGGGCCTGCATCTCCTTGAGCGCGTTCACTTCGCGTCGCAGGTCCTCGATGTCTCGCGCCAACTTCTCCGCGAGCACCGCCTGGCTGTCTGCAGGGGATGGAGATCGTGGTGGTGGTGGTGATGGTGGTGATGGTGGTGATGGTGATGATGGTGGTGATGGTGGTGGTGATGGTGGTGGTGGTGATGGTGGTGGTGATGGTGGTGGTGATGGTTGTGATGGTGGTGATGATGGTGGTGATAGTGATGCTTCATCATATTTGTGGCAACTTGCAACGCTGCGCCGCCGCCACCACCACACAGCACACAGCACTCGCTCCTCGTTCTCGTAGAGGAAGCGAGGGAGGGGACGACTTGGAGTGAGAGAGGACGACTCAGAGAGAGAGGACGACTCAGAGAGAGAGAGGGCGACTCAGAGAGAGAGAGAGTGAACGACTCAGAGAGAGAGGAAGACTCAGAGAGAGAGAGGAAGACTCAGAGAGAGGACGACTCAGAGAGAGGGGGGGGCGACTCAGAGAAAGAGAGAGGGTGACTCAGAGAGGGGGGGTGACTCAGAGAGAGAGAGGGGACGACTCAGAGAGAGAGGGGGCGACTCAGAGAGAGAGGGGGCGACTCAGAGAGAGGACGACTCAGAGAGAGAGGGGACGACTCAGAGAGAGAGGGGACGACTCAGAGAGAGAGGGGACGACTCAGAGAGAGGACGACTCAGAGAGAGAGGGGACGACTCAGAGAGAGGACGACTCAGAGAGAGAGAGGACGACTCAGAGGCGCCAGGAGGAGGCACCACAGACGAGGAGCGGGAAGGCAAGCAGCAGCACCCAGGCGGTGGTCAGGAGCCGGCGCTACCAACACTTCAATTGTCCAAGCTCTGCGATCCTCTACGTATTAATGCGTGTTTACATGCGGGAGAAACTCCACGGAGACGAAGGGAAAACACGGCCAGGCAGCGTCCACGCGTTGCTGTGCCGCCTTCTCTCGACATATGCTGCTGCGTCCACAGTGCTGGATTACAGGCGTGTTGATGTCCACACGCAGTGCGGATTCAGCTAGTGCGGGGCCTGTAGCATGAGGTTATAAAGAGACCCTAAATTTAGAAAAACGTAATTATTAAAAGACCATTTTTTTACTTGCATAGTAAAGTAATTTGATTTTTTTATTTGCTATATAGCCAGATACTACGACAAATCGCTAACCTTAAACACCCAGTCGTTAATAAAAGTTGAAGGCGGTATAGTACTATAGTAATAGAGCAAGCGCAGAATCACTGAACCGGAATTGATAGCTTGAAAGCATCTAGCGCGGGGCTCTTGAAAGTGCGGAGCCCGTAGCTACTACACATGTAGCTACTATACATGTAGCTACTACACACATGTAGACATTTATATCAGCCAAATGCTCTAAATGCGCGTAGATTATAAATGTTGAGGGAAAAACCGGAGGACCACGAGAAAAATCCACGCGACTACGGGGTCGATAGAGAGAGAGAAAGACACGCAAACTCCACATATCCCGTCGGGATGGAACCCACGACCTCGTGCATACCAGTCGAGGTAGTTCGTATGCCCACCTCGCTTCACCAAGATACTGCGACACACGTGGGGGGACGGCTGGACTACAGCTTGGGACAAATCAGCTCTCGGCTGACGGTGCCTCTCTCATCGTTTACCTGCGGGGCGCCCGGTGGCCTTCTTTGGCGGGGGTCTCTGCTTGATCGTCTGCGCCCCGCCGGGTGCCACCAGAGCCAGCAGAGCCACGGCGAGGAGGAGGAGGAGGCCGCAGCGCGTCACGCGATGCGCAACCACCACGTCCATCATCGACACCATCATCATCACGGTCACCGACTCGGTGCCTACAGAGCCACAGCCTCGCTCTTCTCCTTGCACGGCTGCTCGTTGTTGTTGCTGCTGTTGCTGTGGTGGTGGTGGTGATGAGAGCTCCAGTGACGTTGGGGTGCCAGTGATGGGGGTTTTATATCCGACGGGAAATGAGATGCGGGTGCTTGGGTCGGGCTCACACACACACACGGCAAAGATCCCCCATAAAGCCGACCTCGGGCTGTTGGGGCAAGTGCTCGCATACATTCACATACATTCACACGTATATACATTCAGACTGTTTGGGCAAGTGCTGAGCATCTATGAAAGTCCACACTTAATACGATTGCGGTTTGAGTGGCAGATTTGTGCCAGAAATACTATTACTATTAACAATTTTTTTTATTTCACCAGCTAATACCCACTGAGCGACGTAGCTCTTTTCAAAAGCGACCTGCCCACAAATGATAACTCAACGAAGTGCCTTATGGTGTGGGAATTTATAGCAGCCAAATATTCTTAACGCACGCGACCACGAGGAAAACGCGCAAACTCCAAATATACAGCAGCAGGCGTCAGGGACGGGATCGAACCCACGACCTCCTGTATATCAGGTGAGGTAGATAACATCTCATAGCCACCGTGATGATGATGAGAGAGACACGCAAACTCAAAATATACAGCAGCAGGCGTCAGGGACGGGATCGAACCCACGACCTCCTGCATACCAGGCGAGGTAGTCAACATCTCCGAGGCACGCGCCACGTGCTCGCACGTGCTCGCCAATGTTCGCGTGCGCCAGGCACCAGCCGGTGCGGGCGCGTGTCGAGACCCAAACCGCCGTGCCCACGTCTCTCTTCTCCCAGTGCTAGCGATGTTTTTACACACCGCACCAGGTACTCATTTGAGACCGAGGCGACCTAGGGGAGGCCCAGGACCAACTCAGGTAATCGTCACCGGTGTTGGCCGTGATCGGGAATCGAACTCGAGTTGCCGGGTTCGTAGCGCAGCGCGGCGCTAACCGCTGCACTGCCGCTCCCCATATTCTCACCACCACCACCAGCAGCAGCACGATCGCCTCCATCTGGCTTTGGACTCAGGGCTGGGGGCGGAGGGGGTCTCGGGAGGATTTGGGATGGAGAACGCCTGGACTTGTGCCGGAGCAGGCCCTGGCTGCCACGTGTGCCACGAGACACGTGTGCCACGTCTGCACGGCATGTGGCACACGATTCTGTTTCCCGCTATCCCATCCAAACATCTCCATCTCCCCCATCCCATCACACACATCCCATCCTATCTCCCACATCACATCCCCTCATATCCGACATCTCCCAGATCACATGCTCCCCATATGCCCCAACCCTGACCAGCCACTGGTACTAACTCCACCCTCCCACCCACTCTCACCCTGACCAGCCACTGGTACTAACTCCAGTCTCCCACCGACTCTAACCCTGAACAGCCACTGGTACTAACTCCAGCCTCCCACCCACTCTAACACTGACCAGTCACTGGTACTAACTCCAGCCTCCCACCCACTCTAACCCTGACCAGCCACTGGTACTAACTCCACCCTCCCACCCACTCTCACCCTGACCAGCCACTGGTACTAACTCCAACCTCCCCACCCACTCTCACCCTGACCAGCCACTGGTACTAACTCCAGCCTCCCCACCCACTCTCACCCTGACCAGCCACTGGTACTAACTCCAGCCTCCCCACCCACTCTAACCCTGACCAGCCACTGGTACTAACTAGACCCTCCCACCCACTCTAACCCTGACCAGCCACTGGTACTAACTAGACCCTCCCACCCACTCTAACCCTGACCAGCCACTGGTACTAACTCCAGCCTCCCACCGACTCTAACCCTGACCAGCCACTGGTACTAACTAGACCCTCCCACCAACTCTAACCCTGACCAGTCACTGGTACTAACTCCAGCCTCCCACCGACTCTAACCCTGACCAGCCACTAGCACGAAGTCGCCTTCCCAACGAGTCTAAACAAAAGCAACCCGCCACCACTACCGGTCCTCCCACTGACCCAGGCTGTAAATATGCAATGGTTTTGTGGACGTTGCTTCCCCCTCGTTCAGTAGTTGAACTCTGCAGCTGGCAGTGCATCACCCTGTGCTGGCGAGGGCATCAGCCTGTAGCAACAAGAACGTCAACTATTTAAAACTACGATTTAAACAATGTTTTGCTATTTTACTCG
This sequence comes from Lethenteron reissneri, assembly GCF_015708825.2. Classification (NCBI taxonomy): domain Eukaryota; kingdom Metazoa; phylum Chordata; class Hyperoartia; order Petromyzontiformes; family Petromyzontidae; genus Lethenteron; species Lethenteron reissneri. The sequence continues at coordinate 597,761 of NC_083838.1, forward strand.
GTAAATCCCACTGAGCTATTCAACTCTTTTTCAGCAGCGACCTGGCTATCACAAACGATATCTCAACAAAGTGGCTTATCGCGTGGACACGTACATCAGCAGCCAAATACTCTCATAAACGCACGCCTGCCATGGTGTGGTGGACTCGGCAACGCACACAAGAGGTGGAGGGGATTTGGCCTCAATATCTCTAGCGCCATAGGTGAGCCCAGGCCTCAATATCTCTACAGCCATAGGAGCCAATGCCTCAATATGTCTACAGCGAGAGGCGAGCCAAGGCCTCAATATCTCTACAGAGTTAGGAGAGTCAAGGCCTCAATATCTCTACAGAGTTAGGAGAGCCAATGCCTCAATATCTCTACAGCCATAGGAGCCAATGCCTCAATATCTCGACAGCCATAGGAGAGTCAAGGCCTCAATATCTCTACAGCGAGAGGTGAGTCAAGGCCTTCTTGGCACTCGAGACTCCCGCAGACGAAACCCCCAGCGACTCGCTCGGCCTGAGAAGCCAAGCTCACCCCAACGGTGCGGATGCCCAGGGGGTCGGTGTCTCTGACCCGAGAGCCAACGACTCCTTCACACATCCAAGTGTTTGGCCCACATTGAATGAGCCATCGGGGAGATGTTCTCCTCCGCCCAGAGAGGTCATATCCCATTGTTGCAGGCCACGCATCATTATCAATTGCAATTGTTTACACCGTTAACATTTCAATGTATACGTCCAGCGCATCTCTCTGTTTGAGTGTATGGTTCTCTGTGAGACTATGCGTCTCTACATGAGTCTATGAAACTCTGTGTGAGTCTATGGGTCTCTGTGCGAGTCTATGGGTCTCTGTGCGAGCCTATGGATATCTGTGTGAGTCTACGGGTCTCTATGTCAGTCTTTGAAACTCGAGGTTAGTCTATGGGACTGTGTCTATGAAACTCTAGGTGCGTCTATGGATCTCTGTGTGAGTCTATGGAACTGTAGGTGAGTCTGGGTCTCTGTGCGAGTCTATGGGTCTCTGTGTGAGTCTATGGAACTGTAGGTGAGTCTGGGTATCTGTGTGAGTCTATAAAACTCGGAGTGAGTCTGGGTCTCTGTGTGAGTCTACGGGTCTCTATGTGAGTCTATGGCTCTCTGTACATCTCTATAAAGCGAAGGAGAAGCAGGAAGTTGGGAGCACGGATGTCTGGGGGGGGGGGGGAGAGTTCCAAGTGATTGCATTGTGGGGTAGCTCCCTCGCTCTCTTCATCGTCGCGCGAGACTTTCTGTGCAAGCCGCGTGTTTACAGAAGCACGCGGTCACCCAACCACGTCGATATATCGGCAATATCCTTTATCGGTATCTCCATCAGTGATTCATACCGAGTTGTCGGACAACCATCACCGACTCACGTAGGACAACCACATTCTTCATCTAGTCAATTACAAACGACACACTGACATCACCTACTCACGCATAACTTCGGTACTATATTCATCTTTGCGTCTAGTGCCATTGCGATCTCACAGTCTTCACCCAGACAAAGATCCCCTATAGAGTCTCAACAGCCGGTAGGAGCAAGTGCTGTTAGCGAGTAGCACCTATGAAGGCTGGCAAGGCACACGAGGATGTGAGTGGCCAGCACCACACCTGGCTGACTTTGTCTCCTCAGTGGAGATGGTTACACTCCGCACCACGTAGTAATTTGAGGCTGAGTCGACCTAGGGGAGGCCCAGGACGGATCCATTTTGGTAGTCGTTGCTGGTGTTGGCCGTGAGCGGGAACCAAACTCGGGGTTTGTAGCGAACCGCTAACCGCTGCACTGCACACTGCCCACAAATCGTCTTCACCATCATCATCATCATCATTTACTCATCGACAGCGATGCAATTGTCATCAAGATTGTAACTCGACTTTATCGCCATCATCAACATAACGCTCTTCTGCATTGTAATCACCGTGAATGCGATCACCGGCACCACCTTCATCATCACCTTCATCACCACCTTCATCATCACCATCATCACCACCATCATCATTATCATCACCATCATCACCACCTTCATCATTATCATCACCACCATCTCGATTTAAAGCTTTCGTGACTGCAGGGATTCATCTTCTTGGTTCTTTCGGTAAAGTCACGTAGAATGGAAATAATAAAATAACAAAATAAAACATAATAACATAATTCTCACGTTTCGGTCACAACGCATGCGTTGTGGCCGAAACGTCGTGAGAATTATTTAATTTTATTATTTCCATTCTACCTGACTTTACCGAAAGAACCAAGAAGATGAATCACCACCATCATCATCTCCAGCGCCCACCATCGCAGCTTGTTATCTCTGCCCCCCCCCACTCGTATTCTGTGCCGAGACAGAGTGGGGTGCCCCCGGGGGGGGGGGGCTCTCAAGTGGGGTGCCCCCGGGGGGGGGGCTCTCAAGTGGGGTGCCACTGAGGGGGGCTTCCGACGGACGCAGTCTGCACCGCCCGTCACTTCTCGTCCACTCTCTGCACGAAGCCCTGGGTCCCGTTCAGCAGAAGCGTCTCTCCTGCACGGGGAGAGAAGGGAGGAGAGATGGGGGGGGGGGGATGAGCGAGAGGAAAGAGGGGAGAGAGGGGAGAGAGGGGGGAGCCGGGTGTGAGGGTGGGGGTGCGAGTGGTGGGGGGGGGAGTCGGGTTGCCTTGCTCACCGCTCGTGAAGAAATGCGTCGCTCCCTTGCAGCTGACAATGCACGGCAGCCCGTACTCACGAGCCACCACCGCTCCTGCGCACACACACGCACACACACACGCACGCGCACACACGCGTACCCACACACACACACGCACGAACACACGCGTACCCACACACACACGCACGAACACACGCGTACCCACACACACACACGCGTACCCACACACACGCGTACCCACACACACACGCACACACACGCGTACCCACACACACGCGTACCCACACACACACGCACACACACGCGTATCCACACACGCGGGCGACACGCACGGATCGTGGTCAGATCCGAGGCGACGGCCTGCAGATGCACTGCGGTCACGGCGCTGAGACGACTGCCGCTTTGTGGCGTCGTCTCACGCAAGCGCTGGACAGCAGAGAGGCGCCGCTGCCTCTGCTCAAGCCGCACATCGTTGAGAGGAGAGCCAACACTGTGGTGGTGGTGGTGGTGACTGTGCCGGCTGAAGCAAGTGCGGGGCCTGTAGCATGATGTTATAAAGGGGCCCTTAATAAAAAAAAACACTTAAACATTATAACACAATCTTTTTTACTTGCATAGTAAAGTAATTGTATTTTTTTATTTGCTATACAGCCAGATAATACGACAAATCGCTAACCTTAAACACCCAGTCGTTCGTAAAAGTTGAAGGGGGTATAGTACTATAGTAATAGAGCAAGTGCAGAATCACTGAACCGGAGTTGATAGCTTGAAAGCATTTAGCGCGGGGCGCTTGACAGTGCGGGGCCCGTAGCTACTACACGTGTAGTAGCTAAACATGCAGCTACTACACGTGTGTAGTAGCTACTACACATGTAGTAGCTACTACACACGTGTAGCTATTACACACATGTAGCTGCTACACACATGTAGCTGCTACACACATGCAGCGGCTACACATGCAGCTACTACACATGCAGCTACTACACGTGTCGTAGATAGGTTCAAAGAAAAAGTGATTTGTTATTTTTTTGTCATTTCCTTTGAACCTATCTACTACCTACGTGACTTTACCGAAAGACCCAAAGAATATGAATTCCTGCAGTCACGAAAGCTTTAAGTCGAGATTTAACTTATTTTTGTCTTCAGTTTGTTGTCCCCCCACCGCACCTCCTATAAGCACGTCTGGCTACGTAAGGTGCGAAAGAAGTTCAACATACATTCGTGCACAACCAACTGGGGGGTGGGGGGTAGGGGGGGGCATCGCCGCCATCCAGGCAGCTGCTGCCGCCTGCCGCTGGCAGGGAGAGAGTGCGGCGGGCCGGGGAGGCGGTCGTCACTCACGCGGCGAGCGAGATGTGGCCATGTCGACGCGGGGCTCCGTCAGCACCCACGGGGTCGTTGTTTGCGCGATGGGAAGTCAACGCCGCCGCCGCCGCCGCCGCCGCCGCCGCCTGTGGGGCATTTCTTTGCGGTCGTTCCGGGCCGCCGTGGTGGCTAGGAGATGTCAACTACCTCGCTTGGTACGCAGGAGGTCGTGGGTACCCAGACGCCTGCTGCTGTATATTTGGAGTTTGTGGTGTCTCTCTCTCCCCGTGGTCGTGTGGATTTTTCTGGGTCCTCGGGTTTTTCCCTCCACATTTAGAATGAACGTCACCACGTGTTAAGAGAATTCGGCTGCTGCTGTACATTTCCACACGATGACGCCACTTGGTTGAGCTATGACACGTGATGGCCATGTGGCTTGTGAAAAAGAGCCACATAGCTCTGAATATTCTCAGGAGCTGAATATTCTCAGAATGTGAATATGTATTTATACTGGAGGAATCCGATGAGCTATGAAGCTCTTTTTAACCCGCCCCCCCCCCCACAACTCACCGTGAGAGAGGAGCCCCCCCAGCTCAGTGACAAGGCCCCCTAGGAGGGGGAAGTATGGACTCCAGCCGATGTCGGTGCTGGTGACGATGAGGATGTCCCCGCGCTGGATGGAGCTCGCTCCGGACAGGGAGCGCACCACGCGAGCCGGCCCACTCACAGTACCCTGGCTGATTGGCAGTCCTGCAGCACAACGCAGCACAGCAGCACACCGCTAACACCACAGCATGCACCACACCGCAGCACACACCACACACAGCACACACCACACACACACCACACACACACAGCACACACCAGACACACAGCACACACACACCACACACACAGCACACCGCAGCACACAGCACACCGCTAATACCAGGCTATGTGGATGCCTGCACAGCACCACTGTAGCCAGCACTCACACCACGCATCATGCTGCGTTGGTGTGACGGTGTGGTGATGGTGATATTGTTGGGAATATTCATGGCGATGTTGATGACAATGGTGATGTTGATGGTGACCATAACGATGTTGATGTCGATGGTGATCATGATGATGATATTGACGGAAATTTTGATATTGATGTGATGGTGATGATATTGATTTGTTGATATTAATGTGATGGTGTTGACGTGTTGATTTTGATGTGTTCATGTTGATGTGTTGACGTGTTGATGGTGATGACGATGTTGATGTATTGATGGTGATGATGATGTTGATGTTATGATGATGTATGCGTGGCGATGACGATGTTGATGTCTTAATGGTGATGACGACGATGACGTTGATGTGTCGATGACGACGTTGATGGTGATGTGTCGATGACGACGTTGATGGTGATGACGACGATGACGTTGATGTGTCGATGACGATATTGATGCGTCCACGTGGTTGTGCTGACAATGCCCCCCTCCCCACCCGTGAGGCTCTGCCCCCCAGCACGCTCCGTCCCCTCCCAGCTCGCCACGGGACGCGGCTTGGCGACGCTGATCTCCGGGAAATTCAACGACATCTGCAGGGCGAGCGCCCTGCGCCTCCTCTGGGCTCTATGGGGACACGGGGGGGAGCGGGGGGGGGGGGCGCTCAGAGGTCAGAGCGATGCTGAGCCGACAACCACATCCAGAGCCGCAGTGGCCGGGTGGTTGGCGCTGTTCGCCGCTCTCTCGCGGCTCGAAGACAGGATCAGATTCTCTTGAGAAGAATCGGAATGTTGATTCGTCCTGGAGAAATCCGATGAGCTATGAAGCTCTTTTGCACAGGTCTGTATCAGAGGGGGGCGGGTCAGAAAGTCACAACGACAAGCGAGCGGAGTGTTGGCTAGGAGATGTTGACTCCCTCGCCTGGTGTGCAGAAGGTCCTGGGGGCTTCGATGCCAACCCTGACTCCTGCTGCTGCTGTTTGTTCGGAGTTTGCGGTGTCTCTCTGCCCGTGGCTGCATGGGTGTTTTTCTCCGGGTCTTCTGGATTTTTTTTTTAGTAAGAACGTAATCAACCAGGTGGGGTGTTGACTGTTGTGTTGGCCAACTCTCTGTGTTGCATCGCATTATATTTCCAAGTTTACTAGGTTTGTTTTCTCATTCATTTCTACCTGATGATGGTTGCTTGTGTTGCAATCGAAACGTCGCGTTCTATTATTATTACATTACATTTATTTCTACGTGACTTCACCGAAAGAACCAAACAAGAGAAAAGTGATCGAAGCGACAAACGGCGTCTCACTTGACGACGAGGTTGGGCGGCCGCTCGTTGAGAACGGTGGCGATCTCCGCGTGCGTCAGGAAGAAGAGGAGGTCGTCGTCCGGCAGGAAGCCCTGCGAGGCGAGGCGGGAGGGGGGGAGTGAGAATGGGCACGCGTGCTACCACCCCCCGTCTTTCCACTGGTGCATTACGAGCAGAGCCAGCACGGTTCGGGTAGTTTTAACTCCCACCCGCTACTTTCTAAGCCGCAGCGTCGCGGTGGCTATGAGATGTTAACTGCCTCGCCTGGTATCCAGGAGGTCGTGGGTTCGATCCCGACTCTGGAGTTGTGGTGTCTCTCTCCCCGTGGTCGCGTGGAGTTTTGTCCGGGTTCTCCGGTTTTTCCCTCCACACTTAGAGGATTTGGCTGCTGTAAATGCCCACGCGATGATAAGCCACGTGCTTGAGCCATGATTTGTGGCCAGGTCGCTTCTGAAACAGAGCTATAAAGCTAAGTGGGGCTTCCCTGGTAAAATACACAGAGTAAAAAAATTGTTAGCAGTGCTGGCGGTGGTGGTGGTGTAATGATGATGGCGGTGGTGTAATGATGATGGTGGTGTAATGATGATGGTGGTGGTGTAATGATGGTGGTGGTGGTGGTGTAATGATAATGATGGTGGTGGTGGTGTAATGATGATGATGGTGGTGGTGGTGTAATGATGATGATGGTGGTAGTGGTGTAATGATGATGATGGTGGTGGTGGTGTAATGATGATGATGGTAGTGGTGTAATGATGATGATGATGGTGGTGGTGGTGGTGTAATAATAATGATGATGGTGGTGGTGGTGTAATAATGATGGCGGTGGTGGTGGTGTAATAATAATGATGGTGGTGGTGGTGTAATGATGATGATGGTGGTAGTGGTGTAATGATGATGATGGTGGTGTAATGATGATGATGGTGGTGGTGTAATAATAATGATGGTGGTGGTGGTGTAATGATGATGATGGTGGTGGTGTAATGATGATGATGATAATGGTGGTGGTGGTGTAATAATAATGATGGTGGTGGTGGTGGTGTAATAATGATGGTGGTGGTGGTGTAATTGCAAAGACGATGGTGGAGGTGCTTGTCTTAGTCGTGTGACTTGGGGGCCGAGCAGGGCCAGGGGGCGGGGCTAGGGGCGTGTATCTTCGTGCGCGCGACTCAAACTCGGTGTCCCCCCCCCCCCGCGTCTCCACTCGTTCACCGCTCGCTCGCTCACCTCCAGTCGCATGGCCCTGGCCAGCTGCCAGTATGCGGACTTGAACTCGTCGTTCACCTTGATGGCGATAGACTTGCCCTGCTCCCGGTCCGCCACGGCACGGCGAGCCCGGGGCAGGACCCACGACAGTATCCGCCTGGGGGGGGGGGGGGGCACGTGGGGGGGGGGCACGGGGGGGGGGGCACGGGGGGGGGGGGCACGGGGTAGATAACGGGGGAATAGGGGACAGGGAGACATTGAGGCAGAGGCACGGGGATGCGGGGGAGGCGAGGATGCACGGGGCTACAGGGACATGAGGACATAAGGGTACGGGGACAGACACAGGGGTACGGAGACACGGGGACAGGGGGACACGGAGACACGGAGGTCACGGGGACATGGAGACACGGGGACACGGAGACACAGAGACACGGGGACACAGGGACACGGGGACACGGGGACACGGAGACACGGAGACACGAGGACACGGGGACACGGGGACACTGAAACACGAGGACACGGAGACACGGAGACACGGAGGTGACGGGGACACGGAGACACGGGGACACGGGGACACGGGGACACGGAGACACGGAGACACGGAGACGCGGGGACACGAGGACACTGAGACACTGAGACACGGAGACACGGGGACACTGAGACACAGGGACACGAGGACACGGGGACACACGTGAGGACACAGCACTGGCCTAACCTGCCCACGGCCGACACGGGAGATCTAAGGCGAGCGACGGCTTCGTGGACCCCCACGTCTCCCTTGTGCGTCGCCTGGAGGCCCTGGGGGCGCTGGGGGCCCTGGGGGCCCTGGAGGCCCTGGGGGCAGAGCAGCGCGGCCTGCAGCGCCGCGACGATGGTGCTGGGGTCGCTGGCCCACGACTTCTCCCTGAACTCGGCCTTCGTCGCGGGGGGAGGGGAGGGGAGGGGGACGGGCATCTAAACCGATTGTGGGCTTCCCCTAGGTCGACTCGGCCTTAAGTGACACAGGATGACGCGCACGGATGCTCTCACCCCCCGGAGTGCGTCAGCGCAGACGTCACGTGAGCACACACACACACAACGACATCGCCTGGTGCGGTGCGTAGTAAACATCGCCACTGGGGATACAAAGGCGGCCGGGCGTGGTGCTGGTCACCCACCCCCTCGTGTGCCACAGTGCCGGCCTTCATAGGCGATACTCGCTAACAGCACTTGCCCCAACAGCTTGCGAATACCATAATGGGGATCTTTGTTTTTTGTATGGAGTGGCAGTGTCGCGGTTAATGCGCTGAGAATCTGCCAACGACCCAAGTTCCTGCTCACGGAAAACAACAACATCAATCGTGGGCTTCGCCTAGGTTGACTCGGCCTGAAAGGACACGATGGAGACGCCCTCACCTCCCGGAGACAGCGGTGGCCGTGCTTCTCCAGAAAGGCGCGGAACTTGGCTCCCGCGTCCCCACTCGGCTCCGTGCGCAGCCACTCCGCGGCGTCCTGCACACAGGCGCCACCGTGGCCATGAGATGTTGACTACCTCGCCTGGTGCACAGGACGCCGTGGCCATGAGATGTTGACTACCTCGCCTGGTGCACAGGACGCCGTGGCGATGAGATGTTGACTACCTCGCCTGGTGCACAGGACGCCGTGGCGATGAGATGTTGACTACCTCGCCTGGTGCACAGGACGTCGTGGCGATGAGATGTTGACTACCTCGCCTGGTGCACAGGACGCCGTGGCGATGAGATGTTGACTACCTCGCCTGGTGCACAGGACGCCGTGGCCATGAGATGTTGACTACCTCGCCTGGTGCACAGGACGTTGTGGCCATGAGATGTTGACTACCTCGCCTGGTGCACAGGACGTCGTGGCCATGAGATGTTGACTACCTCGCCTGGTGCACAGGACGTTGTGGCCATGAGATGTTGACTACCTCGCCTGGTGCACAGGACGTCGTGGCCATGAGATGTTGACTACCTCGCCTGGTGCACAGGACGTCGTGGCGATGAGATGTTGACTACCTCGCCTGGTGCACAGGACGTTGTGGCCATGAGATGTTGACTACCTCGCCTGGTGCACAGGACGTCGTGGCCATGAGATGTTGACTACCTCGCCTGGTGCACAGGACGTCGTGGCGATGAGATGTTGACTACTTCGCCTGGTGCACAGGACACCGTGGGTTCGATCCCGACCCTGATGATGTCTGCTGTACATTTGGAGTTTGCGTGTCTCTCTCTCTCTGTGGTCTCGCTCTACTCCCCTCCACGCAGTCTGCTTCAGCAGCCAAAGCGTTCTGTTGAAGTCCTCACTCAACTCTTAGGCTTTTTCGGTAAAGTCACGTAAGTAAAAAAATTAATTAAATTAAAAAAAGTAATAATAGAAATAAGATAAAATAATAAATCACGACGTTTCGGAGGCAACACAAGTCTCCGTCATCAGGTGGGACCGTCACAGCTAGATTTACTGTATCAAGTGAGGCTTTTATTTTATTTCTATTATTACTTTTATTAATTATAATTTTATCTTTTTTACCGACGTGACTTTACCGAAAAAACCTAAGAGTATGAATCCTTGCAGTCACGAAAGCTTCAAATCTACCCTCACTCAACTTCCGCTCAGTAGGAGGACAGAGAACCATAGACTCACACAGAGACCCATAGACTCACACAGAGAGCCATAGACTCACACAGAGACCCATAGACTCACACAGAGAGCCATAGACTCACACAGAGACCCATAGATTCACACATAGATCCATAGACTCACACAGAGACCCATAGACTCACACAGAGAGCTATGACTGACTGCCGCTTTCTCTCTTATAAATAAATTCGCCGCACTGTTCCTGTCCAGCGTCTCGCAATGCGGTCGCAGTTGGACTCTCTGCCAATGCTTGCGGCCTTCTGCTTTGTTGAATGTGGCGGCCCCCCTCGTGGCAGAGGGGGCTGCGGTCCTCACCTTGACGTCCAGAGCCCCAAACTCCTGTTCCTGGCCCTGCTGTCGGATAGCCGCACTCATAGCCTGCACGGAGAGGCAGGGCAGCACAGTGCAACATCGTCATCGTCGTGGGGAGCGGCGGTGCAGCGGTTAGCGCCATGCTGCGCTACAAACCCGACGACCCGAGGTCGATTCCCGCTCAAGGCAAATACCGGTGACGATTATCTGAACCGGTCCTGGGCCTCCCGTAGGTCAACTCAGCCTCAAATGAATACCTGTTGTTGTGTGTAAACATCGTCACTGGGAAGACAAAGGTGGCCGGGCGTGGTGCTGGCCACCGACCCGGCTTGTGTGGCTTACCGGCCTTCACAGGTACTACTTGCGAAGTCTATGAAGGCGATACGGGGGATATTTGTCTTATCATCATCACTACCATCATCACTACCATCATCATCGCCATGAGCTAGGGTCTATCCACTGTTAGATGAAGGTGACATGGCCGAGCGGTAGCGGGGTTTGCCGCTTCAGGCAGACGTTGGCGGTTCGAGCCCAGCGGCTGCCCTGGTTAATGCCGCGACGCCTTTACCTGAATGTGACCGCGCCTCAAAGCTACAATCACATGAAGCATTCAGTTCACAGCCCCCCTTGTCAATCCACTGCTGCACGAGGACCTCCCCATGCCTCGTCGGTCACGGGGGTTGTTTGACCATACTTCACCACGCAGGTCGGTGCGGGTCAGCAAAAGGGAGGATCGAGAAATCGTTCGAAGAAGTCAGGCCAGAGAGAGAGAGGGCGGCTCCCTCGAGACCTCCCGCCAGCGGAGGCCCCTTCCCGCAGCGGTGGAGTGAGGGAGCAATTGCAGGGCTGCACCATTATCCACCTTTACCTCCACTGGGAGAGATGGGCACAAGTCTGCTTGCTAACATTACAGATCTAGGCTCAGGTAACAGTGGGCCAGGCCAGGCAGGCCCATGCCAGGCCGGCGGCATGGTCTGGGAGAGTCACCTCGATGGCGGTGGGCATGTCGGCCGACACGACGTCCGGACAAGAGCTGAAGAGCATCGCCACGTCGGAGAAGTGCTCGCTGGTCCAGCCTGGCAACGCGGCGGGAGAGAGTCGTCACGAGGGAGTGCTGGACTAAGTGAGTGGTGGACTGTGTGAGTGGTGGACTGAGTGAGTGGTGGACTGAGTGAGTGGTGGACTGAGTGGTGGACTGAGTGGTGGACTGAGTGAGTGGTGGACTGAGTGAGTGGTGGACTGAGTGGTGGACTGAGTGGTGGACTGAGTGAGTGGTGGACTGAGTGGTGGACTGAGTGAGTGGTGGACTGTGCGAGTGGTGGACTGAGTGAGTGGTGGACTGAGTGGTGGATTGAGTGATGGACTGAGTGAGTGGTGGACTGTGCGAGTGGTGGACTGAGTGAGTGGTGGACTGAGTGAGTGGTGGACTGTGCGAGTGGTGGACTGAGTGGTGGACTGTGCGAGTGGTGGACTGAGTGGTGGACTGTGTGAATGGTGGACTGTATGCAGCGTACTTGGTTTTCCCTGAGCAAGGATGGACATGAGGATGATGCTCCATGAGCCCGAGCAGGAGCTTGCCGTGATGGTGGTTGACCACGACTGCAGTCACTCGCACACAGAGACGAGTGTGCACGCACACACAGACACACGCAGACAGACAAAGATCCCCCCTTGTGTGAGCTCGGTGTTTTACACCGCACCAGGTTCTCATTTGAGACCTCGGGGAGGCCCAGGGCCGGTTCAGATAATTGTCACTGGTTTTGGCCGTGAGCAGGAATCGAACTCGGAGAGCTCGGTTCGTCGTGCAGCGCACTAAGCACTGCACACACGCACAATGACAAAGATCGCCTGCAGCTTTACCGGACTGTAGGGGCAAGTGCTGTTAGCGAGCACCTATGAAGGCCGGAACGGTACACAATGGGGTGGGTGGCCAGCACCACGCCTGACCGCCTTTGTCTCCCCCGTGGCCATATTTACACACTGCACCAGGTACCCATTTGAGGCTGAGTCGACCTAGGGGAGGCCCAGGACCGGTTCAGATAATCGCCACCAGTGTTGGCCGCGAGCGGGAATCGAACCCGGGTGGCCAGGTTCGTAGCGCAGCGTAGCGCTAACCGCTACACAACCGCTCCCCACACACACACAGTCACACACATACACACCCACATACACACACCCACACACACACGTACACTCACCCACATCAACCCACCCACACACATAGGTACACACACCCACACACACACGTACACACACGTACACACACGCACACACACACGTACACACACGCACAGACACGTACACACACGTAGACACACACACACCCACACACACACGCACACACGTACCCACACACACACGTACACACACACACCCACACACACACACACGTACACACCCACACACACCCACACGTACACACACACACACGTACACACACACACACGTACACACACACACACATACACACACACACGTACACACACACGTACACACACGTACACAGACACACACGTACACACACACAGGTACGCACACACAGGTACGCACGTACACACATACACAGGTACACACGTACACACACACACACAGGTACGCACACACAGGTACGCACACACAGGTACACACACATGTACACACACACATACACACACACGTACACACACACACACGTACGCACACACGTACACACACACACGTCCTCACCTCGAAGTAGTGTGGCAGCGCCCGCGTGATGTACACACACATGTACACACACCCACACACATAGGTACACACACACGTACGCACACACACACGTACACACACACACACGTCCTCACCTCGAAGTAGTGGGGCAGCGCCCGCGTGATGTACACACACACACAGGTACACACACACACACGTACACACACACCCACACGTACACAGACACACACGTACACACACACAGGTACGCACACACACACGCACACACACACACGTCCTCACCTCGAAGTAGTGGGGCAGCGCCCGCGTGATGTACACACACGTACACACACACACACACACAGGTACACACACAGGTACGCACACACACGTACACACACACATACGTCCTCACCTCGAAGTAGTGGGGCAGCGCCCGCGTGATGGCCGCGTACATGTCGCGAGCGCTGCCCTCGGTGCGGACGCCGAACGTCGCCAGGCGCCGCTGCCACCGGTGCACGCGCGCTTGCGCCCCGTACAGGAACTGCGCCCCACGTGACGCCGGAACATGAGGTCACGAGGTCAGGAGGTCATGAGGTCACACGGTCACGGGGTCACGGGGTCAGGAGGTTGCGAGGTCAGGAGGTCACACAGTCATGGGGTCAGGAGGTCAGGAGGTTACAGTCATGGGGTCACGTGGTCACCGTGTCCTCGTGACCCCATCGGGGTGGTGTGAAATTAGAATCAGAATCTTTACTTGGACTAGAGGAGGAATCCGATGAGCTGTAAAGCTCTTTTTCACAGATGTCCAGTAGGGGGCATGGGGTCAGAACGTTACAACGACAAACACAACACGGAAACAAGAAAGCAGTGCAACCTATAGGAAAGGTAAACAAATCACCTTTAAAAAATATCCAAATAAAACGAAGCAATTTTTATTTGATCTCACCTGGTAACGCCCACTGAGCTATTAGCTTATTTTAAAGTGACCCTCGCCACGTTCCCCTCTCCCTTCGTTTCGAGACATCTGCAAGTCGCAGGCGGTGGTGTGTCTCATTCATCACCCAATGTTGGAACGCGTGAGCGGCTCGGCGCTAATTTTATTTGTAGAGGCGAAGTAGCAGCGCCGCTGTCCTTAAAGACGTCGTCACTCACTGCAGAGAGCCGTGTCGACACGACCGGCGCACTCGACGGTAGCCGGCACCAAACCGCGCGGCCTTGTGGGAGCCTCGGTACCAATAAAGTTATTTTATTTCGGATTTTCTTCCGAACCCGTTCCCATGACGTACTTGCACGTACGTCATGGGAACGGAATCGGAAGAAAACCTGATGATGGATGACGTACACTGCAGGAGAATCCAAACACTACGCGTCGTCCGCTTCACCCACAGCGGACGTTAAAGATCCAACGAGAGCGATTTGAGTCGGCCGTACTGTGTCTCCCCGTCCTCACATTTGCCTACGGGGACCTTACCCGTAGCAGACGGACGCCGTTGACGATCCTCTTCCAGAGCGGAGAGCGGCCGTGGTAACGCAGCAGGTCGTCCATGGTGACCTCGTCGCTCACCTGGGGGGGGGGGGGGGGGGGGGCGGGGGAGGCGGAGGGGGGGGACAATGACAAATCGTCGTGGTCGTCTTCGCGGATACGGCGCGGCACCGCGGTGGCCGATGCGTGGATCGCGGTCCACGGGCGGATGTTGTGGATCGCGTGTGGAATCAGTTCTCGTTACGGCCGATGGCAAATACAAATCGCCGGCGAGGAATCGTCAGTGTGCGTCTATCTCCACGTGCATGAGTGCGTGCGTGTGTGTACGTGGAGGGGGAGCGGTGGTGCAGCGGTTGGCGTGCTGCGCTATGAACCCGGTGACCCGAGTTCGATTCCCGCTCACGGCCACCAACACCGGTGACGATTATTTGAATCCGTCCCGGGCCTCCCCTAGGTCGACTCAGCCTCAAATGAGTACCTGGTGCGGTGTATAATCATTGCCACTGGGGAGACAAAGGCGGCCGAGCGGAGTGTTGGCCACCCAGCCTCTCGTGTGCCGTGCCAGGCTTCACATGTACTCGCTAACCGCACTGTTGCCCCAACAGTCTGCTAAGGCTATACGGGGGATCTTTGTCTTTGTAGTGCGTAAAAGTGCGGTGTGAGTGTGTGTGTGTTTTACCCTTCCAAGCAATGAGAGATCCATTGAAGCCTTCTGCATGCAAATGTTATGGTGTTCCGTTGACACCCCGAGATTCTGTGAATATGTACACATTCACACGGACACACAGACAGACGCGGCATTAGCACAGCAAACTACACCACGATCATCATTGTACACACACAGGCACCATCATCATCATACGTACAACAAAGACAAAGACAAAGATCCCCCTATAGCCTTAACAGACTGTAGGGGCAAGTGCTGTTAGCGAGCACCTATGAAGGCCGGCACGGCACACGATGGGGTGGGTGGCCAACACCACGCCCGGCCGCCTTTGTTTCCCTAGCGGCGATGTTTACACATCGCACTAGGTACTCATTTTAGGCTGAGTCGACCTAGGGGAGGCCAGGGACCGGTTCAGATAATTGTCACTGATGTTGGCAGTGCGCAGGAATCGAACCCATATCGCCGGGTTCATAGCGCAGCGCGCTAACCGCTACACTATCGCTCCCCCATACGTCACACACACACTGACATACACACTGACACACACACAGACACACACACAGACACACACACACTGACACACACACACACACACTGACACACACACTGACACACACTCACACACTCGCACTGACAGCCACAGCTTGCCCGTTCACCCCCCGTCCCCCCTCCCCCTTTCCCCGTCACCCCTCCCCCGTCACCCCTTCCGCCGCCCCTCCCCCTCCCCAGGGGTCTTACCGTGAGGTTGATGAAGTTGTGGGCACAGGTGGTGCCCATGAGTTTGTGTGCGCAGGGGATCAGTCGCGGCCACAGGCCGGCGGCCACCACGAACTCCTACGGAGGAGAGATGGCAGAGGTCACCGTGGAAGGTAGGGGTCACCGTGCAAGGCAGGGGTCACCGTACAAGTCAGGGGTCACCGTGGAAGTCAGGGGTCACCATGCAAGTCAGGGGTCACCGTACAAGTCAGGGGTCATTGTGGAAGGCAGGGGTCACCGTGGAAGGCAGGGGTCACCATGCAAGGTAGGGGTCACCGTGCAAGGTAGGGGTCACCGTGGAAGGCAGGGGTCACCGTGGAAGGCAGGGGTCACCATGGAAGGCAGGGGTCACCGTGCAAGTCAGGGGTCATTGTGGAAGGTAGGGGTCACCATGCAAGGCAGGGGTCACCATGCAAGGTAGTGGTCACCGTGCAAGATAGGGGTCACCGTGCAAGGGAAAGGTCACTGTGCAAGTCAGTGCTGCCAACTCCAAGAGGAGGGATCCGCTGGGAGTGGGGGGGGGGGGGTGAGGTAGTGGGGGAGTGGTGAGGTAGTGGGGGTGTGGTGAGGTAGTGGGTGAGTGGTGAGGTAGTGGGGGAGTGTTGAGGTAGTGGGGGAGTGGTGAGGTAGTGGGGGGTTGTGGTGAGGTAGTGGGGGAGTGGTGAGGTAGTGGGGGAGTGGTGAGGGAGGGAGCAAGGGGCCTGGGTGGAGGTGGTTCGCACCTGCAGAGAGAACTCGATGGCTCGGATGAACACGCTCAGCGTCAGCGGCGTCACAGCTCCGGGCATCATCTCCCTGCTCACAGAGAGGGGGGGAGGGGGGGGGCGCCTTAACGCCTGGCCCCGACCCGCTGCTCCACGGCCCCCCACGACCCCCACGACCTCCACGATCCTCACGACCCCCACGACCTCCCGCGACCCCCCACGCGACCCCTTATGACCCTGTCCCCCCGCTGGGCACAAACCCGATGTTGGCCGTCGTGAGGACCTCCCGGTCGCTGGCGATCGCCGTGTCGAACTCGTGCAGCACCTCGGCCTCCGTCTCAATGTCCAGCGTGGTCACGGGCCTCGCCTGGCGGGGTGGGGGAGGGGGCCCGGGTGGGGGTGAGGGCAGAGGGGGGGTGAGTGGGAATCCGTGTAATGCAGAGATTTGCCACTTTCGCCGATAAGTCATCATCAGTGTGAGAGGCACCCCATGTTAGAAACCATAGGGGTTGACAGCAGCACGATGATGGCGATGATGATGGGGGGGAGGGGTGGTGTTGTCACGTGGTGTGTATTGTCGGGGGCCGCACTAATGGCCGCCAGGGGCCGCCAGGGGCCTGCGGGCCTTGCAACGAGGAGCCCTGGTGGAGTGGCACCTTGAGGGGGGTGGGTGGGGATAGATAAGTAGCCAACCGTACGAATTGCACCTCCGATTAGCACGGTTGGCTATGTAAGGTACCAAAGAAAATCAACATCCATCCTTACAAGTAGAGACAGTGAATGATCACCAAAGGTTGACTGAACGTTGAACGCGTTAAATCTATGGGACCTTTGTGCCAGTATACAAATTATGTAAAAATAAGAATAGGCTTCATACCCTTTCTGGCATTAAAACAGGAGGTGTTAAGACTGTTCACACACCAACTAGACACACCTATTACACCGATGACCGCACGATGGATGCGTTTGTCTATCATGCGGCCCTTGGCCCCCCCTCGCTCGCTCGTGGCCTGCGAGGGCTGTTCATGCAAAGCCTGCAGCACACCCTCCTGATGATGCCGGGGTCAGAGTTCGTGCCACCGGGGTCAGAGTTCGTGCCACCGGGGTCAGAGTTCGTGCCACCGGGGTCAGGGATCGTGTCAATGGGGTCAGGGTACGTGCCACCGGGGTCAGGGTTCGTGCCAATGGGGTCAGGGTACATGCCGCCGGGGTCAAGGTACGTGCCGCCGGGGTCAGGGTTCATGCCACCCGGGTCAGGGTTCGTGCCACCCTGGTCAGGGTTCGTACCACCCGGGTCAGGGTTCGTGCCACCAGGGTCAGAGTTTGTGCCAATGAGGTCAGGGTTCGTGCCAATGGGGTCAGGGTACGTGCCGCCGGGGTCAGGGTACGTGCCGCTGGGGTTTGGGTTCATGCCACCCGGGTCAGGGTTCGTGCCACCCGGGTCAGGGTTCGTGCCACCGGAGTCAGAGTTCGTGCCAATGAGGTCAGGGTTCGTGCCACCGGGGTCAGGGTTCATGCCACCGGGGTCAGAGTTAAGGCCACCAGGTCGGTGCCAGCCACGCCGCATTTGTTGGCCGACCGTAAAATCTGTCCCTGTGTGGAGGCAGCCGCGAGGGTTGGTGGATCGCCGCACGGATGTCTCGAGACTCCCTCCTTCAGCCTTCGTCTTGCTCTATACGGCTGCTGATGTAGATGCAGAGCAACATCTACAATGTCACGTGCAGGAGGTCGAGCCAGATCAGCGCGTCAGGAGCAGCGGAGTGACTCGCCGTGATGTCTCCTTCGTATTTGTGGACGGGGCCATTGCGTCGCTAGACGTGACACGGTCTGTTCTGGATCACCACAGTCGTGCGTTGGGGAGAGATTTTTGAATTTTCCATTTGTGCAACATCAGGTATCCGCATCTACTGCCATGGTTTGTGCATTGGATGCGGTTTGAGGTGGACCATGAGCTTCGTGGAAGATAAAATCCAGGGATTTCCTGCGTGGCCATCTACTGGAATGTCTTGCAAGCAGAATGTAGAATGCACTTTCCTAAGTTTCGCTCACCTCCTCCAGATTCTCTCACCTGTTCCAGAGTCATTCACCTGTCCCGGAGTCGCTCACCCGTGTCTGCGTTTGCTCACCTGCAGCAGGTAGAGCTGCTGCCCCACCAGCGCCCACTCGATGTCCCGGGGGCTTCCGAACATCTCCTCCACCTGCGTCGAGCGGGGACCAGGGGGCAGGTGGCGCAATGGTCAGGAAGATGAACGCAGTCATCCAAAGCTGATCGCAATCACCAAAGATGATCGCAATCAAAGATGATCGCAATCACCAAAGATGATCGCAATCAAAGATGATCGCAATCACCAAAGATGATTGCAATCACCAATAATTATGGCAATCACCAAAGATGATCGCAATCACCAAAGATGATCGCAATCACCAACAACATCACCAAACCGATGCACACGTCCCCTTGGTGTCAAATTAAAGACGCGAACCACATTGGCCTCCCCCATCCTCGCGTCTCCATCACCCCCCACCCCCCGTCTCCATTACCCCCCATCCCCCGTGTCTCCACCCCACCCCCGTCTCCCCACCCCCCACCCCCCCCGTCTCCATCACCCCCCATCCCCCGTGTCTCCACCCCCCCCCCCCCCGTCTCCATCACCCCCATCCCCCGTGTCTCCACCCCCCCACCCCCCCGTCTCCATCACCCCCATCCCCCGTGTCTCCACCCCCCACCCCCCCGTCTCCATCACCCCCATCCCCCGTGTCTCCACCCCCCACCCCCCCCGTCTCCATCACCCCCATCCCCCGGTCTCCACCCCCCACCCCCCCGTCTCCATCACCCCCATCCCCCGTGTATCCCCCCCCCCCGCCCACCTGCAGGCCGAGCGAGCCGAGCTGCACGATGACGTCACGCGAGAGGCAGCAGCGCTTGGAGTCGCCGGGCGCCACCTCCCTCACCTCCACCCCCCGTCTGGGGCACCACGGGGGGGGGGAGACGCGGGGGGGGAGGGCACCACGGGGGGGGGGGACGCGGGGGGGGGGGGGAGACGCGGGAGACGCGGGGGGGGGGAGACGCGGGGGAAGAGGGCACCACGGGGGGGAGACGCGGGGGGGGGGGAGAAGCCATCACCCGCTGCTGCTGCTGCTTCTCCTTCGTGTGCACGGCTGATGTAGACGCAGAGCCAACAACGACAGTCGCTGTCTCTCTCTCTCTCTCCAGAGCAGCACCCCCAGGGGTGGGTGGAGGTGGTGCTCACCTGTAGGCACCAGCTGCTCGCGCTTGCTGCCGATTCGCTGGCGCAGCACGCGGGGCGGCCCGGTTGGGTGGCGCGCCAGGGTGATGGTGTCCGGCTCCGCAGATCCGCCCACCACCGACTGCATCGTCATCGTCATCGTCGTCATCGTCATCATCGTCGTCATCGTCATCGTCGTCATCGTCATCATCGTCGTCATCGTCGTCATCGTCATCATCATCGTCATCATCGTCGTCATCGTCATCATCGTCGTCATCATCGTCATCGTCGTCATCATCGTCATTATCGTCGTTGTCGTCATCGTCGTCGTCATCATCAATCAGGATCATCGTCATCGTGATCGTGCTGCCACCAGTCTCCAATGAGCGCACGAGTGGATGGGTGGCCAGCACCATGCCCGGCCGCCTTTGCCTCCCTAGTGGAGATGTTTGCGCACCACCCCAGCGACACTTCTCGTTTGAGGCTGAGTGAATCCTAGCGGAGGCCAACACCGGTGTTGGCCGTGAGCGCAGTGCGCTAACCGCTACTCAGGGGATGGAGCCATTCCAGTTCAGCTCGCTCGTTCGGGGCAGGAAACCACGGAGGCCGCCAGAAGAACGATTGCCCGAGATCTGCCGTCCGCCAGTAGTGGGGGATGGTTTGCCGAGTGATTAACTCGATTGCGTCGTTTTTGCCGGGTGTCATTTCTCAATTTGGCCAAAAATTTGGACCGCCCTGCCTGCACACCACGCTGCACCACACCACCACCCTGCACCACCACGCTGCACCACACCGCCCTGAGCCACCACAGCACCACCCTGCACCACCACCACACCACCCTGCACCACCACACCACCACGCTGCACCACACCGCCATGAGCCACCACAGCACCACCCTGCACCACCACCACGCCACCCTGCACCACCACGCCACCCTGCGCCACCACACCACCACCCTGCACCACCCTGCACCACCACCCTGCACCACCACACCACCACCCTGCACCACCACACCACCACCCTGCACCACCACACCACCACGCTGCACCACACTGCCCTGCACCACCACACCACCCTACACCACCACCCTGCACCACCACCCTGCACCACCACCACACCACCACCCTGCACCACACCACCCTGCACCACCACACCACCACTCTGCACCACCACCCTGCACCACCACCCTGCACCACCACCCTGCACCACCACCCTGCACCACCACACCACCACTCTGCACCACCACCCTGCACCAAACCACCCTGCACCACCACCCTGCACCACACCACCACCCTGCACCACCACCCTGCACCACCACACCACCACCCTGCACCACCACCCTGCACCACCACACCACCACCCTGCACCACCACCACACCACCACCCTGCACCACCACCCTGCACCACCACACCACCACCCTGCACCACCACCCTGCACCACCACACCACCACCCTGCACCACACCACCACCCTGCACCACCACACCACCACCCTGCACCACCACCCTGCACCACCACCCCGGCGCGTGACGCTCGCACCTCCCCGAGGCCGTAGTTGGCGTTGATGACCATCCTGCCGGGGTGGCCGCTCACCGGGTCGCACGTGAAGAGCACTCCTGCACACACAGGGGCACAGACAAAGTCCCCCACCCCGTAGTGTAGCCTTTACAGACTGTTGGGGCAAGTGTTGTTAGCGAGTAGCACCTGTGAGGGCCAGTACGGCACACAGGGGGTGGGTGGCCAGAACCACGCTCGGCTGTCTTTGTCTCCCCAGTGGCGATGTTTACACATCGCACCAGGTACTCACACACACACACTCACGCACACACACGTGGATAGCACTCCTACACACATACACACGTGAAGGGCATTCCTACACGCACACACGAACGAACTGATGCACACCCGCACACATGACCGTGTGTGTGTGCATAAACGCACGCATGTACGCATACATGCCTGCACGTACGCCACATGCCAGGCTTGGACATATGTTGAACTTCTTTCGCACCGTACGTAGCCAACCGTGCTAATCGGAGGTGCTAGAGAAGCACAGGAAACTAACACACAACACGCAGTTCCAAACAAATGAGTTTGTCAACCGAAACGATTGACAAAAGTGCACAGCTCCGGTGGCTCCCTAATATCGGAAGAGCGTTCCAGACGGCCGCGGAAGAGCATCTGAAATCGCAGCGCGATGCCAGCCAGAAGCCGCTGCTGCTGCTGCGATGGTGGGTCATGGTCCTTGACAAGATCGGTTGTACTCGCTAACAGCACTTGCCCCAACATCGTGAGCAGGCTATACGGGGGGGCTTTGTCTTTGTGCGCGCCACGGTGGCCTCGCCGTTCACCTGCCGCCTGTGCCGGCACCATGAGCTGCACGACGACGCCCATGTGGGAGGCGATGGGCTGTCCGCGCTGGCGGCGGTACTCCACGGCGGGGAACGCGTAGAGAGAGGCCCAGCAGGCGCGCACCGCCACGCACACCTGGGGGAGCGCACACACCACCACCACCACCATCAGGAACAGCAACAACACCAGCAGCAGCACCACCAGCAGCACCCCCTCCACTCCCCACTCTCTCCACTCCCCACTCTCTCCCTCCACTCCCCACTCTCTCTCTCTCCCCACTCTCTCCACTCCCCACTCTCTCTCTCCCCACTCTCTCCCCTCCCCACTCTCTCTCAACTCCCACTCTCTCTTCCCACTCCCCACACTCCCCACTCTCCACTCCCCACTCTCCACTCCCCACTCTCCCCACTCCCCACTCTCTCCACTCTCTCTCCCCACTCTCCACTCTCCACTCCCCACACTCCCCACTCTCCAGTCCCCACTCCCCACACTCCCCACTCTCCACTCCCCACTCCCCACTCCCCACTCCCCACTCTCTCCCGCACGGTGGCCGGGCCCTGACCTGCTCCCACCCGGAGACCCCCAGCAGAGTGGAGAGTTGCCCCGCCGCCGACATCTCCTCCGTGTCCTCCCCGGCGGCGCTGGAGCGAACCGCCAGGCGGGCCCCGGCCTCCAGCAGGCCGTTTCGTGACAGGGCCTCGCGCAGGGCGCCCGCCACCGCCCCCGCCACGGGAGCCGCGGAGAACAGCTGTGTGCACCTAGCCGGGCACGGGGCGGCCGGTCTCGCGTTACGAGTGGGCGGCTCGCGGTGGGGCCCTTTGCAGGGGTTGGTGGTTCGAACCCAGCGCCCGCCCCGGTTAATACTTCCCTTGTTGTGGCGTGCGTGCAGCCGACGTTTAACCAGGAGATGTGACATTGACCCAGTGAGAC
Organism: Lethenteron reissneri; assembly: GCF_015708825.2. NCBI lineage: Eukaryota > Metazoa > Chordata > Hyperoartia > Petromyzontiformes > Petromyzontidae > Lethenteron > Lethenteron reissneri. Next base: position 620,919 of record NC_083838.1, read on the forward strand.
GGAGGGAACGGCATTGTTCGTTTTGCAAGGGGCGACCTGGGTTACGTTGGGGGATTCTTCGCTGCTATGAGACTCCTGCAGACAGTCGATAGCTGTCATGTATGTACTTGTGTGTTGAACTTGTTTTTGCACCGTGCGTAGCCCACCGTGCTAATCGGAGGTGCGGGGTTCTGAAGGAATAAGCCAATTGGTAAGGTTTGCCACGTTAACAAAACGTGGCAATTAGTTACTAGTTCAGCACTAACCGGTTGTGTTGTAGAGTGAAAGCCACTACAACATTTACAATTCGAGTAGCCGTGAAGTTTCGCTGGTGATTACAACAACAACAACCATCCCCATCAGGCGATTAGCCATCATTCTGAGGAAGTCTCCCAGTCTCCGCTCTTAAGTAGAGGAGTGGAGGTGATGTCCTCACTGTGAGCCGATCAGCACCAGCAGGGGATGAATGCAGTCATGGTTGAGCTTTGTTCGGTATTACCTCTGAATCTCTGCATCTTTGGAGGATCGCCAGTTGAGGACATCAATCCTCCCCACCGAGAGAGGAGTGGCAGCCGGCAGTGGCTCTGGCCACACCGCCCTCTCGCGCGCCGTGCCGGCCTGAATCGGTGCTTGCCGAGAGCGCTTGGCCCAACAGCACGTGGAGGTTACACGGGGGACCTTTGTCATTGTGTGTGCTCAGCAACCATCACCCACCTGGAGCAGGAGTCCTGCAGGTCTCCCGTCACTCTGCCGCTGCGTGCACGGGGAGAGGGGGGAGGGGGGAGGGGGGGAGGGGGGAGAGGGGGAGTGTCAGAGAGTATGGGGATCGTTTGGGAGCGTAGGGGAAAGCAGGGGAGAGCGGAGAGCAGGTGAGAGAGTAGAGTGTGAGAGAGGTGAGAGCAGGTGAGAGAGGTGAGAGAGGCGAGAGAGTAGAGTGTGAGAGAGTACGGCAGAAGTTGTGAGAGTGAGTGAATTGAGGAGAGAGTGGGGAAGAGCGGGAGAAACAAGAGGGGAGACAGCGTTGGGGAGAACGTGAGAGCGTTGGGGAGAGTGTGAGAGAGGGTAGAGGAGAGTTTGGGAGAGACGTGACGAATCGTTGGCTGATGGGGGGGGGGTCACCCCTTGCGCTCACGGGATGGACACACACAGCCAGCACAGCTGACGCGTCGTAGCGTCTCGAACGGAGTGGCTGCGTGCGTCAGAGGTGGGAGGGGGGGGTGGTGGAGGAGGCGAGGGGGGCCCGGAGAGTCCGGGAGGAGCGACTCACCAGGCCAGGTCGGAGAGTTGCCGCACGGAGAGGGCGAGCGTCGGCTCGGCGGACACGTGGAGGTCGAATGCGGCGACGGTGACGCAGACCCCGCGAGGGACCGTGTACTGCGCAGCGCACGGCACCCACCCGCGTGTGAACGCACGTGTGTGTATGTTGCACTTCTTTCGCACCGTACGTAGCCAACCACGCCCATCGGAGGTGCAGGGGGAAGGACAACAGCGCTAAACATAGAGAGCGCTTCTGAAGAAGTTTGTCAATCTTGATGATGATTTAAAAGTGCACAGTTCCAGTGGCTTCCAAATATCGCAAGGAAGAGCGTTCCAGACGGCCGTGAAAGCTCAACCGAAAGCGCGCCCCCCCCCCGCACCTGCGATTAGCACCGTTGACTACGTACGGTGCAAAATAAATCCAACGCACGCACACAGACACACACAGACAGATACACACACACAGACACACACAGACAGATATACACAGATAGACACACAGACACACACACACAAACATACATACACACACAGAGACACACACAGACACATACACACACAGACACACACAGACACACACACAGACAAAGACACACAGACACACACACAGAGACACACACACAGAGACACACACACACAGACACACACACAGACACACACACAGACACACACACAGACAGACACACACACAGAGACACACACACAGACACACACACAGACACACACACAGAGACACACACACAGACACACATACACACACACATACACACACATACACACACAGACACAGACACACACAGACACACACACACACACAGACACACACAGACAGATACACACAGACACACACACAGAGACACACACACACAGACACACACACAGAGACACACACACACAGAGACACACACACACAGAGACACACACACAGCCACAGACAGCCAGGCCGTCACTCACCGGCACCGGCGCGCTGCCCTGCCCCGCCGCGCTGAGCGTGGCGAGCTGCGCGGCTTTGCCGCCTACGGCGCGCGCCACGCGGCAGCGAGCGTCGTGCAGCGACAACACGAGAGACTCCAGATTCTCCAGAGGCTCCCCAGGCACCAGAGACTCCCCAGGCACCAGATTCTCCAGAGGCACAAGAGGCTTCCCAGACTCGGCCGCGGGCCCCAGCTCCACGGGACGACGCTCGAGGACCACCGCCGGAGGCCTGCGAGCTCCTCCTCCTCCTCCGCTCGCGCCGTGCCCTTCTTGCCTGCGTCGTCGCCGTCGTCATCATCATCGTTGTCAACATCATCATCATTGTCACGATCATCATCACCGTAATCATCCTCGTCATCATCGTCAAAATCATCATCGGCGTCAGCACCGTAATCATCGTTATCGTCATCTTCATCATCAATATCATTGTCACCGTCATCATCGTCAACATCACCGCCATTATCATCAACATCATCAACATCATCATCATCATTGTCAGCACCATAGTCATCATTGTCGTCAGCACCATCGTCACCATCGTCATCACTGTCGTGATGTTATCGTGACGTTTTTAGCAGGGCTCCGAACACGCACGAGTAAAACACCGACAATATAATTATAGTCATGCTGCTGCTGCTGCTAATACAGCTGACACTGCTCATGAAATTTCTTCTGCCGCTGCAACTCCTACTTCTCGTGCTGCTGCTGCTACTGCTGCTACAGTGCACACTCATTCTCGTTACGTCGCTACTCCGACTGCTACCACTAATACAGCTGCCACTGATACTTATAGTGCTGCTGCTGCTAATACAGCTGCCACTGCTTCTTCTAGTCCTGCTGCTAGCTACTGCTGCGACAGTGCACACTCATTCTCGTTACGTCGCTACTCCGACTGCTGCCACTGCTACTTCTCGTCGTGCTGCTGCTGCTGACACAGCTCTGTTACCTGCGTCGGCTCAGCCGCACGGTTCCCCATCCGCGGACGTCGTTGTCCAGGAGGTAGCGGGAGGAGGCGCAGTCGTCGTGGTCGATCTCCGTCCCCGGCTGCTCCGCCCCCGGCTGCAGGCGGCTGCGGCTCGCGCCCCGCGCCTCGCGGGCGGGCTGGGCGAGCAGGCGGTGCGTGCGCCCGCCTGGGACACGGGGACACGCTCATTGGTGCTGCCACGCACCCGTTTGTTGGCGTTGCTTTGTTTGCTGTCGTTGTTGTTTAGAAGCGTGCGTTATTCAGATTGTTTAGAAGGGGGTTGGCAATCAAGAAAATGAGAAAATAATTTTTGGTTTCTAATTCGGTAAAATCAACTTGAAATTTCACGAGCCGCACTGCACCGTGGTGGCGAATACGAGACGGTGGCGGTCCCTTAATAGACAGCGGTCACAGGGCAGCAGTCATTGATGAGCCTTCCATGGTGAACTGGACTCCCATGGTAAACTGGACTCCCATGGTGAACTGGACTCCCATGGTGAACTGGACTTCCATGGTGAACTGGACTCCCATGGTGAACTGGACTTCCATGGTGAACTGGACTCCCATGGTGAACTGGACTTCCATGGTGAACTGGACTCCCATGGTGAACTGGACTCCCATGGTGAACTGGACTCCCATGGTGAACTGGACTTCCATGATAAACTGGACGACTCCCATGGTGAAGTAAGTGTAGCATGAGTGGTAGGTGTGTCTGGACTCACACCTGTGTGTAGCGTGAGTGGTAGGTGTGTCTAGACTCACACCTGCGTGGAGCGTGAGTGGTAGGTGTGTCTGGACTCACACCTGCGTGGAGTGTGAGTGGTAGGTGTGTCTGGACTCACACCTGTGTGGAGCGTGAGTGGTAGGTGTGTCTGGACTCACACCTGCGTGGAGTGTGAGTGGTAGGTGTGTCTGGACTCACACCTGTGTGTAGCGTGAGTGGTAGGTGTGTCTAGACTCACACCTGCGTGGAGCGTGAGTGGTAGGTGTGTCTGGACTCACACCTGCGTGGAGTGTGAGTGGTAGGTGTGTCTGGACTCACACCTGTGTGGAGCGTGAGTGGTAGGTGTGTCTGGACTCACACCTGTGTGTAGCGTGAGTGGTAGGTGTGTCTAGACTCACACCTGCGTGGAGCGTGAGTGGTAGGTGTGTCTAGACTCACACCTGTGTGTAGCATGAGTGGTAGGTGTGTCTAGACTCACACCTGTGTGTAGCGTGAGTGGTAGGTGTGTCTGGACTCACACCTGCGTGGAGTGTGAGTGGTAGGTGTGTCTGGACTCACACCTGCGTGGAGTGTGAGTGGTAGGTGTGTCTGGACTCACACCTGTGTGGAGCGTGAGTGGTAGGTGTGTCTGGACTCACACCTGTGTGTAGCGTGAGTGGTAGGTGTGTCTGGACTCACACCTGTGTGTAGCGTGAGTGGTAGGTGTGTCTGGACTCACACCTGTGTGTAGCGTGAGTGGTAGGTGTGTCTGGACTCACACCTGTGTGTAGCGTGAGTGGTAGGTGTGTCTGGACTCACACCTGTGTGTAGCGTGAGTGGTAGGTGTGTCTGGACTCACACCTGCGTGGAGTGTGAGTGGTAGGTATGTCTGGACTCACACCTGCGCGTAGTGTGAGTGGTAGGTGTGTCTAGACTCACACCTGTGTGTAGCGTGAGTGGTAGGTGTGTCTGGACTCACACCTGCGTGGAGCGTGAGTGGTAGGTGTGTCTGGACTCACACCTGCGTGGAGCGTGAGTGGTAGGTGTGTCTGGACTCACACCTGCGTGGAGCGTGAGTGGTAGGTGTGTCTGGACTCACACCTGCGTGGAGCGTGAGTGGTAGGTGTGTCTGGACTCACACCTGCGTGGAGCGTGAGTGGTAGGTGTGTCTGGACTCACACCTGCGTGGAGCGTGAGTGGTAGGTGTGTCTGGACTCACATCTGTGTGTAGCGTGAGTGGTAGGTGTGTCTGGACTCACACCTTTGTGTAGCGTGAGTGGTAGGTGTGTATAGACTCACATCTGCGTGGAGCGTGAGTGGTAGGTGTATTTGGACACTCACCTGCGCGTAGCGTGAGCCGGTAGGTGTCTCTGAGCTCGCCGTGCTTCTCCACGTCGGCCAGGCAGATGTCGCTCCACTCCAGGCCGTGCTTGATGCCGTTTGGCCGCATCACGTAGCCCACGCTGAGGCTGCCGCGGGGGGCGGGGGGGCGGGTTGAGTTGAGCGGTGGCACAGAAGTTCGCGCGCTTCCCCACGATTTCACCGGCGACCCGAGTTTGATTCCTGCTCACGGCCACTCAACACGAGTGACGGTTGTCTGAACTGGTCCTGGGCTTCCCCGAGGTTGACTCAGCCTTAAATGAGTACCTGGTGCGATGTGTAAACATCACCACTGGAGAGACAAAGGCGGCCGGGTGTGGTGCTGGCCACCCACCCCCTCGTGTGCCGTGCCGGCCTTCACAGGTGCTGCTTGCGAACAGCACTTGCCCTACAAGTCTGCTCAGGCTACACGTGGGGGTCTTTGTCCTTGTGTGTGTGTGGGGGGGGGGGGGGGGGTATTGCTGTACGGCGGTGGTGGTGGTGCTGCTGATGGAGAGTCACGAATGTGTCTGATCATTGTATTCTCGCACAAGACGGCTGCAACATGCTCAGGTGCTCGCTGCTAATGTCAAGGCCCGCTGCTGCTGCTCCTCTGTTGAAGGGGCGCAGACTCCCACGGTGGGCTGACTCCACGGTCCGCACTTGTGGGTGGCCTGGCCATGACCACACTGCCGTGGAGTGTCTCTACATTCATGGACGAGATCGGCCGATTGTGTTTCCGCTGCAACTGCTGCTGATAGTGGCACTGGTGGTGGTGGTGCTGGTGGTGGTGCTGGTGGTGGTGCTGGTTGTGTTGTTGCTGGTGGTGGTGGTTGTAGGGTCACTCACTCACCAAGAGGTGATGTCAGGGATGCACAGAGCGGTCACGTGAATGCAAGTTCCGTCCTGACGTGCACAGAGTGACACAGACACAACAGACAAAGGTCACCGAATAGCTTCGAACACGCTGTTGGGACAAGTGCTGTTAGCGAGCACCTATTAAGGCGAGCACGACACACGAGGGGGTGGGTGGCCAGCACCACGCCCGGCCGCCTTTGTCTCCCCAGTGACGATGTTTACTACACCCCGCACCAGGTACCCATTTGAGGCCGAGTCAACCTCCACAAGACCACACACGCACGATGTGCGCATGTGTGTCTAACTTTTTTCGCACCGTACGTAGCCAACCGTGCTAATCGGAGGTGCAGGGTAAGGACAACAAAAATCCAATGATTACCCGTGTCGCCTTAACAGATGGAATCAGAATAAGAATATTTACTTATGCTGGAGGAATCCGATGAGCTGTGAAACTTTTTTTCACAGATGTCCGGTTAGACTGTTGGGGCAAGTGCTGTCAACAAGCATCTATGAAGGCCGGCACGACACAAGAGGGAGTGGGTGGCCAGCACCACACGCACTCACGCAGCGGACACACACACACACACACGCCGCGGACACACACACACACGCCGCGGACACACACACACGCCGCGGACACACACACACACAGCGGACACACACACACACACCTCGAAGTGTGCCAGGAACGAGATGTAGTGGTCGATGGAGTCTCTCGGTCCTGTGGCCAACACAACATGCGGATAAACACTCACTCACCATCACTCACCATCACTCACCATCTCACACACACACCATCGCTCACCATCACTCACCATCACTCACCATCTCACACCATCTCACCATCACTCACCATCTCACACACCATCACTCACCATCTCACACACGTGTGAGTTCATGTGTACGCACACAATGCACGTACCACGCATACAACATGCGCTTCTGTGGCCGTCTGGAACGCTCTTCCTTCTGATATTCGAAAGCCACTGGAGCTATACACTGAAGTACAACACACACCATCATACATGCACACAACATACATACAACACACACACCATACATGCACACAACATACATACAACACGCACCATACACGCATACGCACCTCGCGAGCGAGTGCGCACCGCCCTGAGCAGCAGCTGCGAGCCGCCTCCTCGTCCGTGCACCTCCAGCGAGCCCAGCATCTGTCCCCACTGCTCGCGGTGCACGCTCTGCCCTGCGGCCCACCACCTGCTCTCACGCCACACGCATCAACCACCAGCTCGCTCGCTCGCTCCACTGCTGGATGGGAAGCTGCCCTGCCCTGGCCCTGCCCCTGGCCCTGCCCCTGGCCCTGCCCCTGGCCCTGCCCGCGAGGAGTACCTAAAGGCGTGTATATGTGTGAAGGGCGTTCATTTAAGGCACTTTGCAACAATTGTAAAAAAAGGACGTTTCGTTAAAAAACACACGTGGTTGAGATAATTACCAACAAGAGCCATTGTTTTAGAATTCGATACAAAAAGATGAGCCTAGATACGGTGGCTAGGAGATGTTGACTACCTCGCCTGGTGCACAGGACGCCGTGGCCATGAGATGTTGACTACCTCGCCTGGTGCACAGGACGCCGTGGCCATGAGATGTTGACTACCTCGCCTGGTGTGTAGGAGGTCGTGGGTTCGAACCCGACCTTGACGCCTGCTGCTGTATATTTAGAGTTTGTGTGTCTCTCTCCCCGTGGTCACGTGGATTTTTCTCCGGGTTCTCCGGGTTTTCCACCACATTTACAATCAACATCACCACGCGTTTAGAGAATTTGGCTACTGCTATAAATTTCCACGTGATGATGATAAACCACTTCGTTTGTGGCCGGTCGCTTCTGAAATATTTTTGTAGCTACAATTCCTTGCATTTAATTGGCTGAAAACTCCCTTACGGATCAAACACCTCCATCTCCTCCACCTGCTCCACCTGCTCCTACTTCTCCTCCACCTGCTCCACCTGCTCCTCCTTCTCCTCCACCTGTTCATCCTCCTCCTACACCTGCTCCATCTCCTCCATCTCCTCCACCTGCTCCTTCTTCTCCTCCACCTGTTCATCCTCTTCCTACACCTGTTCCATCTCCTCCCTCTCCTCCACCTGCTCCTCCTACTCTACCTGCTCCTGCTTCTCCCTCTCCTCCACCTGCTCCTCCTTCTCCTCCACTTCCTCCTCCACCTCCTCCACCTGCTCCACCTGCTACTCCTTCTTATTCACTTGCTCCTACTCCCCCCCTGCGCCTCCTCCTCCTCCACTTGCTCCTACTCCCCCCCTGCCCCTCCTCCTCCTCCTCCACTTGCTCCTACTCCCCCCCTGCGCCTCCTCCTCCTCCACTTGCTCCTACTCCCCCCCTGCGCCTCCTCCTCCTCCACTTGCTCCTACTCCCCCCCTGCGCCTCCTCCTCCTCCACTTGCTCCTACTCCCCCCCTGCCCCTCCTCCTCCTCCTCCACTTGCTCCTACACCCCCCCTGCGCCTCCTCCTCCTCCACTTGCTCCTACTCCCCCCCTGCGCCTCCTCCTCCTCCACTTGCTTCTACTCCCCCCCTGCCCCTCCTCCTCCTCCTCCACTTGCTCCTCCACCCCCTCTGCCCCTGCTGCTGGCGCGATGCTGGCTGGGCAGCGTGGCGGCCCTGCCGCCCGTCACCTGCGCAGGACGAGCAGCAGCGACGAGGGCGCGCGGCGGCCCCAGGGCTCGCGCGCCGCTGCGTCCGCCACGGCGGCGGCGCTCGGCGACTCGGCCGGGAAGTCGAAGGGGAGGGTGAAGGCGGTCCACCTGGGGGGGGGGGGGGCAGAGGCACAGTCGGAGTATTTATCCTCAAATAAGAATATTTCGTGGTGACTTTCGCCTTGATCCGCAGCCTTTCACCTGGCCGCTCGACAGGTAAGGGACCGAGCCCCACTGCGTGTTGAGTGTCCAGGCGACCGCGTCAGCAGCAGGATCGGCCGTGATGATGCCTCCTTCGCTAACCGCTACTCACACAAAGACAAAGATCCCCCGTGTAGCCTTACCAAACTGTTGGGGCAAGTGCGAGTAGCACATATGAAGGCCGGCACGGCACACGAGGGTGTGGGTGGCCAGCACCACGCCCGCCCGCCTTTGTCTCCCCGATGTTTACACACCGCACCCGGTACTCATTTGAGGCCGAGTCGACCAGGGGGGGAGGCCCAGGATCGGTTCAGATAATTCGTCACTGGCGTTGACTGTGAGCAGGAATCGAACTCGGGTGGCCGTGTTAGTAGTGCAGCGTGCCAACCACTACACCACCGCTCCCCCCACACACACACAGATGCAACAACAACCGCCTGTCGCCACCAAGTGGCGGTGACGTCACAACGGCGGTTGTGCCAGGCTAGGTGCACGTTGATTCCAAAGAACACAGGATGAGATGTTACTATCCTTTGTGCAAGCACCTCCAAGAGTTCATGAACAGTGAGCCTGGTGAAATTTGGGGAGCGCATCGTCAGTAGTGACCCTTTGGTTCCTAGGGTGTTTCGGCCTTTCATACTATACACCCTCCCCAAAGGCGGCCAGCGACAGGGTGATCAATCCTACGCTTGCGTCCCATTCCCAATTAGTCGTAGGAGTTGCCTTGTTGTTGGTAGCCAACATCCCATGTGAAGTGTCGAACGTCCGCTGGCAGGAGGTCACAGGACAGACCCAGCAGGTGCCACGGGTCGACTGAGATGACTGGCCAATGGACCACACACACACGTCCTCACACACACACGTCCTCACACACACACGTCCTCACACACACACGTCCTCACACACACACACGTCCTCACACACACACGTCCTCAAACACACGTCCTCACACACACACGTCCTCACACACACACACGTCCTCACACACACACGTCCTCAAACACACGTCCTCACACACACACGTCCTCACACACACACACGTCCTCACACACACACACGTCCTCACACACACACGTCCTCACACACACACGTCCTCACACACACACACGTCCTCAAACACACACGTCCTCACACACACACGTCCTCAAACACACGTCCTCACACACACACGTCCTCACACACACACGTCCTCAAACACACGTCCTCACACACACACACGTCCTCACACACACACGTCCTCACACACACACGTCCTCACACACACACGTCCTCACACACACACGTCCTCACACACACACGTCCTCACACACACACGTCCTCACACACACACACGTCCTCACACACACACGTCCTCACACACACACGTCCTCACACACACACGTCCTCACACACACACGTCCTCACACACACACGTCCTCACACACACACGTCCTCACACACACGTCCTCACACACACACGTCCTCACACACACACGTCCTCACACCACACACGTCCTCACACACACACACGTCCTCACACACACACGTCCTCACACACACACGTCCTCACACACACACACGTCCTCACACACACACGTCCTCACACACACACGTCCTCACACACACACACAATGTGCGTCTGTAGGTCACTCACGTGAAGGTGAAGCGCACGTGGACCACTCCCTCCTCTTCTTCGCCCACCTCATCCACCTCATCCTCCTCCAGCTCCTCGTTCAGCTCCTCACTCTCCTCGTCTTTGCAATGCTCCCCTTGCACAGACCCCTTCCTGCACGACCACACAAAGATAAAGATTACCCGTATTGCCTCTCACAGACTGTCGGGGCAAGTGCTGTTAGCGAGCACCTATGAAGGCCGCAACGGTACACGAGGGGGTGGGTGGCCAGCACCACGCCCGACCGCCTTTGTCTCCCTAGTGGTGATTTTTACACACCGCACCAGGTACTCATTTGAGGCTGAGTCGACCTAGGGGAGGCCCAGAACCGGTTCAAATAATCTTCACTGTTGGTGTTTGCCGTGAGCGGGAATCGAACCCCGGGTTCGTAGCGCAGCGCGCTAACCGCTACACTATCGCTCCCCACAGTCTCACACACACATCGTCTCACGCACATACACAGTCTCACACACACACAGTCTCACAGTCTCACACACAGTTTCATGAACAGTCCTTACACACTATCGTCATCGCAGACGCGCTCGAAAACATGATGGTATTGATGGCGATGATTAATGCTGCTGCTGATAACAAGGATGTTGTGTGAGGATGGCAATGATTATCGATTACGGGTGATGATTGCGTTTGATGGATGATGATGACAATGATAATGCTTTGATGATGATATTGTTGATGATATGATGATTGTAGTTATTGCTGCTTCTGCTGTAGATGATATCAACGGATGATGATAACCGAGATCCTGCTGATGACAATGATGCAGCGATGATTACTGTTGCAGTGGCCACTTGCGATGACAATGAAGATGAGTATCTGATAATTATGTCGATGATGCTGATGATGACGCTGCTGATGATGATGACGCTGCTGATGATGATGCTGCTGCTGATGACGCTGTTGATGATGGTGATGTCGCTGCTGCTGATGATGATGTCGATGATGATGATGTCGATGATGATGACGCTGCTGCTGCTGATGATGATGCTACTGCTGCTGATGATGATGATGATGCTGCTGATGATGATGACGCTGCTGCTGCTGATGATGATGCTGCTGCTGATTATGATGACGCTGCTGCTGCTGATGACGCTGCTGCTGCTGATGATGCTGCTGCTGATGATGATGATGCTGCTGATGCTGCTGCACAGTACCGCATGATCCCATTGAACGAAATCTTCCATCGCCGCTGTGGCTCGAGGCACGCCATGCGCAGCCCCCCCGCCCTCCAGCCCCCCGCGTGGCCCCCCTCGGCACGCACTGCCGTGCCCGCGTAGGCGATGTGCTGCAAAGACAAAGATCCCCTGTATAGCCTTCACAGACTGCTGGGGCAAGTGCTGTTAGCGAGCACCTACGAAAGCCGGCACGGCACACGAGGAGGTGGGTGGCCAGCACCACGCCCGGCCGCCTTTGTCTCCCTAGTGGCGACGTTTTATACACCGCACCAAGTCCTCGTTTGAGGCTGAGTCGACCTAGGGGAGGCCCAGGACCGGTTCAGATCAGCGTCATCGGTGTTGGCTGTGAGCGGGAATCGAACTCGGGTCGCCGGGTTCGTAGCGCGCTCTCACACACACAAGACAAAGATCCCCCATATAGCCTCCTCAGCATGTTGGTGCAAGAGCTGTGAGCAAGGGGTGGCGGTGCCGTTATCACCACCACCACAACCACCACCACCACTGCCGTTATCACCACCACCACTGCCTTTACCACCACCACAACCACCGCCGTTATCACCACCACCACAACCACCACCACTGCCGTTATCACCACCACCACTGCCTTTACCACCACCACAACCACCACCACCGCCGTTATCACCACCACCACAACCACCACCACTGCCGTTATCACCACAACCACCACAACCACTGCCGTATCACCACCACCACCACAACCACCACCACCACTGCCGTTATCACCACCACCACAATCACCACCACTGCCGTTATCACCACCACCACAACCACCACCACTGCCGTTATCACCACAACCACCACAACCACTGCCGTATCACCACCACCACCACAACCACCACCACCACTGCCGTTATCACCACCACCACAATCACCACCACTGCCGTTATCACCACCACAACAACCACCACCAACACCACCCCATCCCTTACTGGGTTCATCGCTGAGCATCCTTGAACGTTGGCCCCTGGCCAGGTTTCGGTGAAGTTGGGAGTGCGGGTCTGTGTGATATGCTGCGATATGCTGTCCGTGTGTGTGTACGAGCGGGGAGTGTGTGTGTACGAGCGGTGTGTGTGTGTGTGTACGAGCGGTGTGTGTGTGTGTGTACGAGCGGTGTGTGTGTGTGTGTACGAGCGGTGTGTGTGTGTGTACGAGCGGGGTGTGTGTGTGTGCGAGCGGTGTGTCTGTGTGTATGTAGCTTGAACTTATTTCGCACCGTCCGTAGCCAACCGTGCTAATCAGAAGTGCTCTGAGCCAGCACTTCTGACGGATGGAACGGCACACAGCGACACTGGAGTGGAGTGAATACTGGAGAGGAGTGAATTTTAGTGGACTAAATACTGGAGCAGTGAGCAAGCCGGAGCAGAGTGGATACTGGGGCAGAGTGAATACTGAAGCGGTGTGAATACTGGAGCAGAGTGAATACGAGAGCAGTGTGAATACTGGGGCAGAGTGAATACTGGAGCATAATGGCTGTTTGCCCTGATTTAAAACTGGAGCGGTGTGATACCGGAGCGGATTGAATGCCAGAGTGGAGTGAGTACGCTCGCCACGCTCTCACCTGCAGGTGCCCGTGCTCAGGTGTGCGCAGGTAAAGCCAGACCTGTCGCTCCGTCCCGGCGGCCTGGCCGATTCTCGCCACCAACAGCGTCTGCCCCTCAGGTGCCCAACCATGAAAATCGAGGGACTCCTCGTGCTCCTGCGAGACACCACCAGACGCATCGTCCAGGGGGGAGGGGGTCCCATCACGCACCAGCCACAAGTCAATCCGCCGCGATTGACCCGATCATGCGGACGATCCCCTTGGTTTCGATCTCCCGCCCTCAGGCTCGTGGATCACAACCCCTTTGAGCCGCATCCACTGCACGCCAATCATGGCAGCAGCAGCAGTGGATCCCTGATCGTGATGATGATTGATAATAAAGGTTTTTGGGTTACTCAAAATTATTAAATGTTGTGGATTCACTCTTCAACACACCGGTGGGCTAAAGTAGTGAACTATTTGGCTTTTGTCAACGTGACACTTTTTCTACTGATTGGCCGTGTCGGGTGGTGGAGGGTTGCGACACATTTATAAATAACGCGATCTAACCCAAAAAACTTTATTATGAATAATGTTGGTCGCGAAAGCCTACGTGTTATACGTGATGATGATGATGATGCACATTTGTGTGAAGAAACTGTGGTCACCACACAGAACAACGAACCGTCGGTTGTATAAACGAATGACTATTTTTACTTTACCAGGTAAGGCCCACTGAGCGAGCTGGCCGTCACGAATGATAGCCCAACGAAGTGGCTTATCGCGTGCACAGCGTAGATCAGTGGTTCTTAGCCTGGGGTGCACGCAGCGCCGGATTAAGCTAGTGCGGGACCTGTAGCATGATGTTCTAAAGGGACCCTAAAAAAAACACATCAATATAAAACACACATTTTTAAGTTGCATAGTAAAGTAATTGTATTATTTCGTTTGCTATACAGCCAAATAATACGACAAATCGCAAACCCTAAACACCCAGTCGTTCGTAAAAGTTGATGGTGGTATAGTACTACAATATTAGAGCAAGTGCAGAATCACTCAACCGGAATTTATAGCTTGAAAGCATTTAGCGCGGGGCCCTTGAAAGTGCAGGACCCGTAGCTACTACACATGTAGCTACTACACATGCAGCTACTACACTTGCAGCTACTACACATGTAGCTACTACACATGCAGCTACTACACATGCAGCTACTACACGTGTAGTAGCTACTACACGTGTAGTAGCTACTACACATGTAGCTACTACACATGTAGCTACTACACGTGCAGCTACTACACGTGTAGTAGCTACTACACGTGTAGTAGCTACTACACATGTAGCTACTACACATGTAGCTACTACTACATATGTAGTAGCTAAATTAAATTTACATGAGGACGCACTTTCTCTTCGATTTCTTTTTCTTCTTCTTGCGTACGTCTTTGCTCATGCGGTCCTTGTACTTCCATGTGTAGTAGCTACATGTGTATTAGCTACTACACATGTAGTAGCTACCACATATGTAGCTACTACATATGTAGTAGCTACTACACGTGTAGTAGCTACTACACGTGTAGTAGCTACTACACGTATAGCAGCTACTATATGTAGCTACTACATGTGTAGTAGCTACTACAGGTGTAGTAGCTACTACACATGTAGCAGCTACCACATATGTAGCTACTACACGTGTAGTAGCTACTACACGTGTAGTAGCTACTTTGCTAATGGGATCATCCGGCTCTGGAGGTGCGACATGCCCTTTCTGGGGGTGTGAGACGCGGTCAGATTAATTTTTTAGACGCTAAATCATCAAAACAAATTAAGAACGGGCACGTAAGTACTTTTGTTTTATCAAACCCCAATGTGTTTATTGACATTCTATATATTTTTTTAAACGACTGACAACCAAAGGGGTGCAAGGCTGCAGTCGAGGTGAAGTCCCCACACTCCGGCTGTGAGCGGACGCGTCACCAATCTAATCGCCATCGCTTATCGCGGGGACCTGGGACCTTGACCCACGGGGACATCGATCCGTCCATTGGGGAGCCGATCTGGCGATTTATTTATTTATTTATCATTACACACTTGTAATGTTACACACTTTCATTCTTACACACTTTTATGCGCACCTTTAGTATTACACACTTTCATTATTCGTACGCACTTTTATTCTTACACACTTTTATTATTATTCTTACACACTTTTATTATTACACACTTTCATTATTCGTACGCACTCTTATTATTACACACTTTTATCATTATTCTTACACACTTTTATTATTACACACTTTTATTATTTTTAGACTTAAAACTTTCGTGACTGCAGGAATTCATATTCTTGGTTCTTTCGGCAAAGTCACGTAGATAGAAAACTAAAATCTAAATTAAAAGCAAAAAAACCCACGACGTTTCGATTGCAACAAAAGCGGTCTTCTTCAGAAGAACCAATAACACACTTTTATTATTACACACTTTCATTATTATTTTACACTTTCATTGAACTTGCCCTGTTGTCTGTTCATATAATTTCAAATCTTTGACGCTTAACATCTACGGATCTACGCAGCCTAACGAGCTGACATTTAAAGCACCGGTCCAGGTCCCGCTAATCCTGATCCTCTTCGTTTTATTTTAAAACTTAATTTCGTGTTCTTTTAAAACTTAATTTCTGTAATTACGACTCACACATTCCGCCCTCCACCCTCCCCCCTATTTTAAATCTCTAATGGTCGCGCCCAGATACGAAAGGGGAACGTCTCGTCCAATCAGAGCGGCTGTTGTTGGGGAGCCTCTGACCAATGAGAAGCGCGCTCATATCGCCGCTCGACATGGCGCCGAAGCAGCCACTGTGATCCCCACTTTGTTCGCGACAACTACAATAATCACTTCTAGACTTGAAGCTTTCGTGACTGCAAGGATTCATATTCTTAGGTTTTTTCGGTAAAGTCACGTAGGTAAAACATCAAAATTAATAAAAATAAAATAAAACAAAAATCACGGGACCGTCACAGCCGGATTAGCCGCATCAAGTGAGGCAATGATTTAAGATGTAATCCCTTAACAAGCAACTCAACTTCAACTTGCTTGTTAAGGGATTACATCTTGAATCATTGCCTCACTTGATGCAGCTAATCCGGCTGTGACGGTCCCACCTGATGACGGAGACTTGTGTTGCCTCCGAAACGTCGTGATTTTTGTTTTATTTTATTTTTATTAATTTTGATGTTCTACCTACACGGTGACTTTACCGAAAAAACCTAAGAATACAATAATAACCATTACGAACATTGCTGCTGATACTAGACTAATGACATAGGTATAATGCTAATACATTGTGTTATCGTTTGCTTTGTTTCGTTACTTCCGACGCATCGAGGGCAACGTGGTTATGCGGAAGCTACGCGAGCAGGTGAGAATCGTGATCATGAGTTTGCATCACATTCCACAATGCTCTCGCTATTTTAATCGCCTAAATAAATGTGCTAATTATTATTGTTGATATCAGTGCTTTATATTAAAGTGCTAAATCTGTGCACGTTGGAAGCTTGTGCATATGCGCGCGTTGTTACGGCATTGCAGTCTTGTGTGTCTAGCCCTATTTCACACAGTGCAGTACTTAATGGTCGCAAATACGACAATTTAACGCGTTATACGAATCCTGTTCTTCTAAATGTCATTTCACGAATTAGCAATTTGGGTGATCGTTATGCTCATTGTAATAGCCGTGCTGCGTGCTAACAACCTTTAATTCCGTACACTGTTATATAGCAACTAGCCTAGAGCCTGTCCAAGAACGGGCGTATTGCATTCAGTCTGAAACTTGCAAGCGAAAAGCAGAGTGCAACGTGATGTTCTTTGCATCCGTTCGCGTGCAGTTAGTAAGGTCACGGTGACACAGACATTTAATGTGAAGGTTATAATCCCTTATTCATCGTGACGTCCTTTTTACTTTGATGTCTCAACAACAGCGAGACGGAGATCGCGTGACGTGAGGGTTCTGCCTTTGTCGTGAGGGTTGTGAGTTGACGCCGAGGAGGGGGGAGGAGGCGCCTCGCCCCCCCCCCCGTGGAGTGACGTCACCCGCTAATTATTATTAATGAGGGGTGGGTCCATGTGGAGGACGTAACCTGTTCATGATTATTAATTAGGGGGGCTGGTCGACGTGGAGTGACGTCACGCGCGTCACACTGACATTGCTGGGTAACTGGAGTAATAAATGCACATGCTTTAATTTATTTTCGGGTCAAGGGTTGGCACAGGCAAACCATCATTCTCATCTCTACAGGGCCATAAAATAGGTTGTGCGAAGTCGTCAGTGGTTGTTAAAGATGGTCCCTGCCATGGGAATGTGGAATTTCCACTGGTGGAGATGAGCGGCGCACAATGCCCGCAAGGAGCATAGAGACATTCTGTCGATCCACAGCTGGATGAGGGCCTCCAAACTGCCATACTGGTTGTGGAGGCCATTGTTACCATACTTCTCCCCGGCTGGTCAGTACAGATTGGTAAAGGCAGGCAGCATAGATGTATAGTACAACTACGTAGAACCACAACGTCGACCGGGCCGCCCTATGACAGGCAACCTGTTTGTGCATAGTGGGCACCCATCCAGGCTTGGTGCAAGCTCACATCTGCTTGGCTTTCGAGGTCCGACCAGATCGGGCGCATTCCAAGTCTGGGTGATGTGTTCATAGTTCTTGAGGGTTATCGTGTTGCTGTTAGTAACAGTTAACATATCGCGCTGGCGAGAGATGTTAACTACCTCGCCTGGTATGCAGGAGGTCGTGGATTTGATCCTAACCCTAACGCCTGCTGGAATTTAGGAGTTTGCATGTCTCTCCCCGTGGTTGCGTGGATTTTTCTCCTGGTCCTCGGGTTTTCTCCTCCACATTAGAACATGCTTTTAGAGTATTTGGCTTCTATAAATTGCCACATGATAAGCCACTTGATTGGGCTATCATTTGTGGCCAGGTCGCTTCTGAAAAAGAGCTTTACAGCTCAGTGGGCCTGACCTGGTAAAATAAACATTGTTTAATCTTAATAGTTTAGTAATTGTATTGTAATGTTCAAATGCTGCTGCTGCTTCAGATGTCATGCCTTAGCTCTGACCGTGTCAGAGACTTTCTGAATTTTGTTAACGAGATTAGTGACCGCAGTAGTAAAAAAAGTGTCCGTGTATTTTTTTTTGTTTTCTCAACGATGATCATGAGCAGTGGTGGCGGCTGGGGTATAAGCAAACTGAGATTTATTCTAAGGGCACCCAAGCAGCGAAAGGGGGCAGAGATTTACGAACAAAATAGCGTTGCAACAATTATCAGCTCATCAGATCTTAATTTTAACATAAACCAATTAACAAAACAACTATTATAATTCAATTCTGATTTACGTGATATGAATGGCCATTGCCCAAAACGTCGCCTGTTCTATGTCGTTCCTTTGAAGGCCACACACACAATGTTGTTGATGAATGTGTTACATTTAATTTTATATTAACTTTGCTTGTGCACCACTGTCAAAGTCATAGCAGCGACGGCAAAGATTTCGATTCATTAATCTATCTCATCTGTATCTGTTCCGAATGTCGCCATTCTCATATCTGCTGTTACTGTTCCTCATGCAGATGCCCTTGTTGATGATGATAGGGCGCCACGGTGGCTAGGAGATGTTAACTACCTCGCCTGGTATACAGGAGGTCGTTGGTTCGATCCCGGAGTTTGCATGTCTCTCTCCCCGATTTTCTCTCCACATTTAGAATCAACATCACGCATTTATAGCATTTGGCTGCTGCTATACATTTCCACGCGATAAGCTACTTCATTGAGCTATCATTTGTGATTGCCGGATCGCTTCCGAAAAAGAGCTACATAGCTCAGTGGGCCTTACCTGCTAAAATAAAAAAAAGTATTTTTAGTTTATGATGATGATAATGGTGATGCCTCTGCTCGCTAATGATGTTTATGATGACATGCTTTTGGTGATATGACGAGTGAATGGATACACGCACCTCATCCCTCGCAGTCGCATCTCCCGTGCTCTGCATCTCCTCCTCCTCGTCCTCCTCATCCCATCGCTCTCCATCCTCCTCCACATTCCATCTCTCCCGCTCCTCCTGTCGCCGTCTCTTCTCCCCTCTCCCCTTGGACCCCCTCGGCGCCCCTGACTCGCTGGGGTTCCCGCGACCCCACGCCGCGGCGCGCACGAGAGCGCACGCGGCGAGTGCGATCGTCGCCTTGACGCGATGCAGGGCTCCCGACTCGGGGGGGGTCCGCACCAGCAGGGCCCCGAGCAGCGATGCAAGCACGACGGTGGAGACGGCCACGCACAGTAGGCTGGACAGCATGGTCACAACCACTCTATCTCCGCAGCTCTCCACTGCTAGCTTTCTCTCTCTCTGTCTGTGGTCGCTGTTGTCACGCTGCTCAGCGCTCCAACGCTGGAGGGAATCTGGAGAGAGAGCGGCTGAACTTTGAGACTAGTCTCCGGTTTCGTCTGTGCTGCGCAGATTGTTTACTGGCGGTGCGAGAGAGCGAGAGTGATAGTGTGTGTGTGGAGTGTGCCTGTGTGTGTATGTAGTGTGCCTCTGTGTGCGTGGAAAGTCTCTGTGTGGAGTGCATCTGTGTGTGTGTGTGGAATGCATCTGTGTGTGCATGTCTTTGTTTATCTGGAGGAGAACGATAGTGTAGTGGTTAGCGCACTGTGCTACGAACCCGGCGACCCAGGTTCGATTCCCGCTCACGGCCACCACCAGTGACGATTTTCTGAATCGGTCCTTGGCCTTCTCTGGGTTGACTCAGCCTCAAATGAGTACCTGGTGCAGTTTGAAAACATCGCCACTGGGGAGACAAAGGCGGCCGGGCGTGGTGCTGGCCACCCACCCTGCCGTGCCGCCCTTAATGGGTGCTCGCTGACAGCACTTGCCCTAACAGTGTTTAAGGATTCTTTGTCTTTGTGTTCTGCAAATTCTCACGGATGGCTCCACCCAGCAGAACGAGAGGGGAGCCAACATCGATTGTGCTTCATGAGGACTGAACTGTGGCGGTCATGTGCCCTGACTCCAACCCAAAACCCAGCCTTGAACCCTCCTGGATGTAAGTAGAACTTATTTCTCACCGTACGTAGCCACCTGTGCTAATCGGAGGTGCGGGGGAAGGACATCAAACTAAACACACAAAAAACGAGTTTTCAATGGAGATTATGTGCCCCCCACAAAGCGAGTTACGCCACTGCTCCATAGCAATCTCTTCCAATGTTGCCCATACAGGGAGAGACTCCACGGAGCGTCGCTCCTCTGTGGCTCTGCGGGATCGGTGCCAACGCTGCGACCCATGAGGCCGTGGGTTCCAATCTGCGTTCTCCACACTACTGTATTTACTTATCAAAGTGTTCCTTCGTCTAGACCAGCTGGAACTAATGCAATGTCAGTGTTGCCAGCGGGAGTTTATAAGAGTTCCTCACCCTACACGCTGCTAGCTCCGAGGGTGGCATCAGAGCTCACGGTGTTTATTCCTCCCCGCCGTATTAGTCGCTGCTGCTCTGCAGCTAATTCGGTCACGAGGTATAAACACCTAAATATAGTGAAGCCTGGGTTCAAATCCAGGTTCCTCCAACGATGTGGTTGTGTTGGAGTGTGTCTTTCCTTTGCTATCCCATGTTGGAGTCTGTCACTCGGAGCTCCGCCAGGGCCACGTGGGTGACGAACCACATCCGTGGCTCAGTGGGACAAGCGGCTGTGCGGCAGCTGGTTGAGTGGTTCAAATCCAGGACTCTCCATAGTTTATTTAAGTGATTTATTCATTTCGACGACTGTACTTCACTTAGAGAATCTCTCCATATGTGTCCACATTTAAAATATAAATATTACAATTCATTGGGGGGGGGGGGGGGGGGGGGGGGGGGGGGGGGGGGGTCCAGGTCCCGACTGGAAGCCAACACCTTTGGCTCTCCTCGTCCAAAGTTCAACCCCACGATGCCTCTGAAGGCAGCGATTGCTGCTGCTGAGCAGATTCGCTCTTGGTCCAAACAACAGGGGCACCACGGTGGCTGGGAGATGTTAATTACCTTGGTTGGTACGTAGGAGGTCGTACGTTTAATCCCGACCCTGACGCATGCTGTATATTTGGAGTGTGCGTGTCTCTCTCCACGTGGTCACGTGGATGCTTATCCTCCGGTTTTGCGCCCGACATGTAGAATCAACACGATTCGTTCAGAGTATTTGGCTGCTATAAATGTCCACGTGACGATAAGCCACTTCGTTGGGCTATCATTTGTGGCCAGGTCGCTTCTGAAAATGAACTACATAGCTCAGCTGGCCTTACCTGGTAACCTCCAATTAGCATGGTTGGCTACGTATGGTGCGAAAAAAGTTCCACAAACATGTATAAAATAAAACTTTTCGTTTATTTTTAGTCGAACAGTAATAATTTACATTTCTGCAGTGAAATTCATCCAGGGATATCAGTAGTGGCCATGACACACACTCAGGATATCTAAATAGTACAAGGGAATTCGGAGTCCACTGGTCATTAATGGGAAGCATTTGCTTGCAGGCAGTGAGTGCCACAACGACCAGCAGTGCCACTGCTGTGTTGTGCACATGGACAAAGACTGATTATGATTATAGCTTGGGCACAACGACCAGTAACACCGCCTGCTGGGCCAGTTCACCCCTTTGGCTCGACAGGACGCATGACCTCACTATTTCGCAATGTCACAAAACAAAGCTGCCCTTGTGTTGTGCATTCTCTCGTGGAGCACACAAGTGTTTATTTGCATTTGCATCTAGTCGGGAATTTGCGCGATTTCACGGGCTAACGGCACCCCTTGCCATGCGCCGCACGTTCCGAGTAAGATCACGGACACAGATGTCCCACCGTTGTCGATCTTCAGCACTCTTGTCAATCCACTGCCGGATGGATTACATTTGGCTGCTGCTATAAATGTCCACGTGATAAGCCACTGAGTTGAGCTGCCATGTGTGGCTAGATCACGTCTGAAAAATACCTGCTCAAATAAAATTGGAGTTTTATTATTAGTGATTTGTTGACCATTCCTCTACTTTTCACTCCTATCGTGTTCTAGTTGTTGTAACGTTCTGACCCTGTGCCCCTCGTGGACATCTGTGGAAACAAAGCTTTGTAGCTCATCGGATTCCTCCTGCACTATGAATATTTTAAATGTCTTTCCGGTCATGGACGTAGTTTGAGCACACATGGAGTAAAATCTCTGCGATCTGATTGCAGTGCGCAAACCGCTGAGCTGCCCCCGCCCCCGTGCTCTCAGCATCGTCCGCTGAGTTCCAATTTGCCTGTCCCTTTTCCCCAATCGTCTGTCCATCCGTCTGCCTCTTTCGTCTGTAAAGGAGGTCACTTCAACTGGATGTCATATTGTCTTGTCATGTTAGAGAGGATTTTTTTTCTCCCCGCCCCCAAACTGTATCGGCATCGCAAGACGACAAACCCATTCCGATCTCTCGCGCGGCAGTGCAACCCCTCTGTGCTCGAGCAAACGGCTCGTGGAAGTGGACATCAGAGAACTACCTCTGAGATCCCTTCACGTGACCTCAAGGTGCAGCAAGGTGAGGTCCCACTCACCCGGAAGCCGAGAGTGATGTTCATGACGTGGCAGTCAAACTGATATATTTAAGCAAATGTATTGGTGCACAATCAACACAACCACCATCAACACAACCACCATCAACACAACCACCATCAACACAACCACCATCAACACAACCACAATCAACACAACCACCATCAGCACAAGCACCGTCAACACAACCACCGTCAACACAACCACCGTCAACACAACCACCATCAACACAACCACCATCAACACAACAACCACCATCAACACAAGCACAATCAACACAACCACAATCAATACACGCACAATCAACACAACCACCATCAACACAACCACTCACCAAGCTCGTCAATAACGCTGCCTTAAAAAAAGTAAACACAGGCGACGTTTCGGTCAGTGGCCGTTCTTCAAAGCACATGTCACTGATCGTATTATCTTCTCAAGAGCTGCAATGCAGCCAAATTAAGAGCATGACCAACCCTAATACGAGGGTTTCGTTTCCTTACGTAAGTGATGAATGGGCTGAGACGATCAAATCGCTACAGCTGAGAACCCCTTTTAATCACAACTCAGCTTGGGTCTCTGTGTGAGTCTATGGGTCTCTATACAAGTCTATATGTCTCTATGCGAGTCTAATGGTCTCTGTATAAGTTTATGGGTCTCTATGTGAGTGTACGGGTCTCCGTGTGAGTCTCTGGGTGTTCTATTAGTCAACTGGTGAGCCGGCTGAGACGATCAACTCGCGAATGCTTGATAACCCGCATTAACCGTGGGTAGCAGCCTGGATCTGAACCCAAGGTCTCAGCGGTGCCTGCTCAGCTCCCCGAGCCCAGAGCCACCGGACTTGCCTGCCATTGAACATACGCGTGCACACAGGCCGGGAGGAGAACAGAAGCGGTGTGCAACAGCACGATGTGGCAGGGGAACGTTTTGAGTAGAGACTTGCAATCTCAGATGCCAGAGGTGGCGGTGTCTGGGGAGGGAGATCCATAGGAGGGCAGGGGCAATCGTGGCACAGAGCTGCCACCAACCCATAGAGATCCACAGACTCACATAGAGACCTATAGAATCAAGAGACCCATAGACTTGCATATAGACCCATTGACTCGCATAGAAACCCGAAGACTGACAGAGCCCAATAGATTTACAGAAACCAATCGACTTGCACCCATCCAAGCCACTGTTCAGACTCAATCCTGCTTTATCCCGAGCTCCCACAAGACTGTGCACATTCTCCTTAACAATCCACCAAGCATGCAAACAAGCGCTATGTACTTGCAGGAGTATTTCTGCTTTAAGTGCAGAGCACAACATCGAACAACAGCGCAAAGTTGGGCAGCATTGAGCGGCCAATTGTTTCCCGCAAGTGCCCTGCACGAGTTGTTTAAGCAGTGTTCACCGACACGATCATCTCTCAGCAGAGTTCACCAGTAGAGGCTACCAAAATTGTCCACGACTGGTCGACCATCAGTCTCCAACAGTGGAGTCCCCGAACAGCCTCGTCTTCCTAGCAGGTGTCCAAGGTGTGTAAACACACCTGTACATCCTAGCAGGTGTCCAAGGTGTGTGTGTGAACACACCTGTACAATTCCCAGCAGGTGTGGATTGTGAACACACCTGTACAATTCCCAGCAGGTGTGGATTGTGTGTAAACACACCTGTACAATTCCCAGCAGGTGTGGATTGTGCGTGAACACGCCTGTACAATTCCCAGCAGGTGTGGATTGTGCGTGAACACGCCTGTACAATTCCCAGCAGGTGTGGATTGTGCGTGAACACGCCTGTACAATTCCCAGCAGGTGTGGATTGTGTGTGGACAGACCTGTACAATTCCTAGCATAGTTCACCAGTGGAGGCCTACCATAAGTGTCCACCACTGGTCGACCAGCAGTCTTGCATGACACATCAACTGGGAAAACCCAGCAGCAGTCACCCACGAGGGGTCCACCAGTCGAGTCCACCAGCAATGTCAACCAGCGGCAGGGTCAATCAGAATTGTCCACCGCAGGACTCATCCCACTCGAGCACAGTCCACCAACACAATCACCCAGCAGAATCCAGCAGCAGCAGTGTGTGAGGAGTGTGTTCTTTAATGAGGAGCAGGAGTGGATGTCAACCGCCCCGGACACAATGCACGCTTCCAGTGTAAAATCATAAAAACCCAGACACGTACACACACATACATATACTGTACACGTAAATGTATGCACATAGCCATCAGTGTACACACACATACACACGGAAACATACACATAAATACAGAGACACATATGCATATACACACATCGACAGAGATCCCCCGTCTCGACTTGAACAGCCGGTTGAGGCAAGTGCTGTTAGAGAGTGGCACCTACGAAGCCCGGCACGGCACATGACAGGGTGAGTGGCTAGCACCACGCCCGGCCATCTGTCTCCCCAACGCTGATGTTTACGTACAGCCGAGTCACCGCCCCCCTAAACAGGAGTCGAACCCCTCGACCTTCCCAATTGCGAGCCGCTATCTCGACCAGCGAGCCACCAGGCCACACGGTCTCCACAGGCAGTAGTGGACAGCCATCCGCTGTCTCGTCACAACGCGGATGTTCTTGCTTTGGCCTGGCGTGCATCCATGTTGTGTGGATGGGCCAAGAGTGTAACGGCGAGTTGGTGCTCACAAACCCATGGCGAGCGGAAAAGAGCAGCAGCCTCCCACCATTCTTATTGAGCTGATCTGTCCTGTGCCTTCCAACCACTCCAGTGTAAGGGCCTGCCTCGTGACCCACTCGGACACTGAAGTCACCCAACAGGATGACTATCCCGAGGAGCCACTCTAGCCAGCACCTGGGACAGGTCATAGAAGGCATCTGAATCATCAGCCTTGTCTGCATCCCTTCATTGATGTGCATCTTCGGTGGTGTTGTAAGCCACCACAACCACCATTCCTCCTCGCCTTCTGCTGATGGGAATGTGGGACCACAGTAGCCTGTGACTCATCTTCCCACACTGTCACGCTCCCACACCCTCCATTGTTTTAAGACATCCCCTGTTGTTTGGCAGTTGTATATAGTGTGTTTTAAAAAGATGAACCCAATTTCAAAGCAGTATATTTCACGATGGCAACATGTTACAATTACACAAAATGTTACAAACGGTTTAATGAGTTATCAAGTTTTCCTAACCATTTTATAAATGCTCGATGTGCCCTCCACTTGCTGTACGGACAACATCGAGACGATAGTTGAATTCGTCACAAACGCCTCTCTTCTCACGTTTTCCGCTGAGGTGCGTGGTCGCCCTGCGCTCTTCCCCTTACATCAACGGCCTGTTTCCTCAAATTGTCGGCTCCAACGAAGAATGCTCTTTGACATTGGCGGATCAATGCCAAAACGCCATTAAAACGCGCTCTGCACTGCAATTACGGATTCAGTCTTGCCGAACTGCAGAATGAAAAACGCCCCTTGTGTTGTGGGGGTCACCATCTCGCGAATGACTGAGGCTAGGGGCTGTTTGTGCACTGGAAGAGGCATCTCGCGGTAATCATTTGAAACTCTATGCCCCACCCTCTCTATGCCCCGCCCTCTCAAGTGGTAAGAGTTTAATTCATGGGCGGTTCGTGGTTGCAGAGATATAGCGATTTCAAATCAGGTCCATCTTTGTGAAACACCCTGTATACTCACACACAGACACAACACATACAATAGACACAAACTTCACATGTGCGCACTCGCACACACTCATGCACGCATATAAGCACGGACATATACATACATACCGACACACACACATGTATACACATGGACAAAGGTAGCCACACACCTTACACAACTCAGCAGTCGACATAACAGTAAGGCACTCCTGTGCAAATCATTGCCAAAACTCCAACACACTAGCACTGACACCAATACTAGCGCTGATACCAACACACTAACACCGATACCCACACTAGCACGGATACCAACACACTAACACTGATACCAACAATCACTGGACTCGGCGGTTTCACGTCCGCTCGGTCACTCGGCGCAGCTTAGCATATTTCCCGACACACTCCCCAGATGGTGGAGAATGTGTGTGGACACGTCTGTACAATTCCTAGCAGGTGTGCAAGGTGTGGATTGTGTGTGTCCACACCTGTGTGATCAAGTATGTGGATAGGAGAGGAGCGCCCTGGAATCACTTGAAAACCTATAAAAAGTCACTCGCCTAGGAAATCCCATCTTTATTGGTGAACTTGTTGAGCTATTTAATACGTGCGCTTGTGCAGCAACACCAAATTACCCGCCCAGAACCCAGGCCTTGTGTAAAGCAGGTGGATTGAGTGGATGAGAGAAGTAAATTGTTAAGTTCACCCGTGCGGTCATCTGTGGGGGAGATCCACAAACTATATTTACAAACAACAAAGAAAAAAAAGCGAACAAAAGTGCATTTTAAAATGTGGTCCAATGAAGCCAGCAGTGGGTGATGGTAAAAATAGATTGTGAGTGATCAAGTTTGACTGTTTACTCCCCCTAAGGAGAACAACGCCCTTGCTGGCTCGATGCAGCAACCCCGCTGGGGGGCTTGCCACTGCCGACACAGAAGTTCATCTACAACAGAAGTTATTTTTTTTGGGGGGAGAGGGGATAGGTCGCATAAATATGAATGTCGGAAAACCCGCCACCACCTGACGCAGCCAATTACCAAGGTTTGTCACTTAAACAAAACTTTCCAGTTAGTTGCTAGTTCAGCACACCGGTTGTGTGTTGGAGAGTAAACCCACCGTATTTAAAATGTGAGTGTGTATGCGATCTAACCCAAAAACACCTCAATTATGGATCATAATGGTCGCGAAAGCCGACTGAGTGTTAAACAGTAGTTCATGCACACGAGTTCGCGACGGTCAACGTTTGTAACAACAATACAGACCAAAGATCAAAGTTCAAGGCCCCCCACTGGGATTGGGAATCAGAGCCCTGCTTACGACATGCACACCCCGTGAGTGCACATACGTACGAGTGTGCGTGTGGCTGGCTAGCACACACACGAGTGTGTACGTGTGTTGCTGCCTGGCTCACGCACACGCGTACAAGTGTGTGTGGCTGGCTAGCGCGCACGCACGCAGTGTCCTCGAAATACAGTGATCATTCAGGTTGTGGGGTGGCCCCGGTATAACGGTTTCCTTAAAACCTTGTTAATTCAAAGGTGGACAAATTTAGCGCATTCACAATCCTACTTTTTTATATTGTGAGTGTTTTTTTTAAAGCAGTGGAAAAGAAAGGTGCAAAAACGCCACTGGAAGCAGTGAAAATAACGAGTCAATACGGCAGCACACCAAATATTTTCTTGAGAACTGCTTGTTTGCGTTTAGTGTGTTGTCCTTCCCCACCGCACCTCCGATTAGCAGGCTTGGCTACGTACGGTGCGAAAGAAGTTCCATGTACGTACGTACAATCCAATGCTCTGGTGGTTTCTGTGCACTGGTACAGAACGAACTGGTAATGCATGGCACGTGACGTTTCCTGCCATTTGAAATATTTCACATTATTTCCAAGAGGCCACCCTAAACTCGCCATTATATACACGCAGGGCATAGCATGAATCGAATTCAAAAACGCATTTCTTTAGAACTGTGTTTAAAAGTTCAACGTGCGTACGTATCCATGTAGGCGATTTCGAGGGCACACTTGACGGACGTGTGCACACATTTATCCAGCGCAACGACAATTAACAATGCCCAGTGGGTGGTGCTCTCACACTTGGTGGGGGCGCCGACGCTCGGCTCCTACTCAGTTTTGAGCCTCGAGGTGGAAATGCCACCACGTGGTGCCTCATTGGTCAACCCCCCCAAGAGGATGTAGGGCCAAGTAGGAGATGCCGCCGTGATTTGACCTCGCTACCAACTGAAGTTGGGCCGCGGTGATCGAACCACCAGTGGTGTGAGCGCAAACGAAAATCCACCAGAAGCAAAACTAAACAAAAACAACTATGTGTATTTTACCAGGTAAGGTCCACTGAACGACGTGGTTCTTTTTCACAAGCGACCTGGTCGCAAATGACAGCTCAACGAAGTGGCTTATCGTGTGGGAATGTATAGCAGCGAAATACTCTAAACCAGGGATCGACAACCTGCCCCTCTCTTCGCAGACTGCTTCGTGACGTGATGCACATGCATTCACATTGCATTGTGGATCTCACAATATTCAGTTTTGTACTAAAATCAAATTTTTTTTGCCTCCTTGTTATTTAGTTTACCGACCCCTCCTCTAGAGGCGTGTTTCTAAATGTGGAGCGAAAAACCGGAGGACCCGGATAAAAATTCACACGACCACAGCGAGAGAGACACGGCAAACTCCAAATATACAGCAGCGGGCGTCAGGGTTGGGATCGAACCCACGACCTCCTGCATACCAGGCGAGGTAGTTAACATCTCGTCCACTGTGGCAAAATGTTAACGGCCGCTCTTTGTAACGGGGAGGAGGTGCACCCTGACCCAAACCAACGTTACCCCTCACCAAGTCTCCACTGACGACAACCAATACTGACTAACGAGGACTTGGCCTGCTCACCAACACTCACCCTAACCCCTGATCTGATCTCCGCGCTTTGCCGCATTCCATTTTCACGTTTTGTTCGTTTGTCAGTTTAAGTGGTCACAGTGCGAATAGTGGAACAGCAGCACTCGCGTAACGGAGTGTGACACTCACGTAATAGTGTAACAGTCACATAACAAGAATGTAACAGCAGCACTTACATATTTACACAAAGACTCCTGTATAGCCTTTAACAGAATGTTGAGGGCAAGTGCTGTTAGCGAGTAGCACCTACGAAGGCCGTCGGTATGGCACACGAGGGGAGCGGGGGGAAAATACCACGGCCCGGCCGCTTTTGCATCTCCAGCGCTGATGAGTTAGGCACTGCAACAGCTCCTGCAATGCTGAGGTCACCTAAGGGAGCCCCCCCCCCCGAGATGACCTAAGGGAGCCCCCCCCCAGGGCTCAAACATTCGCCACCGTCATTGGTCGCGATAGGGAATCGAAACTCAGATCGCCGCGTTCATAGCGCAGCCGCTAACCGCTGCGCCACCGCTCCCCGAGGGTGGGGGGCAGCGAGAGGCAGCGAGGGCGTGCGGTGCCTCACCAGGTGAGCGGTGCCTCACCAGGTGAGCGGTCCCTCACCTGGTGAGCGAGTCACCAACGCCACTGACGCGAGACGGCGGTCGGGGGAAGACACCAAATGAGACACCAGATGGTGCTTTTGGGTACTTGGCCTCCTGCTCAAATGAGGTGGTGCTCATCTTCTGCGTGCAGCCCTGAGTAGGTGATGGAAATTCCGCGTCTTTTGGTGGGGCCCGAGTATCCAAAAGGACCACCACTGCTGTCGACTCGCCCACAACAGAATCACAGCCGCGCGAGGCCTCTTTGCGCAGTCGTCATGAAACTAACTCCGGATGAGATGGCACCGTCTACCCGAGGATTTACGCCTGTCCGCCACATGTTTAAATAAACTAGAAACAATTATTATTTGACCACCGCCTGAAGCCCACCGAAGCTTCTTTTGTCACAAGCGACGTGGCCATCACAAATGATAGCTCAACTTAGTGACTTATCATTAAGTGGCAATATATAGCAGCAGTTGCTAAGTAATCGAAACGCACGCCCATTTCTAAACGCGGATGGTAAAAAAAAAACCCCAAGGGGACGACCCGGAGGAAAAATTCCACACGACAATGCAAAACAACGGAGAAAATAATTCCCCGTGACAATGTAAAACATTGGTGGCGGTGGCGACGCGGCGGGTCAGGTGCCTGGTTGGGGGGGGGGGGGCTGCGACTTTTCAGCAGTGCACTTGAGGTCATCGCTGCCACGCGCACGCCACCATTTTCCCACGTCAATAAGAGGTGAAACAGTTTGAACAATTGTCGCGAGTCGAGTTTGCGATCCAATTGCAGAATCCACTACGGGCCGTTTGTTGTGTTTCTGTTTAACGACACTCTGGTCAACTTAACGGCTCAAGTGGTCACATGGACGCACTGCATGTGGCATTTGTAATGTTTTAATTTGTTTACCGGGCCTCTGTCAACCGCCACTGCTGGGTGAAGCCATCCCCAGACAGTGCCGGTTTGAGGGGTTTTATTAAAAGTATTTTGAGCAGGCGCGCGAACTCCAGAGACCAGGGATAGTCTCATCTGCAAGGATGACCACCCTGGGGTTGTTTTGACCACACTTCACCATGCCGATCAGTACGTGTTGGTGAAGGAGGGGAGACCCAAGGGCTTCGTTTAAATATCAATCTTCCCGCTGATGTCAGCAGTGGGCAGGAATCCAACTCGGGTCGCCTTGTTCTTTGAGCACTGCTGCTGCTGCGTGTGTGTGAATCGGAGCACGTCATTCCCCAATGCGTGTGTCGTGCAGGTGAATTGGTATTGACCAATGCGGCATCGCGCATCTTCTCAACTCTATCCCTAACCCCAAGTCACATCCTCATTCCCTTATTCCTCTCTTCTCACGAATTCACTCCATGGACAATGCTCTTGTTGAAACATATGACCCCGCAGTGATTAAAACGATTTAAAATAAAAAAATAAAAGCCACAGAGAAAGCTCTTATCTTGTTCACAGTCGGATTCAAACGATTCCAAAACGCACAGCGATGTTTACGATTTGTCACGATTTCACGGTGGCAATTTGATTCAAGAACCAATCATTTTTCCGTCTCAACGCCCGATTTCTATTTCTTCTCGTTCTATCTCGTTTGTCGTCTATTTTCCCCGCCCTATTCGCCTAAATATAAAATGTGCTTGTTCACGTACGATTTGTAGGAATCTTAAATAATAATCGATTCTTACTTGCACAATTAAACGCACTTCCCATCCTCCGTGAGAAGAGATCCAAATTGGTTGAATTGACACATCATTAGAAAACGTGGACATTGGTCCGTACTGAATTCAGAACCCTGAATCTAAACCGTGGCCCTGAATCACGACAATTCGTGGCATCGCTGGGAAACGGGGCGAAATTGTACGGCCACATCAGTAGCATCACCAGGAAGTATCGGCCGGCCGGCCAAACCGAGCAAACGACCCCACGGACCCGAAACGACCCAAAACACGCGTCACCAGGGTGACTCAACAAATACAAAGCGTCACATTATTTTCCCCTCTGGCGAGTCCCACCCAGCCCTGAGGCAGGATACTCGTCGTCGCGATACTCCGGTGTGCTGCCACCATCCCACGCCACACCCTCTGAATTTTGGGATGGGGTGGGGGGCACGGGTGGGGTGGGGGCGGGTGGGGTGGGGCAGGTGGGGTGGGTTGTACCCCGCGCCACCCAATTCTTTCGAGGTCATCTTAAAGTTTCAGTGCAGTGGGGACTGGCGCCACGGCCACCTCCTCATCGTCGACGGCCCAGTCCTGCGATGACGCCGACGGTGCGACGCCCGGCCGCTCCGCGTCGTCCGCGCAGTCGCTCCTCGCCCGCGTGTAGTCACCCGCGGATAGAGAGGGGGCCTCTTGGCCGGGCGCCGTGACCCCTGCGACCCCCAGGGCGGTTGCGCCGCCACCGTGACGGTGCCGTCGCCGCCGCCGCAGGATGAGCAGCACGTTGAGGGCGTAGGCAGCCAGCGCCAGAAAGCCCAGCGTCTGTCGGGGGGGGGGGGGGGGGGGTAAGCAAGGCAGTCGGTCGACTAAGATCTATTTAGAATGTCAACTATTTCTTGTTACCAGGCTAAGGCCCGCCAAGCTGTTTTCAGCTCTCTTGTCAGAAGCGACCTGGCCACCACAAATGATCGCGCGACAAAATGGCTTCTCGTGGTGTGGAAACTTATACCAGCCAAAAAAACCGGAGGACCCGGAGAAAGATGTACGCCACCACGGGAAGAGAGAGATATGCAAATATACAGCACGCGTTAGGTTTTCGATCGAACCCACGACCTCCTGTATACCAGGCGAGGAAGTTAACATCTCGCCATCGTGCCAACACATAAGGGCCATGGACTCGCATAGGGGTCAAATGCATTGCATGGGGACTCAGACTTATGTAAGGAGCCAGACTTGCACAGAGACCTATAGACAGACAAAGAGATCCATAGACTCACGTTGGGAGCCACATACTCGCACAAGACCCATACAGCAATTGCATAGGGACCTATAGATTCGGGCCCATAGGAGGCCCACAGACATACATAGAAAGCCAAAAACTCCGACCCATAGTTGTAGACAGTATAACACATTCACATGAGCCCTTCAGCCACTATAAGGAAGGACTTCGGTTAAATGCAGCGCTGCATTTCTGTAGCTTACGTGCTGGGCATTGTCTCGGCAAAATCCATTGTTGTACTCACACGCGCGTATCTATGCTGTTCCGCCTTCACCGACCCGCAACTGAGCAGCGCGGCCAAAAATATGGCCAACCAACTCCCATGACCGCCATCTGCATGTGGAGGCCCTCACTCATCCAGCAGTAGATCAACGCAAGGGCTGCACGTGTCTATAGTGACAGAGCGAGGGAGAGATCAGCATGGCTGCCAGGGAGCCGCGCCAACTCGACCGGGCCCAGAAGGCGAGCTGCGCCATCGACGAAGAGGCGACGATGTCTCCTCGCTCGCTTTCTCCGGCATCGTCAGCTCGGGGTAAAGCCCACTGAGCTATGTAGCTATTGATCGGAAACGCCCTGACTTCACAAATGAAAGCTCAACAAAGCGGCTTGTGACCACGTGGAAATTTGCAACAGCCCAAATACTCTAATCGCGTGATGTCAAATCTGAATGCGGACGGAAAAACCTGAGGACCCGGAGAAAAATCTACGCAACCACAGGGAGAGAGACACGCAAACTCCAAATATACAGCAGCAGGCGTCAGGATCGGGATGGAATCCACGACCTCCGGCATGTCAGGCGAGGGAGTTGATATCTCCTAGCCACCGCGGCGCCGTAGCTGATCACGCGCGCGCCTGATCGATGATGCAAGTCGGTTTGGATGGTCACGAGAATCAACGAATGAACGAGGCACAGATGAAGTGTCAGCATTGGGGACCGGCGCCGCGCGCCAGGCCCTCTACTCGGCGTTCCGCCCCTCGTACCACGGCCGCCACGTGGGCACCGCTGCCGCCATCGCCCAGTGCCGCCAGCAGCACGCTCGCCAGGAAGAGCAGCGCCGTCCACACGGCCGTGTTCACCACGTCCTGCGCTCACGCACGAGACAAAGACAAGATGCCCCACACAGCCATCGATCACACTATATTCTTGGATTTTTTGGTAAAGTTACGTACAAGGGAAATAATAAAATTATAAAAATTAAACATTAAATTCTCACGACGTTTCGGATACAAAAAAAGCAGACGTCCTCAGGTAAAGAACAGAGCTGTCGGAAAGACAGCATCCTAATGAACACTGCTAAGCTTGGCAGCGTATTTTAAGCTGGGAGGGAGGAGCAGAGCCCCTTAACAAGGCGAGTCCCTCTACTCTTATTATTTCCCTTCTACGTGACTTTACCGAAAGATCCAAGAATATGAATCACTGCAGTCACGAAAGCTTTAAATAGAAATCAGTCACACTTGGGGGGGGGGGGGGGAAGTGGCGTTTGTGAGGAGCACCTACGAAGGCCGGCAGGGCACACCAAGGGGGTTGGGTGGCCAGCACCACTGCCCTCATCTCCCAAGTGGCGATGTTCACTACACACCACATTTACTCATTTGAGGCTGTGTCGACCTGGGGGGGGGCCCACGACCGGTTCAGATAATTAATCGTCACTCTTATTGGCCGTAAGCGGGAATGGAACTCGGTTCGCCACTAGAATACCATTTCCCATGTAAACACACACACATGGGTGTGCATGTACCGAAGCGGGCAAGCACAAACACATACGCACACAACACGGACACACGTGTAAACGCACGGACACAAACGTAAATTGATTTGTATTCTACCAGGTAAGGCCCACTGAGCTATGTAGCTCTTTTTCAGAAGCGACCAGGCTATGACATATGATGGCTTAACAAAGTGACTTATCATAATGTGAACATTTATAGCAGTAGCCAAATACTCTAATCTCACGTTGATTCTAAATGTGGAGGGGAAAACTGGAGGACCCGAACAAAAATCCACACGGCCACGGGGATAACACGCAAACTCCAAATATATGGCAGGCATCAGGGTCGGGATGGAACCCACGACCTCCTGTACACCAGGCGAGGTCGTTAACATCTCACCACCGTGATGATGAGAGAGATACCACAAACTACAAATATACAGCAGCAGGCGTCAGGGTCGGGATGGAACCCACGACCTCCTGTACACCAGGCGAGGTCGTTAACATCTCCTAGCCACCGTGGCTCCCATACATACAGAAGGAACAGGCGGAGTCCACATTTGCCGGACTTCACTCTCCTGGTGAGCCAGGGGTACGGGCACCTTCTTGACACCCACGGGAAGGGAGTTTCGCAAACAAAACAAAACATCTGCGCGCGATCCACCAACCGCCGGTTCCAGATTACAGGCCGCGTGCTCGGCTGCACCACCGCGCCCCCCCCCCGCCCCATCCGGGGGGGTGCCCCGCCGCTCACCAGCAGCGGCCAGTTCAAGTTGGGCAGGCGCAGGTGCAGAGAGAGCGCGAAGAGCAGCAGCAGGGCGCCGGTGAGGAGCAGCGCGAGGAAGCTGACCGCCTCGACGAGGTAGAGGGCCCCGCAGCGCGAGCACGCCGGCACGCTCTTGGCGACGATGAACGTCAGCAGGTCCAGCGACTGCTCGCGACACGCGCACGGGCAGCAGCATCGCAGCACCGTCAAGCGGCGGCCATCACACGTTAAGCTTTTTTCGCGACGTACGTGGCCAACCGTACTAATCGGAGGTGCCTCGTTACATCTCTACAGTGTCAATGTGTCTCCGAGTGTCGCTATATCCTCTACGGCAGGGGTCCCCAACCCCCGGGTTGCGGACCGGTACCGGCCCGTGGCCTGTTAGGAACCGGTCCGCGCAGCAGCAGCAGCAGGAGGTGAGAGCGGTGAGTCCGCGCGTGGCCCCCCGCCCCCAATTGTTTTATTATTCACCACTTCCATCCGCGCCTCTTTCCCGCACCGGGCACTTGCTCAATTACAGTGTTGGTGAGCCCACGAGCCAACATGAGTAAAACACAAACGTCGCTGGAGAGCTTCTTTGAAAAGGGGGAAAGACCCAATGATGAACCCCCCCCCCACACCCAGGTCCGTGAAAAAATTGTCGAAACCGTTCCTGGTGCCAACAAGGTTGGGAGACCCGCTGCTCTTCGGGGAGCGGGAGCAGTCGCGGTTCGTGCACCGCGCCATGAACCCGGCGACCCGAGTTCCCATTCCCGCTCAGCGACTACACCGGTGACGATTATTTGAACCGGTCCTGGGCCTCCCCTAGGTCGACTCAGCCTCAAATGAGTACCCAGTGTGGTGTGTAAAAACATCGGCACTGGGGAGACAAAGGCGGTCGGGCGTGGCGCTGGCCACCCACCCCCTCTCGTGTGCCGTGCCGGCCTTCATAGGTGCTCGTGAAAAGCACTTGCCCCGACAGTCTGTTAAGGCTACACGGGGAATCTTTGTCTTTGATGATAGTTTAACAAGTAGGCTTTCGCGACCAATACTATCCATAAAGATATTTTGGGCTAGATCGCGTAAGTATCAATTAGTTAACGCACCACCACCACCCGCCAGTCATTTAGTGAGGTTTGTCACAAACAAAAAGTGCCCTTTAGTTACGAGTTCAGCACACCGCTGTGTTGGAGAGTGAACCCACAACATTCACAACTTGAGTATCGTGGCGTTTCTCTGGCGATTACAACCAGCTTCATCAGGCGACAGCCAGAGGTGTGGAAAAATCCTCCTGTTTCAGTCTTGAAGCGAGCGAAGACCAGAGGGGGCTTAATGTAGTCATCTAAATTACAATGGATCATGTTCATCTGAGAATATGCAGATTAACAGAATCCATTGCATGTCCCTGCCAAGACGCATGGAATGTCACAACGTCTGTGTGATCCACAAACCCTCGCTGCTGCCTCCCCACAGCGCTGGATCACAGACAAGCAGGATAGGCGGCCAGGCGGTGAGCTGGCGCCACATTCCCCAAGTTCTGCGGTCCTCTATATATGAAGGTGATATCGGCCCGAGTCAATTAGTGTTTACGCGTGAGAAGAGACCGGAGCACCCGGAGAAAGTCCACGCATGCGACGGGGAAAACCACCACCTCCCATGCAGATGCAAGTCCACGTTTGCCGTTCCGCCTTCTCCCTGCCAACCCAGCATATGGGCACCACCTCGACGCCAACGCGCACGGAGTCTCACGACGTGCACGTGATCCGCCAACCCTCGCTGCTGCCTCCGCAGTGCTGGACTCAAAGGCGCACACACGCACACACACATGCGCACACACATGCGCACACACGCACACACACACACGCACACACACGCGCGCCGCCGCCGTCATCCGAACGAGTGGGTACGGAACGCCGAGTGCTGTTTGGACAGCGCTGACGTGAGTTGTGCTGCGTAGGCTGCGGTACACGCTGGGTGCACTCGAAGAGTGTTTGTCCAGGGCTCGCTGCCACTCAACGCATCGATCCCACAGGGGAACAACACGGACCCGGCGGAGCACAACCATGGGGACGAGTCGTAGCGCGTATCGATGGAAGGCAACGATCAGAATGTTGCAACATAAATTGCAACAACTGAGGGCATCGTTGCTGTATTTTGCAGGATGTTGCAATGGTGTGACAATGAGCGCACTGCACTTAGTAGTTTATATCTCCTGGCACGCTAGTTGAAAAAAAATTAAGTTTCTTATATCCCCCTGCTGTTCTCCACCCAGCAGTTCAAACGGAATACCACATTAAACTAAACGTGAGCCTCACTGAGCTATGTAGATCTTTTTCAAAAGCGACACAAATAATAGCTCAACGAAGTGGCTTATCATCACGTGGACATTTATAGCAGCCGAATACTCTAAACGCGTGTTGTTGGTTATAAATGTGGAGGGAAAAACCGGAGAACCACGCGACCACGGGGAGAGATACACTCCAAATATACAGCAGGCATCGTCAGGGTCGGGATCGAAACCACGACCTCCTGTAGACCAGGCGAGGTAGTCAACATCCCGCAGGCCCAACACATCTGACCAGTGTGGCAGAGGAGTCCACGGGGCTCTCTGGAGCTCCCTCTAAGAGGAAGCCTTTCCGCCGGCAGTGGCGTGAGCAAGAAATTGCAGGGCTGCACTTTAGCATTTTTTAGCCGATTTGCCGATTTTCGCCAGACTTTTCGGACACAAATGCGGTGGTAGAGCCTACATCAGTGGCCATGCGACCTATTTAAGGCGGAACATCTGAATGAGCTTTTTGATGTTGCACACAACTGCTGAGGAGCAACAAGTCTTACGAAGGCAACAACTACAAAAACCGTCAAACGGCCAGCAAACCAACAGCACCATGGGCAGTCGTGACAGATAAAAGCGAACGCATTTCTTGAAGCGAGCGAGAGCTTGAGACAGACAAGGTCGACGATGGGAAGAGGGAATTCCCAAGTGGAGCGGTTCGAGGGAAGAAGCTGAGAGAGATAATTGTCGTGACCCTCAGTGCGGTGAGCGGGGTGTGTTGGCGAGGTGATGGCTGTGTTGGTGTGTTGATGGGTGAGTTGGTGAGTTCATGGGTGTGTTGATGGCTGTGTTGGTGTGTTGATGGGTGCGTTGGTGAGTTGATGGGTGTGTGGGTGTGTTGGTGAGTTCATGCGTGTGTTGGCGAGGTGATGGCTGTGTTGGTGTGTTGATGGCTGTGTTGATGAGTTGATGGGTGTGTTGGTGAGTTGATGGGTGTCTGTGCTACGAACCCGGCGTCCCGAGTTCGATTCCCGCTCACGGCCAACATCAGTGACACCGGATCAGGCACTAAAACATTGCCACTGACTGCCCCGACAGTCTGTTAAGGCTACACGGTGGGAGAACTTGCTCTCTGTGTTTGACCACAGTATGGACGTGACAAATCAGTGGGTGCGTGGTCCCACGTCCCTCAACGTGAGTGAGAAGTTCACAAAATGCGAAGTTCAATCGCCCTGTCAAGGTGGGGGCGATATTCCGAGACTGCACACACTCACACTCACTCACTCACACACTCGCACACACACTCACACACTCAAACACTCGCACACACACTCACACACTCGCACACACTCGTCGCTCTCCACAAGGTGAACTCGCGCCTGTTAGAATGTCCCTGGCAGCGAGACGCGTAAGACATTAGCGTAGTGGGTAACACCACGTGACTCCGCAATTAATCGACCCCTAACATGTTAGTTGTTTTACCCTTTGCATATTCATTCCTGTTTCACAATAAACCGAGCTTTGCATTTTTGAGGGGGGGGGGGGGTCACAATACATCTGGACCACGTGTGCGTCCACGCACACACCAAGGTGAGTAGTGTAGTGGGAACCACCAGAAACACCACGGCGTTACCATCACACCACGGGGTTACCATCACATACACCACGGTGTTACCATCACACACACCACGGCGTTACCATCACACACCACGGTGTTACCATCACACACACCACGGTGTTACCATCACACACACCACGGCGTTACCATCACACACACCACGGCGTTACCATCACACACACCACGGCGTTACCATCACACACACCACGGCGTTACCATCACACACACCACGGTGTTACCATCACACACACCACGGTGTTACCATCACATACACCACGGCGTTACCATCACACACACCACGGCGTTACCATCACACACACCACGGTGTTACCATCACACACACCACGGCGTTACCATCACACCACGGGGTTACCATCACATACACCACGGCGTTACCATCACACACACCACGGTGTTACCATCACACACACCACGGCGTTACCATCACACACACCACGGTGTTACCATCACACACACCACGGTGTTACCATCACACACACCACGGTGTTACCATCACATACACCACGGCGTTACCATCACACACACCACGGCGTTACCATCACACACACCACGGCGTTACCATCACACACACCACGGCGTTACCATCACACACCACGGCGTTACCATCACACACACCACGGTGTTACCATCACATACACCACGGTGTTACCATCACACCACGGCGTTACCATCACACACCACGGCGTTACCATCACACACACACCACGGTGTTACCATCACACACCACGGTGTTACCATCACACACACCACGGTGTTACCATCACACACACCACGGCGTTACCATCACACACACCACGGTGTTTCTGATGGTAAACACCGAGGAAGAAGACGACTCGCAAGGCACATGCCGGAGCCGTGTTTAGTGCCGATGGTGACGACGATGAAGCCACCGAGCGCCTCTCCCGTCGCCACCTGTCACTGTGACGGGCGGCTCGCTTCTACAAACGCGGCTGCAGTGTGCGTGGACGCATACGCGGTGCAATGTCTACAACACGTGTGTGTGTGTGTGTGCACCGTGTATATGAACATGCGTGCATGTGTACATACATGAAAACATGCAACGACGTGCACGCACACACGCACGTGGAATCAACCACGCACGCGTGTGCAGTGTGTGCGCGCGTGTCGCTACGCGTGCGTGCACCTTGTCCCGATAGACCCCCCCCCATGTCCCTCGACCTCTTGCAGCCCCCCACCCACACAGACCCCCCCACCAACCCAGATCCCCCCACCCACCCCATCCAGCCCCCCCCCCCAACCCACCCAGACTCCCCCACCACCAACCCACCCAGACCACCCCCCCCCCACCCACAGCTCGCACCGTCTGCGCGATCTTGACGAGGCCGGGCGGCGAGCGCACGTACGCGCGGTCGCAGGCGGGCGCCCATCCGCGGCGGTGCAGCAGCACGGGCTCCGTGGTGGGCTGGTAGGGGCTCGGCCCGGCCGGCATCATGGACGAGGAGGCGGCGGCGGCGCGCGCAGAGCTGCTGCCCGCCCCCGCCTCCTCCTCCTCCTCGCGCTCCTCCGCGCTCCGCATGGCAGCGGCGGTCCTGCAGCTGCTGCCGTTTGATCCTCCTCCTGCCCTTCTTCCTCTCCTCCCTCTCTCCCTGCACCTCCCCGTCCCTCTCTCCCTGCACCTCCCCGTCCCTCTCTCCCTGCACCTCCCCGTCCCTCTCTCCCTGCACCTCCCCGTCCCTCTCTCCCTGCACCTCCCCGTCCCTCCCCGTCCCTCTCTCCCTGCACCTCCCCGTCCCTCTCTCCCTGCACCTCCCCGTCCCTCCCCGTCCCTCTCTCCCTGCACCTCCCCGTCCCTCTCTCCCTGCACCTCCCCGTCCCTCCCCGTCCCTCTCTCCCTGCACCTCCCCGTCCCTCTCTCCCTGCACCTCCCCGTCCCTCCCCGTCCCTCTCTCCCTGCACCTCCCCGTCCCTCTCTCCCTGCACCTCCCCGTCCCTCTCTCCCTGCACCTCCCCGTCCCTCCCCGTCCTCTCTCCCTGCACCTCCCCGTCCCTCTCTCCCTGCACCTCCCCCGTCCCTCCCGTCCCTCTCTCCCTGCACCTCCCCGTCCCTCTCTCCCTGCACCTCCCCGTCCCTCCCCGTCCCTCTCTCCCTGCACCTCCCCGTCCCCTCTCCCTGCACCTCCCCGTCCCTCTCTCCCTGCGCCTCCCCGTCCTCTCTCCCTGCACCTCCCCGTCCCTCTCTCCCTGCACCTCCCCGTCCCTCTCTCCCTGCACCTCCCCGTCCCTCTCTCCCTGCACCTCCCCGTCCCTCTCTCCCTGCACCTCCCCGTCCCTCCCCGTCCCTCTCTCCCTGCACCTCCCCGTCCCTCTCTCCCTGCACCTCCCCGTCCCTCCCCGTCCCTCTCCTCCCTGCACCTCCCCGTCCCTCTCTCCCTGCACCTCCCCGTCCCTCCCCGTCCCCTCTCTCCCTGCACCTCCCCGTCCCTCTCTCCCTGCACCTCCCCGTCCCTCTCTCCCTGCGCCTCCCCGTCCCTCTCTCCCTGCACCTCCCCGTCCCTCTCTCCCTGCACCTCCCCGTCCCTCTCTCCCTGCACCCTCCCCGTCCCTCTCTCCCTGCACCTCCCCGTCCCTCTCTCCCTGCACCTCCCCGTCCCTCTCTCCTGCACCTCCCCGTCCTCTCTCCTGCACCTCCCCGTCCCTCCCCGTCCCTCTCTCCCTGCACCTCCCCGTCCCTCTCTCCCTGCACCTCCCCGTCCCTCCCCGTCCCTCTCTCCCTGCACCTCCCCGTCCCTCTCTCCCTGCACCTCCCCGTCCCTCCCCGTCCCTCTCTCCCTGCACCTCCCCCGTCCCTCTCTCCCTGCACCTCCCCGTCCCTCTCTCCCTGCGCCTCCCCGTCCCTCTCTCCCTGCACCTCCCCGTCCCTCTCTCCCTGCACCTCCCCGTCCCTCTCTCCCTGCACCTCCCCGTCCCTCTCTCCCTGCACCTCCCCGTCCCTCTCTCCCTGCACCTCCACTCCGCCTCTCGCCACCCACCCCGCCCGCTTACACTCGGGCCGCGTCATTTCCGGCACTCCACACACGCCACTTCCGGAATAGAAAACTCCCACGCGCGAGCGCTTGGGCGACGTCACATCCGGGCAGCCGAGAGCGCGCGGCACCGCGGTGACGTCAGCCGGGAGGGTACGGCACCGCGGTGACGTCACAGTCGGGAGCGCATGGCGCACAGGCTAATTTCTGCACTTCGATGACGCCACAAAGTGGCGTTGGAGGGGCAGCGGTGACCGCTCGCCCTGTGAAACGTGGCCGCCGACACGCCGCTGACGTCACGTTCGGGCAGACTTAGAGGTAATGGCTCTCCAGTGACGTCACGCACCAGCAGCCCACCACTGGCAAACAGCAATTAATCGAATAGTCGCCAATAATGGTCACGATACACAAATCGATTCGTGTTATATATAAACAGATGATTCACGTGAACTATATGCAAATGTCAGCTGAGTGGACTTGAACCAGCCAATACAAAGGAGGCCAAATATGCAGTGGTAGTCGACATTGATCACAATGCAATTTGTTTAGAGTACTTTATTTAAATATATTCAACTACGAATAATAATGGTGACTCGATTTTCTCTCGGGGTTAATGAGCGTCTCATCTCCCCCTATTGCATGATTGACACTTCCTGGCCAGGCCTTTTGGTTTTATCCCTCGGATCTGATACCGCCTTTGGGCGCTGGCACAGCCAAGCTGAGCAACCGAAGGGGCCTTCAAGGTCCGGCTGGTTTGCCACTCGCTAGTTGCCATGCCGAGTCGGAACGAAATCAAAATCCACTGGTCTCGCAAAGACGATGAATCTGGGATGGGTTTC
Organism: Lethenteron reissneri; assembly: GCF_015708825.2. NCBI lineage: Eukaryota > Metazoa > Chordata > Hyperoartia > Petromyzontiformes > Petromyzontidae > Lethenteron > Lethenteron reissneri. Next base: position 664,107 of record NC_083838.1, read on the forward strand.
AGCAGGGCCAGGGGCAGGACTAAGAATGCATTTTTGTGTTTAGTTGTCCTTCCTCCACATGGTCCAATTGGCGTGCGGTTGGCTACGTACGGTGCGAAAGAAGTTCAACATACGTGCATCCACATGAGAGTCATCCCATTGATTTGGTTGTGACATTCGTCGGTGCACGGTGACAGCCACAGCATCACCGTATCATCTACACACGCCCCTCACTCTTTCATTCACACGGCAAGGCTTGTGCAGTGGAAAAACAATCCGGCGCGCCTCCCGGGCCCATGCCAGGCCCCGGCACGGCTCGGTTGTGCAGTGTAAAAAGAGGCAGAGCTGCCCCGCGCACCCCGTCCCCTACTCCCGATGTTGGCGGTGCTGTCATACGCACGTACGTATGCACGCACGTACGTATGCACACACGTACGTACGTATGCACACACGTACATACGTACGTACAATGAATGTCATTTCGGCACAGTACGTAGCCAACCGCGCCAAACGGAGGTGCGGGACGAACGACATTACGTTCTCGGCAGCCCCAGCTCATCTGGCGGGTCGCTGCCCCGTCTCCAGCAGCGCCACGCCTCGTCCTCCCCCGCCGCCCACAGTTCTCTGAGCCGCGCCGCCTCCTGAGCGACGAACGCGCCGATGCGACGCGCGCGGCCGCCCGCCGGGCCGTCGCTCGCCATCGTGCGTGAGTCGCGCTCCGCCAGCACCGCCGACTGCGCCAGGCGGGCGGCCACCAGGATGAAGAGGGCCCCGCGCTCGGCCCCCGTCAGCGGGGCCCCTACTTCCCGCTCGAACGCCGCCAAGAACGCGCCGGCCGCGCGCAGGGCCTGCTGGAGGTCGGAGTGGCGCGCCGACGCAACCACGTCGGCCATCGCGACGGCCGCGTCGAGGACCAGCGGCCCTGCGCACGCGTCGCTGAAGTCGAGGATTCCGCACAGCTCCCAGCCGCCAGCGCCACCGCCACTGGCGCAGGGTTTGGGGCGCACCAGCAGGTTCTGGTCGTGAAAGTCGCTGTGGTTGATCGCTGCGTGGGTCAGGAAGGGAATGATGACCAGATGCCAGCGGTTATTAACTTGGCTTGACAGTCGATAATCGTAGTATCAGCGTTAACTAGGCATGACAGTCAATGATGGTGGCAGTGTGAACCACACTTGACTGTCAATGATGGTAGCAGCATTAACAACACTTGGCAGCCATGGACACAGACACACACGTACACATACACGTACACACAGATGTACACACACATGTACACACACGTACTCTGCAAGACAGGGGGAGCGGACACAGATGCAGCACAGAATGGTCGCGTGTCACTCACAGGGCCGAAAGTGTCGCAGGTTGGGCAGCACGCGCTCGTGGAACTGGTGCACCACGTCAGCCAGCGTGGCGCGCAGGGAGACGTCCTCCACCTCGTCCACGAACGGGGCGATGAGGTGGGCCTGCTGGAGGCCCCACCGCCCGTCCGAGCAGAGCGCCGCCCGGCACGGCTCGTGGAACTCCTGCGAGCGCGTGGAGAGACAACGCGGCATCGTCGTCAGCATCAGAATCGTCACCGGCATCGTCATCAATGATATGGTCATCATCTTTACAATTATCATGTTCAACATCGTCATCGCCATCATCATCATCATCAACGTTTGAATCGCCAACAGCATTGTTTTCATCAATGACATGACCATCATCATCAACAATGACATTTCATTGTCATTTTCAACATCATCATCGTCGTCATCAATATCCGAATCATCAGCAACATCGTTATCATCAGTAACATGCTCATCATTATCACAATGATCGTTTTCAACATTGTCATCGTCGTCGTCATCAATGTCCGAATCGTCAACAGGCTGGACTAAAGCTTTCAAATGAAATAAAAAGACGTTGCATATAGCGTGTTCGCTTGACCATTCGGCAGGAGAGATATCACAGCTGATGACGATAGTTAATTAAGATCTAAACTAAAATTTTAATTTAGTATTTTACCAGGTATGACTCATTGAGCGACAGCTCTTTTTCAGATGTGACCTGGACACAAATGATACCTCAACGAAGTGGCTTATCACGTGGAAATTTATAGAAGCACCCAAAGCCTCGAAACGTGTGATGTTTATTCTAAATGTGGAGGAAAAAACCGGAGGACCTGGAGATAAATCCGCGCGACCACAGAGAGAGAGACACGCAAACTCCAAATATACAGCAGCAGGCGTCAGGTTTGGGATCGAACCCACGACCTCCTCCATACCAGGCGAGGCAGTCAACATCTCGCCACCGCGGCGAATTGCACTGCGCCGTACCTCGTGCAGCGTGCGGTTCATGCGGGCGAGCGTGCGTCCCATCTGCCCGAGCAGATCGTCGCTGGGTTCCACCTCCTCCAGCAGCGTCCCCGGCAGGAAGGTGAAGAGACGCACGATGAAGCGAAACTCCGATCCGTCGCCGTCTACTCGCACACACGACGACACGGTCCACCGTGCAAGCGGTGATCCAGCGGTCGTCGATTCGCCCCGCTCAACCGCTCACCGGCTCACCGGCTCACCCGCTCACCCGCTCACCCGCTCACCGGCTTGTCCGTGACGTAATTCGCACGAGCAGTCCGTCGTTGTGTGGTGGTGCCGTGGCCAAAATTTACGTTTGAAAAAATGGCACCGCGACTGACTCGCGTGGGACTATCCTGACAAAGCAATCATTGTCATAAGACCCAGGTGAGGCTTTGCTAGATAAGCTAAATAATAATAATAACGAAGACAATATGAACAAGCACTGCCGGTCCCCACTCACGGACAAACACACACACCTGCTTTGGATCATCATTATCGGTGAGTGCAGTATTTATTCAGTATTTATACTCCTATTTGTCTAGGGATGATTTCGTATCGGGTTTTTACACGTTTATTTAAATTATTAGTTTTTTAGTTTATGTGGCATACAGCACGGTACTTGTTTGTGATTGTTGGTTATCATGCGCCCAACCCCATTACTTAATAATAATAACAACACACACACCCCGTCACCATCACCGCGGACCCAACTGCTCAGCCGGCATCGTCTCACCCAGCATCTCCATCGCCATGAGCCGCCCGTCCACGGTGAACACGACCGCCGGCACGGGGAACCCGCGTTCGCCCAGGAAGCGCACGGCTTGCGTCTGCGCCTCCACGAGGCTGGCGCGGTGCCGGCTGTCGGCCGAGTTGGTCACCTTCAGCACGTAGCCGTGGGGACACACGACGGACGGCGACGAGGAGGAGGAAGGTTCAGGGACCACGTGGCCTCGTGTCTCCACGTGGAAGTTCTGGTCGTCGTAGCTGCCCAGCTCGGTGACGCTGGTGGCGTTGATGCCGTACAGCCTCTCCACCAGCTCCCTCACCTTGTCTGGCGAGACGTCGGGTCTCACCAGCTCCTCCTCCACCATCTCTCCATCCCCTTGCTCGTCCCCATGCTCGTCCCCATGCTCGTCCCCTTGCTCGTCCCTGCCCAACATCCTCTCTCCCTTCTCTGCCTGGTCCCTATCTCTCCCTGCTTCTCTCCCTGTCCCCTTGTTTCTCTCTGTCTCTCTCTATCCCACCCAACTCTCTCCTTCTGCCCCACTCTCTCCCCCCTCTTTCTGTGTATTTACGTTGATCTATCCCTTTCGTCTACAGGTCTCTCTTTTTGTGTGCATGTGCACTGAACTTCTTTCACACCGTACGTAGCCAACCGTGCTAATCGGTGGAGCGGGGGAGGACAACAAACTAAACACACGAAGCACTTCTAAAGAAATTCGTGTTCTCTCTGTGGTTGTGATCCCTCTCTCGCTCTCTCTGAACTTCTGCCCACTTCTGCGTCTCTCAATGTCTTTGTCACACTTCCTGCCTCTCTCTCCACTTTCTCTCTCCCTTCCTCCTTTAACTTCTCTTTTTCTACAGCTCTGTCCCGATCGCAGTCTGTCTACCTTACGATCGGTCTCTCAATGCGTCTGCTGTGCGTCTCTCTGTCCCTGTGTCTCTCTGTCTCTCTGTCCCTGTGTCTCTCTGTCTCTGCATCTCTCTGTCCTTGTGTCTCTCTGTCTCTCTCGGCGCACGCTAACAGCACTTGCCCCTACAGCCTGTTACAGGCTACACGCGGGCAGCTGCGGGGAGAGACAAAGCGGGCGAGGGACAAGGAGGCGGGGAGGAGAGACGCCGGCAAGTGCGGGGGGTCCCGCCGCCACACACCTGTGACACAAGCGGCACAAGCAGCCGGGGTTAGCGCTGGGGCTGTGGCCTGCAGGGTTAGCGGTTCACGCAGAGATTGCCTTCCGCGCAGTTGGCAGTGCGACAAGTAGGTTATCGACTTAACAGCACGTACCAACCTCTTATCTTCTTGGTTCTTTACTTTTAATAAAATAATATTTTATTATTTCCCTTCTACGTGACTTTACCGAAAGAACCAAGAAGATGAATCCCTGCAGTCACGAAAGCTTTAAATCGAAACCTCTTCTTAGTAGTCATACTATGATACTGACAAGCAAGTAGCCCATGATGTAACTGCTCACCCCGAGTTAGTGTGGCATTGTCTTTGTACTGTCCGCCGTTTGGCGTTGTTCTCTGCTCTGACACTGGTGGTGAGACGAGGGCACAGAGAAGGCCGCCGCCGATGTCTCTGCTGTAGACAAGTCAGTCTCAAAGACAATGCCCACAGATTGTCAGAGTGTGTTAGTTTGCATGTTCACGACAAGTAGAATGCGTGGTTAATGCAGTACTTGATTCCATGCAAAGGTTTCATCTGTTTGGTGTTTGTACATCTTCACACGACTCCTGTTTTATTACCAGAACGGGTCACACCCCCATGCTTAGTCTGTATTCTCTGTACTTTGCTGTGGTGGTGTTGGTGACTCAGAGGTCAGTCTTGCACCTGCAGTCACTCTGAGTGAATGTTAAACCAACACACATTTACTTGAGTGAGATTATCAGAATCTCTCCACGGTGGCTAGGAGATGTTAACTACCTCGCCTGGTATACAGGAGGCCGTGGGTTTGATCCCGACTCCTGACGATGCCTGCTGCTGCTGTATGTTTGGAGTTGGCGGTGTCTCTCTCTCCCCGTGGTCGCGTGGATTTGTCTCCGGCTCCCTCCAGGTTTTCCCTCCACATTTAGAATCAACATCACGGCGTTTAGAGCATGTGGCTGCTGCTATACACTTCCACGTGATGACGATGATGATGATAAGCCACTTGGTTGAGCCATCGTTTGTGATGGCCAGGTCGCTTCTGAAAAGAGCTACACAGCTCAGTGGGGCCTTACAGCTGGTAAAGTAAAATTAGTTGAGTTCAGTTGAGAATTAACTACCCACGCACCCAGGCACCCATCCACGCACCTACCCACGCATCCACTCACCCACCTACCCAACCACCCACGCACCCAGCCACCCATCCATGCACCCACCTACTCAAACAGCTACCCACCCACCTACCCAACCACCCACGCACCCAGCCACCCATCCAAGCACCTACCCACGCACCCACTCACCCACCTACCCAACCACCCACGCACCCAGCCACCCATCTACGCACCTACCCACGCACCCACCTACTCACACAGCTACCCACGCACGCACCTCCCACGTACCCACGCACCTACCCACCCACGCACCCACCCACCCACACAGCCACCCACGCCCTCACCCACCCACACAGCTACCCACCCACCCACGCACCCACTGACCCACGCCCCCACCGACCCACGAGAGGTCACCACGAACCAAATCTTCACTCCGGAAGAGACAACAGCAGGCTGAGGCCAGCCAGACTCGGGTGGTGCCGGACTGCCCCTAACGATGTTGAAGTCCATCCCAGACGAGACGACGACTTTCTATCCTCGTACAGGAAGCGAGCCACGTTGCCCCAATGACCGTGAGCGAACGAGCCGAGCCGTCAGTTTAATTGGGTTAAAACATCGCGCGGACAGACCTGCGGTTTGGAGTCGACTCCACTTCGATTCCGAATCCAAAATTTGTGAATCGATCATGAAGGCGGTGGTGGGGGGGGATTGGAGTCAACCCCACTTCGATTCCGACTCTCCCCATCTGTCGATTCGCGAATCGATTCGCCCCCCACCGCCCCACGCTCGATGGGACACCGCGGGCTCGCGTGCTGCTGCCGCTACTGCTACTACTGCTGCTACTGCTGCTACTACTACTGCTGCTGCCTCTACTACTGCTGCTACTGCTGCTACTACTACTGCTGCTACTACTACTGCCGCTACTGCTGCTACTACTACTGCTGCTACTGCTGCTACTACTACTGCTGCTACTGCTGCTACTACTACTGCTACTACTACTGCTGCTGCCTCTACTACTGCTGCTACTGCTGCTACTACTACTGCTGCTACTGCTGCTACTACTACTGCCGCTACTGCTGCTACTACTACTGCCGCTACTGCTGCTACTACTACTGCCGCTACTGCTGCTACTACTGCTGCCGCTACTGCTGCTACTACTACTGCCGCTACTGCTGCTACTACTACTGCCGCTACTGCTGCTACTACTACTGCTGCTACTGCTGCTACTACTACTGCCGCTACTGCTGCTACTACTACTGCTGCTACTGCTGCTACTACTGCTGCTACTGCTGCTACTACTACTGCTGCTACTGCTGCTACTACTACTGCCGCTACTGCTGCTACTACTACTGCCGCTACTGCTGCTACTACTACTGCCGCTACTGCTGCTACTACTACTGCTGCTACTGCTGCTACTACTACTGCCGCTACTGCTGCTACTACTACTGCTGCTACTGCTGCTACTACTAACTGCTACTGCCGCTACTGCTGCTACTACTACTGCCGCTACTGCTGCTACTGCTACTGCTGCTACTGCTGCTGCCGCTACTGCTGCTACTACTGCTGCCGCTACTGCTGCTACTACTGCTGCTGCTGCTACTACTGCTGCTGCTGCTGCTACTACTGCTGCCGCTACTGCTGCTACTACTGCTGCCGCTACTGCTGCTACTACTACTGCTGCTGCCTCTACTACTATTGCTGCATCTACTACTATTGCTGCTGCCGCTACTGCTGCTACTACTACTGCTGCTACTGCTGCTGCCTCTACTACTATTGCTGCTACTGCTGCTGCTACTGCTGCTGCTACTACTGCTGCTACTGCTGCTGCTACTCTCTACTACTACTGCTACTACTGCTGCTACTACTACTGCTACTACTGCTGCTGCTACTACTGCTGCTACTACTGCTGTTACTGCTGCTGCTACTACTACTGCTACTACTGCTGCTACTGCTGCTGCTACTGCTGCTGCTACTACTACTGCTGCTACTGCTGCTGCTACTACTGCTGCTACTACTACTGCTGCTGCTACTGCTGCTGCTACTACTACTGCTGCTGCTACTACTACTACGGCTGTTACTACTACTACTGCTGCTGCCGCTACTGCTGCTGCTACTGCTGCTACTGCTACTGCCTCTACTACTGCTGCTGCCTCTACTACTACTGCTACTGCTGCCGCTACTGCTGCTACTACTACTACTGCTGCTACTACTACTACTGCTGCCGCTACTGCTGCTGCTACTGCTGCCGCTACTGCTGCCGCTACTGCTGCTGCTACTACTGCCTCTACTACTGCTGCTGCTATTGCTGCCGCTACTGCTACTGTACTACCGCTGCTACTACTACTGCTGCTACTGCTGCTGCTACTACTGCTGCTACTACTGCTGCTGCCTCTACTACTACTGCTGCCGCTACTACTGCTGCTACTGCTGCTGCTACTGCTGCCGCTACTGCTGCCGCTACTGCTGCTGCTACTACTGCCTCTACTACTGCTGCTGCTATTGCTGCCGCTACTGCTGCTGCTATTGCTGCCGCTACTGCTACTGTACTACCGCTGCTACTACTACTGCTGCTACTGCTGCTGCTACTACTGCTGCTACTACTGCTGCTGCCTCTACTACTACTGCTGCCGCTACTACTGCTGCTGCTACTACTGCCTCTACTACTGCTGCTACTGCTGGTACTACTGCTACTAATACTGCTGCTGTCTCTACTGCTACTGCTGCCTCTGCTGCTACTACTGCTGCCTCTGCTGCTACTGCCTCTGCTGCTGCTACTACTGCTACTACTGCTGCTGCTACTACTGCTCCTGCCTCTGCTGCTGCTACTGCCTCTGCTGCTGCTACCTCTACTGCATCTACTGCTGCTGCGGCCTCTACTACTACTGCTGCTGCGGCCTCTACTACTACTGCTGCTACCTCTACTGCTGCTGGGCATGAACAAATGAAACTTAAAGGGCGCGCGCCCCGGATACTAAGCCTCTCTGGAGCTGCCAGCGAGCGCCGTCTCGCGGACGGGGAGGGAGCAGCAGCGCGGGTTGTTCCAGATGTCCCGTGACCGCTGCCGTGCCGAGGGTTATTCTGCGAAACGTCTTTAGATTTTTGGCAAGTCGGGGTTGTTGTGAAACGGAAATTAATGCGCGAAAGTGAAACACAAAACGCCCAGGGGGAGAGGGGTCACAATACATCTGGACCGCACTATACAATACTTGACAAAGATCCCCCGTGTAGCCTTGACAGACTGTTGGGGCAAGTGCTGTTAGCGAGCACTACCTATGAAGGGTCAAGCTAGTACCACGTGTTAGTACCACGTGTCAGTGGGGAGTATGGGGTCGTGCTCGTGTAGAGGAGTATGTGAGTAGCCAATGAGGAGGCGGACAGGAGGAGATGCGAGCGGGTTGACAGTCACGGGTGGTGCAAGGGGCCCCTTCGGGAACGTGGGCGGGTCCGAGGTGGGGGCAGGAGCCGGCCAAGAGGGACCCCCCCCCCCCCCCGTGACGAGGGTCATGGCGTGGGGGGTCAGGGCTAGGAAGGCCGCAAGGGGGGGGGTCCCTCTTCGTGGCCGGGCGGTGTTGGCTGAACCCCAAAGGGGGAGCCGAGGCTCAGACCCAAATAGTATTCAGTGTGGCAGTGATTTAGCAAAGGGCGACAGCCATCGTCGTATCCCTCGCCTCCGCGTGCTTCTACTGCACAACACTCAGACAAAGTGGCGGTGGCGTGGAAGGGGTCGTGCTAGAAACAAATACCGCCCATGGCAACGCCAGGCGCGTGTGCGCGTGGGTCGAGCACGGTGTGGTAGGCGGCGTGTGGCGGGGGCTTCAGTGCGGGTAAAATGCCAACTTGGTTCTCCGCTGCGTTTTCGGGTTGTGCGACTGGGAGCGAAACGTCGGACAAAGGGAGGGAGGGTGAAGGCAGAGTGGTTGCTGCACGAGGCGTGCGCTGAAACTCCCACGCGCGCACCTCCTGCTGGCGCGGTGGGCCACGTGCGGTGCGAAAGAAGTTCAGGCCACGCGACGTACAGGTGTAGCCAGCTGCTTCCACGTGCTACCAAGCCTCCCCCACAGTGACAACCTCCGCATTGTTCACGATGTGGAAACAAATGTCCATACGCTTTTTTTGATGCGATCGAAACGTAATTTTATTTTTCTTTGAACCTATCTACGTGACTTTACCGAAAGACCCAAAGACCCAAAGAATATGAATTCCTGCAGTCACGAAAGCTTTAAGTCGAGATTTAAATGCGTCGTTAAACCCGCCACCACCCGACACAGCCAACTAGTAAGGGTTGTCACGTAAACAGAATGTGCCAATTCGTCACCAGTACAGCACTAACCGGTGTGTTGGAGAGTATATCCGCAACATTTACAATCTGAGTACGACGTGTCGCCAGTAATTACAACTAGCTTCATCAGGCGACAGCCAGATTTGTGGAGAAATCCGCCATTATCGTTATTAAATAAAAAAATATATGGATATTGTTCGCGAAAGCCTACGTGTTAAAACGTGTTTCGTACCTGTCCCTGTTGAGCCTCCCAGAAATGTGGAATCCCTAACTGGTGCGCGTGTGTGTGTGTGCACGCAACACCATGACCCACATGGCATTTTGCAAGCGGGACTTTTATAATAAAGACAGCGCGGGAAATCATCGAGAGTCAAACATTGGTGGCAATTTGTGTTTATCAAAAGGTACAACAAAAAAATCTCCCGGCGACGATTTTGCCGTGGAGTTGACAAAGCGAGATGTGAAAACGAGCGGCTCAGTGCGCGTCTTGGGCTGTTAGAATCCGCGCTTCCAGACGAAGCTGCCCCCCTGCAGACTCAGCCTTGCACACAGAGGAGGCCTCCCTGGGGAGGGATTTACAAAGCGCCATGGTATACAGACACCAGCGGGGGGATTCGTGATTTTGTTTTTACTTTCATTTTGTTCACGTCTCTTGCCCTCACCCAATGTTACCGCGAGCGTGCCCTTCACTCACCCTCCACTCACCCTTCACTCACCATTTACTCACCCCTCACTCACCCTTTACTCACCATTCACTCACCCTTCATTCTCCATTCATTCACCATTTACTCACCCTTCACTCACCCTTCATTCACCCTTTACTCACCCTTCACTCACCCTTCATTCACCATTTACTCACCCTTCACTCACCCTTCATTCACCATTTACTCACCCTTCACTCACCCTTCATTCTCCATTCATTCACCCTTCACTCACCCTTCATTCACCATTTACTCACCCTTCACTCACCCTTCATTCACCATTTACTCACCCCTCACTCACCATTTACTCACCCTTCATTCACCCTTTATTCACCACTCACCCCTCACTCACCCTTCATTCACCCTTTACTCACCCTTTATTCACCATTTATTCACCATTCACTCACCCCTCACTCACCCTTCATTCACCCTTTACTCACCCTTCACTCACCCTTCATTCACCATTCACTCACCCCTCACTCACCCTTCATTCACCCTTTATTCACCCAGGAAAGGCTTCACCCACCAGGGGATCCCTGCTGCTGCATTGCGATGTTTGGCCAATCGATGAACGAGCAGCCCCGTGATGGAGGTGGTGTCTGTCTGTGTGTATATTGAGCAGGAGGCTTCAGGCAACGCAGATCTTGAGGCTGACAACTGCCCCCGCCATGAGTGGAACTCGCCAACCCCCAGGCTGCTGTAATTGTTGAGAACAATTCTCGACTCCCCGTGGGCCTGGTGGCTCAGCTGTCGAGCGAGCGGCTCGTCATCGGAAGGTTGAGAGGTCATATCCTGGTTGGCGGGGGTCGGGGGGGGGGTGGATTTGACTCATCCCATCATCTCTCGAGGGTCGATAAACAGGGTACCACTTTGTGGGGAGGGCAACAACGGTCCTTTGGATAGACTCGCCCCCTGCCATTGGAATGTGGAATTTGCCTGCACTGCCTCAGTCGTTTGGGCAGCAAATCAAACTCACTTCGACTTTTAGTGTAGGCGGTTCGGGTCCAGCGGCCGTCCCGGTTAATACTTGGGGTGTAACAACCCTCATGGCTCTACTAGTACTACCACGCGCCGTCAGATTCACGGTGGACGTTAAAAGTTCCCGTGGCATCATTGACAAGAGGAGGCCGCTGTGTGCCAGTGTCACGGTGAACATGTGAAAGATTACACTGCACATGACTCATTGGGGATTAAACGCAGCAGCAATCATTGTTCCCACCACTACCACCCACTCTGCAAGCTTGGCAGGACCCTCTTGAAAAAGAGTCACGAGACTGGGCGATGCTTTCCCGGGTAAACAATCGGAACAATACAACTCATAACAAGAGAGTGTGTGTCTGTGTGTGTGTCTGTGTGTGTGTGTCTGTGTGTGTGGCGTCCACCGTGTAGCACCCACGCGCCCCCGGAAGGGCAGCCAAGGCCCCTCCCCCCGCCCCCTCTCTCCGTGGCTGCGCGGCCCCCGACGTCACGGCGAGTAGCGCAGATCCATCCCCACCACGGTGAACCCCTGTCGGGGGCACAGCACGGAACGACGGTCATCGTCTCTCGCGACGCGGCCGGCGCTCACCGACACCCCCCCACCCACCACAGCAATCCGCGAACTCCGCCGGCGGTCCTCCTCACAGCAGCAGCGGCAGCAGCAGCAGCGGTAGCAGCAGTGGCAGCAGCAGCAGCAGTGGCAGCAGCAGCGGCAGCAGCTTCTGGCTCAGCCACCGAACAAAGACGATGGTCGCCGCATCGCGCGGCGCTTTTGGGCGCGCTTCTGCGGCCGTCTGGAACGCTCTCCTGACGTTAGGAAGCTACTGGAGCTGTGCACTTTTAAACCGTCATCATCTAGATTGACAAACTCGTTTCTTCATAACTGCTCCTTGTCTTTAGTTTGTTGTCCTTTCCCCGCACCTCAGATTAGCGCGGTTGGCTACGTACTGTACGAAAGAAGTTCAACATAAAACAAAACAATAAACACTGAAGAGAAACCATGCTTGTGCATGGATTCCGGCACATGAGGGGGTATGTAGCCAGCACCACGCCCGGCCATCTTTGTCTCTCCAGTGCTGATGTTATTAGACACATCGCACCAGGTATTCATGTAAGGCTGAGTCGACCTAGAGGAGGCCCAGGACCGGTTCAGATAATCGTCACTGTGTTGGCCGTGAGCAGAAATCGAACTTGGGTCACTGGGTAGCTTGGTGTGCTTACCGCTGCGCCACCGCTCCCGACTCACACAAAGACAAAGACGAGAGACGAAAACTAAGCTCAACTTTTTTTATCTTACCAGGTAAGGCCCACTCATGTACGTAGCTCTCTTTGGGAAGCAACGTGGCCACTAATGAGAGCTCAACGAAGTTGGATTATCGTCATGTTGAAATGTACAGCGGCCAAGTACTCTAAACGTGTGATGCCGATTCTAAATGCGATGGGAAAAACCAGAGGATCCGGTTAAAAATCCACGTGACCACGGGGAGAGAGACACAAACTCCAATTATACAGCAGGCGTCAGGGTCAGGATCAAACCCACGCCCTTTGCATACCAGGCGAGGGAGTTAACATCTAGCCACCGGGGCGCACACACACGCACACACACACGCGCACACACGCACGCACACACACACGCACGCGCACACGCGCACACACGTGCACACGCGCACGCACACGCACACGCGCACACACACACACGCACACACGCGCACACACACGCGCACACACACGCGCACACACACACACACGCGCGCACACACGCGCACACACACGCACGTGCACGCACGCTCTCACGAACGCTCCGGCCCGCACTGCGCACCTCCTTGTTGAGCAGCACGGCGTTCACGATCTTCACTTTCTTCAGAAGCGGCATGGGGATTCCCTGGCTCAGCCTCTCTGTGCGGGACACGCGCACACGCACACACGCACACATGCATACACACACGCACACACACACGCAAACACGCATACACGCACACACACGCATACACACACGCACACACACGCACACACGCACACACGCACACACGCACGCACACACGCACACACACACGCACACACGCACATACACACGCGGGGACGGGACTCAGTGTCACACGACACCTAGCCTGGCACGCCTGACATTCAAGACATCTTCCTGGGGGGTGGGGGGTGGAGGGGTGGTCAGACAGAGACACTGAGTGGGCAACGCTGAGATTGCGGATTCAAATTGAGGTTCTGGCCACCCAACCATGCACGGTTCAGCCGCCCTCTTGCAGGTACCGAGCCAACGTCCTGTGCTGCGACTGCCGCCCCTGCAATTTCGACGGTACTCACTCTCTTTGTTTCACCAGGTAAGGCCCACTGAGCTCTATCACTTTTTTTCCGCAGTGACCTGCCTATCGCAAATGAGAGTCCAATGATGTGGACATTTTTATCAGCCAAACACTCAATAAACGCGTGACGTTGATTTTAAATGCAGAGCGGAAAACCACCAGATGTGGAGAGGCCTGCGTGGGTGCGTTGTGTGCGCGGCGCTGCGTTACCGTTCACTTTGGGCAGGATAATCGTTTTAGTGATGAATTTGATGATCGACTGCAGCAAATTGACCTGTAGGGGAGCAGCACACAGAGTGGCACACACAGAGAGTGGAGCTGTTAGCCGTGCCCGGGCCTTCCGCTCTGCACAACGCGCCCATCCAGCAGTCAGCTGTAAGCACCACAGATGTCAGTTACACAGTGGTTAGCGCACTGCGCTACGAGCCTGGCGACCCGAGTTCGATTCCCGTTCTCATGGCCAACATTGGTGACGATTATCTGAACCGGTCCCGGGGCTCCCCTAGGTCGACTCAGCCTCAAATGAGTACCTGGTCCGGTGTGTAAACATCGCCACTGGGGAGACAAAGGCGGCTGGGCGTGGTTCTGGCCACCCACCCCCTCGTTGTACCACAGTGCCGGCAGCCTTCATAGGTGCTGCTCGCTAACAGAACTTGCCCGAACAGTCTGTTAAGGCTATTCGGGGGATCTTTGTCTGTAGTGTCACATGTGTCAGTGTTGCATGCGTCAGTAGCACGGGTGGGTGCTCTTACGTGCACGTCTCCCACATCCGACTTCACCAGCGTCAGGACCAAGCTGCACACGCAAGCAGCAAACAACGCAGACAGCAGCAGATTGGCATCGACCCCAACATAGACCCAGACAGAGACACAAACTCAGACATACACCCCGACATACACCCAGACACAGACACAGACATAGACGCACCCAGACATAGACCCACCCAGACACAGACCCAGACTTAGACCCACCCAGACTTAGACCCACCCAGACATAGACCCACCCAGACACAGACCCAGACACAGACCCAGACACAGACACAGACCCACCCAGACACAGACCCAGACTTAGACCCACCCAGACATAGACCCACCCAGACACAGACACAGACTTAGATCCACCCAGACATAGACCCTGACTGAGGGTGGTGCTAGGGTCTATTGTTTACTGGGAAGGGGGAGGGGGGTGGCTAGAGTCTATTGTTTACAGGGGGGGAGGGGCTAGAGTCTATTGTTTACTGGAGGGGGGGGGGTCTCTAGAGTCTATTGTTTACTGGGAGGGGGGTGGCTAGAGTCTATTGTTTACTGGGGGCGGGGGGGGCTAGCCATTTTTAATGCCACACGGCCAACCCAGGGCCCCTCCCAGTGGTGGTGGCACTGGCTGGTGCTGCGCTCGCCGCTGACCTGTCCAGCGCGAGCGTCCCGTGCAGCTTGTCAGCGTCGATCTCCAGCCTGGCAGCAAGCGAGGCGCTCTGCGCACGCACAGCGAGGCGCTCTGTTAGCGAGCTCCTACTCAACCCTAGTGAGTGTACGCGCGCGGGTGTGTGTGTGTCAGTGCATGTGTCAGTGTGTGTATGTGTGTGTGTCAGTGCGTGTGTGTCAGTGTGTGTATGTGTGTCTTCGCTGGTTGGAAACATTTAGGCTGGCCTGCCTACGATCCATCCTGGGTTTAACCAGGCTGAATTGTGTGAGGAGCTCCACCCAGACATAGACATAAATCTGGGCAAAGTCCCATCGGTGAGCTCCTCCGGCAGGCAAGGCTGCGTTGGCAGGGTCAGGTAGCCCGCATGCCCAGCCACCGCATGCCTAAACAGCTTTTGTTCGGCCGGATCGAGGGGGCTAAACGGGCGCGGCATGGGCTAGAGAAGAGATGGAGTGATGTGGTACAGGAGGATGTGGAGCTGAGTGGACTTGCCGATGACTGGTACCAGCGGTGTCAAGATCGGCCTCTGTGGAGGAGGCTCGTGAAGGACGCTGCTGGGCAGTTGGAGGCAGTCGCCCTCCAGCAACAACGGACAAACTTGGCGACCCGAGTTCGGTTCCCGCTACGGCCAACGCTGGTGACGATCATCTGAACTGGTCCTGGGCCTCCCCTATGTCGAATCAGCCTCAAATTAGTACCTGGTGCGGTGTGTAAACATCGCCATGGTGCTCGCCACCCACCCCCTTGCGTGCCGTGGCAGCCTTCATAGGTGCTGGCGAACAGCACTTGCCCCTACAGTCTGTTAAGGCTAAAGGGGGATATATGCGTGTGCGTGCGTGTTCTTGTGTGGTTGTGTGTGTGCGTGCGCGCGCGTGTCTCACGGCGTTGATGGAGAAGAGGAAGCTGCGCGTGCCGTTGGGCCACAGGGCGCTGAAGGTGGCGAGGGCCTGCGTGTGCAGCGTGACGTTGCCGGCGGAGATGGAGAGCGTGGGCGCGGCGCTCGACTCGACCCTCACCTCCACAGGCAGCCCCGGGAAGTCCTTGAGCTGACGCGCACAGACAAAGGTCCCCCGTGTAGCCCACGCGCGCTGTCTCGGCAAGTGCTGTCGCCGAGCGCCTATGCAGTGTGGCAACTTTGTCCCCCCCCCGGCGCTACTCATTAGCACACCAAACCAGGTAGTCATTTGAGGCCGAGTCAAGGAGGCCCAGCACCGGTTCCGATAATCGTCACTGGTGTTGGCCAGCAAGCGGGAATCGAACTTGGACGGTCAGGGTTTGTTTTCCGCGGCGCTCTAATTGCTACGCCACCGCTCCCCGCACAAACACGCGCAAGCAGAGCCGAGCCAGAGGTGTGCTGGCGTGGCCCAGGTGGCACCAGTGTTTCCACCGCAGGAGCCGAGTCGTGCCACTGACGTCGCGCGCAGCGAGCGAGTGGAGATGCGTGTGGGTGACGCGGTGGCGGCGATGGTGCGTCCTCCAGCTAGGTACGGCGCTAGCCGGTGGAGAAACCAGCCATAGTACCGTGAGGGCGCCGCGATGCCTCGGCTCGGATGCGCCAGTGGGAAAGGGGTGAAAGCGGCCGGCGCCGAGAGGCTGTGGGGCACTTGTACGCACCTTCACAGCGATGGGCGCCAGGCTGGAGGTGTTGAGGTGGAAGGGGGCGTCCTTCGGCAGCTGCGAGCAGAGACCACGTGCACAGCGCACAACAACACGGCGTCACGCCGAGCACGTTCGCCAGCAGCCACGGCACCTCAACGCGGGTGGTGGTGGTGGTGGTGGCAGCTACGCGTGTGGCTGCCTGTAATCCAGCACGGCGGAGGCAGCAGCAGCAAGCGCTGGTGATGACCGAGAAAATGTTGCGACACTCCCTGCCCGTTGGGTGTCGAGGAGGTACCATTCCCAGGCTCGCCAAGAGAAGGTGGCACAGCAAACACGTGGTGTGGTTTCCATCTGTACGGCATCGAGTGTTGCTCCCTCACACGTGTAGGTAATCCGATTTCCTCTCCCACTCATGAGTTGGCTGACAACACCTTGATATATTGAGGACTGCAGAGCTTGGCGAGGAGGGGAGGAAATTTGGTGCTAGTTCACCACCTGGCTGCCACATGTCACCTTGAAACCATTTTAGTCTTATACTAATGTTACGCCCCGTCTGTCCAATAAAGCAGGCTTAGTGCGGCCTGGAAGCGTATTATTAAATAATACATATTATAATTCCTTATAGGCGAAACAAACACTAATTAACTGATTACTAACGTAGCATATAATTACAATAACATACATTACAACTGATTACTAATCTACAACTAACATCGTAACAATTGCCTGATTACTAATCTAGTATATAATTACAATACCCCCCCTCCGCCTCAAATCGTTGCACCTGATGAGTTAAATGATGACGTCACCCTGCTGCTGCTGCTCTATATAAGACCGGGAGCAAGAGCAGAGCCTCACTATTCTGGCGAATTTCCCGATGATGCTGGATGCAATTACCAGCGAATCATCGTACTCAAAAAATTGTAAATGTTTTGGTTTCACGCTTCAACACACCGGTGGGCTAAAGCAGTGAACTATTTGTCTTTTGTAAACGTGACACTTTTTTGTTGCTGATTGGCCGTGTCGGGTGGTGGAGGGTTACGACACATTTATAAATAACGCGATCTAACCCAAAAACGTTGATCATGAATAATATTGGTCGCGAAAGCCTACGTGTTAAACTAGGTAACATCTCACCAGCGTGGTTCGTCCTCGTGCCTCTGAGGGAGAGAATATTGTGTAGCAGGGGCACGTTACAAGTTGAAACTATCGACGCATTCGGTCGCGAGTGTGGTGGAGTGCAATTTATCATAAGACTTATTTAAATATTATGTCAACACGCATGGAATAGGGGCTTTGTATCGGACGAGACGAGGGTTCTGTATCGGATGAGACGAGGGTTCTGTATCAGATGAGATGGGAGTTCTGTATCAGATGAGATGGGGGTTCTGTATCGGATGAGAGGAGGGTCTCTGTATCTCACCATGGCCTCAGTGATGATGTAGGTGAGGGCACCGGAGGCTTGGTACGCGTAGCCGGCGCTGTTGAAGAGGAACTCGGATAGGCCGAAGTAGAGCATGCGGTCAGCAGAGGTGCCCAGATCCATGGGGGGCGCAGGGACAGGGAACTCGGAGTGGTGCTGCAGGCTGTAGAACTCACCCTGCGGGGCAAAGCGCAGACACGGATACACACATAGAGACACGGAGAGACACACAAAGTCACATTTAAAGAGACGGATAGAGACATGGAGAAATAGAGACACGCATGGAGACATGGATAGAGACACGGAGACACGAGAGCGGAGACGTGGGTAGATGGATAGAGACGTGGAAATGAGACACGGAGACGTAGAGACAGTCGTCTGCTCGGTAGGACACTTACAGCAGCCTGGTCACCGGTACAGGGTTACTGAACAGGTGAGTGGTGGGCAGGTGAGTGGTGGAAAAGTGAGTGGTGGAAAAGTGAGTGGTGGGCAGGTGAGTGGTGGGCAGGTGAGTGGTGAGCAGGTGAGTGCGCTCACCTTGCAGGGCATGTCCAGCATGTCTGCGCGGGTGTCGGGAGGACTCAGGAGCGAGTAGTCGACCTCTGTGAATTCGTCCACCTTGGCAGTGACTGGGGTCCCGATCACATTTGGAATGACATTTACATGAATTCTTGGACACGTCGACATCATGAGCATCATCATAAATCATCAGCAACAATGACATCACTACCTTGAACTTTGGCTTGTATCGTGATCATCAGCATCGTCATCGGCACCATCATCATCAAACACCATCAGTAACAACTACATTCCACCTTTCATATGCGACATGGGCATCATCGTCGCCATCGCTCGCCGTGTTACCATGACAACCCTTCACACGGCCCACATCTCTCGCACTTTTCTGATGTTGTTTCCTTGTGCTGCTGTTCGGGCATTGTGTTGGAGAGCCGTGTTGCAGTGGAAAAGCCACGCGCCCACCCTAGACGTACAGTTTGACCCTGGAAGCGTAGCCTTCACCCACAAACTCTTTGACACACAAACTCTTTTACCCACGACCTATTTCACACAAAAACCCTTGCAATGATTTACTTTTCAAATGTGGGCCGCCGAAATATCGCAGCACTGGGGATTGATTGGCTTCACTCGCTCGGCCGGGCTTCATTTCAGCCACGTCTACCCCACGAAAATATCCACAGCCGGTAACGCCACATCCAGGATGCCCGTCGCTCATGGCTGTGACTGCTACTACTACGAGCACCTCCGATCAGCATAGTTGGCTACGTACGGTGTGAAAGAAGTTCAGCGTACATAGATATTTCTCGTCACGTGCCACCTGCTTCGGTCTGTAAACCAGCGACGCCGAAAAGAATAAAAAACATTCCATGAGAAGTGAATCCCTGTCCGTGTGGCGAGGTCAGCCCATGGTCTGCATTGCCGTACGTCAACTAAAACTAAACTTTTTAAAATTTTGCCAGGTAAGGCCTACTGAGCTATATACAGAGGGAAAAACTGGAGGACCCGAAGAAAAATCCACGCGACCATAGGGAGTGAGATACACAAACCCCAAATATACAGCAGCAGGCATCAGGGTCGGGATCGAACCCACGACCTCCTGTACACCAGGCGAGGGCGTGAACACCACCCCCTAAAAGCTTGCATGTGTAAATAATCCACACCGCTGGTGAACCGAGTAACCATGGGGTTGTGTCTCCCACGTGGGGTCTCACTTGGGATCTCCTGCAGGCTGTTCTCCAGGTCGCTGTTGATCGCTTCGGTCACCTGACCACACAGCTGTTGCGAGAGAGGGGGGGGACAGGGGGCAGCACAGTTGCTCGTGAACTCATCACAAGCGCCGTGTTTTGTTGCTGTTCACGTTTACCCCGATGCAGAGGTCGCAATCGGGTACCCGATACCCGTACCCTACCCGATACCCGGCTACCCGTACCCGGCCGGGTATGGGTAGGCCGTGAGTCACTGGTGAGTAACCGTTTGTCACTCATTTCCCAACGTCTTGTCTCTTCTCACAATTCAAGTTCCTAGAATCAACCCACCCGCGCCTGCAACATGGCTTCATCCCAGAGGTCGCAATCGGGTACCCGATACTCGTACCCTACCCGATACCCGGCTATCCGTACCCGGCCGGGTATCGAGTAGGGTACAGGTACGGGTAGGGTACGGGTACCCGTTTGCGACCCTGGTGCGGCCGGGTACGGGTACGGGTAAGGAATCAAAACCCGTTTGCAACCTCTGCCCCGATGTCCGCCCCATGCGTGCTGCTGCTGGGTGCTGTGTCGTCGCCACACTGCTCTTGCGCAAGAGCAGTCCAGAGCCTCCGCGTTATTCGAGAATGTACCCACGGAAGTGGATATCACAAAGCTACCTCTGAGATCTCTTCTTCTGCAAGTGACTCTCTGATCCACACAGAACGGCCCGTGGAAGCGGATACCCCAGAGCTACCTCTGAGATCCCTTCTTCAAGTACACACACACAGCAAAGGGCAGGACTTTCCCCACCCGCTCTGCACATGAGAGTGAGGTTCGTCGTGTGACAGGCAAACCGATGTTTTCATTCTTAGAGCTGGAATTTAGCCACGTTGAACAGAGAACAACAAGTTGGCGTGGCGTGTTCGTGGTCCTGGCCATACCACCCACTCTGGTGCCATCGCGACCTTAATAGGTGCTCGCAGACACAGACACATGCGCGAAGACGGCACCGGTGTTCACACCTGTCGCACTCATATAGGTCGCACTACTCATTACACACAGAGCGCTCGCCACAACTGAAGCAGAATTCCTTGTTGATCTCGTCAAGGCTCGTGAACGATCACGCGAACTCCGGCCGTCCTCGCAGTGACGTTTAACTCGCCATCGGACGGAGACGGCGCTCACCGCATCGGCCGCTTTCAAATCTTCTTCTGCGGCCCTCTGGAATGCTCTTCTGATATTAGCAAGCCACTGGAGCTATGCACTTTCAAATTCAGATTCAAAACTAATTTCTTTAGAACTGCTTATTGTGTTTAGTTTGCTGTCCTTCCCCCACCCCTCCAATTAGCACGGTTGGCTACGTACGGTGCAAAAGAAGTTCAACACACACACATACCTGACCCTTCAGGTGATCTCGTATGTTATTCTCGATTAGGTGTTTGAAGAGGTTGTACAGCCAGCTGTCACACACACACACACAACAACAATCGTTTAAACCATGGAGTTTGGAAACCTAGGCCCATCATAGGCTGCAGTGTATGGCCCGTGGCCACAATGAGGCCCGACACTTTTAAAAGGCCCGCAGATGACATCAATCAATCGCTGCAAGAATCTCAGCCACACTAATCGGGTACTAGAGGGAGAATTTGTTTGAACTGGCGAGATTAGTATGTGCCTCTGTCGAACTTCTTCCGTGTCGTAGGCAGCCAACCACGCTCAATGGAGGTGCCGGGGGAGGGACGAAGAGAAAAGTGCAGTCACCTGGCCCCGCCGTGGAACTTGATGTCGACGTCGCCGACCTCACTGCTGCAGCCACCGGCGCTGACCGACGGCCTCCCCACGGCATCGCGGGACAGCACCAGCACGGCGGACAGCGACAGCCCGCTCATGCGCATGTCAAACGAGCCGCTGTCCTTCCTGCGTTCATCCAAGTTCAAGTTCATTTATTAGGTATAACCCTGTGAGCCATTCGGTTCTTGAATCGGGTACAACCGCAACAAACAAAAAACAAAAACATGAATAAAAAACATCTTAAAGTGAATATGTGATTAAGTGCAAACAGAAAATCCAGGAAAAGACATCAAAATATTGCAGAAAAAGCACCGTACACCAACGCTGTGTGCAAAAATCCCAGTGGGATGCAAGTCAAACAACAACCACAAGACACGAACACAGTGAGTTGACCCCCATATGGAAGACGCCGTGCCACCCGATTACGCGCAACCCTGCCAAACCGCGCCCTTGCCTCCCCAGTTGCCAGAACATGCTCCCTGAACGAAAGCTCCCTTCACTGCTGTCCGGATATGGAACTACCTCCCTGAACACTGATTCTGGTCTTCAGGCCTTCGAACGCCGAGCACATGGTACATCTGCTAACTTCATCACGCGTCTTGTAGGAGTGAGTCTTTGAGTTGCAGTGAATCAATGATTGTGCCGATTAGATGTACTCGTGTCTGATATGGCTGTTGTTTCACAATTGCACCCAATAAAAAAAAAGATCAGAACCACGGACACCACTGATCCTCGTAGGAACAGGTTGAACTCCACGAGATCAGAACCACGGACAACCACTGATCCTCTTAGGTGCAGGTTGAACTCCACGGGATCAGAACCACGGACAGCCACGGCCATCTCGGTGAGTGAGCGTCTCTGTGCTTGACTCACACGAACAGCGCCTTGTAATGCCAATCCCCGGACAGCGACACCGACGCTCCGCTGAAGCTGAACTTGAGCCCCGAGCCCGGAACGAAACCCAGCGCCGTGCTGGGCATTGTGAAGTCGGTGATGTGCATCCTGACCACACACGGAACACAAAGGATAGATAAAGGTCCCCTGTGCAGCCTCCAGATGGCTTGGAGCAAGTGTGGTTCGCAAACGCCGGCAGGGCGCCAACGGTGGTGGCATGGCCAACATCCCACCCGGCCGCCTTTGTCTCCCCAGCAGAGTTGTTCGCACACTGTACGAGGTTATTCATGTGTATGTCATTTTAATTGCTCTTGTGGTAAATGCTATGCTGGAACACAAAATAAATAAATCATTAAATTCTCACAAACACAACTGCCGGCAGTTGCAGAACATGCTTGGCAACAAGGACATGCAATGACTTGAAAACGTCGAAGTGTTGTGTAGAACACATTACTGCTGGCCGAGACTGATTCGAGAATCTATTGAAATTGAGAGAAATACAAAATCACTTTAACCGCTCTGACAGCTACAGGCTTATTGCAGCCTGGAAGCATATCATTAAGTAATACACCTTGCAATTGCATCACATGCTAATTGACAGTGATTACCTGTCTATAGTTACATAATTACAATAAACGCCCTCTGCTCTCCGCACCTGAGTGGCTCACAATTGTAGTGTCATCTTGCTCTATTTAAGACCGGAATCAGGTGACTCTCTTCACTATTCTGGCAAATCGTCCGCTTGATGCTGGGCAATGTACCTGCCAGCGAAACGTCTCGGTACTCAAGTGGTAAATGTTGTGGCTTTACCCTCCAACACACCGGTGGGCGAAAGTATTAACTAATTGGCAAGTTTGTTTATGTGACAAAGCTTACTGGCTGGCTGTGTCGGGTGGTGGCGGGCTAACGACGCATTTATACTGTCACGATCTAACCCCAATAACCTTTATTATGTATCTACGTACAGTATGTTGAACTTCTTTCGCCCCGTACGTAGCCAACCGTGCTAATCGGAGGTGTAAAAAGGCTGCTACAAGGTCGAAACAATATCTATGTTTTAATTCTCAGAGCTGGAATGTATCATGATGTAGCATCCAGTTTCAGAGCAGAATCAGCGTCACATTTGTGACGACCACCGCTCCGCCCGTGCTTGAGGCCTCATTGGCACCTGGCTGAAACCATCATCTCGCTCCACGCGAGAACCCGGTTAGAACCACGCCTGTCCACATTGCACACAATTAAAAGTGTCGTCGTCGTCGTTGTTGTTCAGGACAAATGGAAGGAACCGGAAAGAGAATGGCCTTGTCGACGACATCATAAGAGATCGGTGCCAGAAAGATGTGGCCACTACTTGAGCACTTTGCCACGACAAGACAGAGAGGAACGGTGGAAACAAATGACGAAATGTTGCAATGGACACCTACTACGGACTATCTGCCCATGGGTCGTGATGGTGATGATAATGATGCTGCCTGTCAGCGTTGCCAGCTCTGACCTCTGACCTCTGAGCCACCAGCCCGCCCCTAATGGAGAATCCTTTACAGGTGACAAGACGAAACATCGTACAGAAACCCTTTTATAGGGGGGGGGGGGAGGGCAGCTTTTCAGAAAGAGGTCAGGGGAATGGGGTGAGCAGTTCTTTAGCTTTAAATATGAAGGAACAATGGACTATAGATTTTACCAGGTAAGGCGCACTGAGCTATGTAACACTTCTTCAGAAGCGACCTGGCGACCACAAACAATAACTCAACCAAAGTGGCTCTTAATGAGTGGGGGGCACCATCCGGGTCCTGGAGTCAATAACCCCCTCGCCCTGCCCCCCCCAAGTGGGTTTGTGATGATAATTTGGGGCAACACAAACCCACACCCACCCGGACAGGGCGTAGTGTGGGTTTGTGATGATAATTTGGGGCAACACAAACCCACACTCACTCTGACAGGGCGTAGTGTGGGTTTGTGATGATAATTTGGGGCAACACAAACCCACACTCACTCTGACAGGGCGTAGTGTGGGTTTGTGATGATAATTTGGGGCAACACAAACCCACACCCACTCTGACAGGGCGTAGTGTGGGTTTGTGATGATAATTTGGGGCAACACAAACCCACACTCACTCTGACAGGGCGTAGTGTGGGTTTGTGATGATCATTTGGGGCAACACAAACCCACACTCACTCTGACAGGGCGTAGTGTGGGTTTGTGATGATAATTTGGGGCAACACAAACCCACACTCACCCGGACAGGGTGTAGTGTGGGTTTGTGATGATAATTTGGGGCAACACAAACCCACACTACACCCGGACAGGGCGTAGCGTGGGTTTGTGATGATAATTTGGGGCAACACAAACCCACACCCACCCGGACAGGGCGTAGTGTGGGTTTGTGATGATAATTTGGGGCAACACAAACCCACACCCACTCTGACAGGGCGTAGCGTGGGTTTGTGATGATAATTTGGGGCAACACAAACCCACACCCACTCTGACAGGGCGTAGTGTGGGTTTGTGATGATAATTTGGGGCAACACAAACCCACACTACACCCGGACAGGGCGTAGTGTGGGTTTGTGATGATAATTTGGGGCAACACAAACCCACACCCACTCTGACAGGGCGTAGTGTGGGTTTGTGATGATAATTTGGGGCAACACAAACCCACACTACACCCGGACAGGGCGCAGTGTGGGTTTGTGATGATAATTTGGGGCAACACAAACCCACACCCACTCTGACAGGGCGTAGTGTGGGTTTGTGATGATAATTTGGGGCAACACAAACCCACACTCACCCGGACAGGGTGTAGTGGATCTCGCCAGAAGAGCCGCTCTGGTCCGGGATCGAGATGCCATGGAGCTTCTGAACCAGGATCCCAACAGCCACGCTCCGACCTGTGAGCGACAGAGACAGAGAGAGTTCCCAACATGGTACACATGGTAGCAGTCAGTGGTGTCGTAACGACATTACAATCAGTGGTGTAGTAACTACATTATCAGTGGTGTAGTAACTACATTATCAGTGGTGTAGTAACTACATTATCAGTGGTGTAGTAATTACATTATCAGTGGTGTAGTAACTACATTATCAGTGGTGTAGTAACTACATTATCAGTGGTGTAGTAACTACATTATCAGTGGTGTAGTAATTACATTATCAGTGGTGTAGTAACTACATTATCAGTGGTGTAGTAACTACATTATCAGTGGCGTAGTAACTACATTATCTATACTATATTATCAGTGGTGTAGTAACTACATTATCAGTGGCGTAGTAACTACATTATCTATACTACATTATCAGTGGTGTAGTAACTACATTATCAGTGGTGTAGTAACTACATTATCAGTGGCGTAGTAACTACATTATCTATACTATATTATCAGTGGTGTAGTAACTACATTATCAGTGGCGTAGTAACTACATTATCTATACTACATTATCAGTGGTGTAGTAACTACATTATCAGTGGTGTAGTAACTACATTATCAGTGGCGTAGTAACTACATTATCTATACTATATTATCAGTGGTGTAGTAACTACATTATCAGTGGCGTAGTAACTACATTATCTATACTATATTATCAGTGGTGTAGTAACTACATTATCAGTGGCGTAGTAACTACATTATCAGTGGTGTAGTAACTATATTATCAGTGGCGTAGTAACTACATTATCAGTGGTGTAGTAACTACATTATCAGTGGTGTAGTAACTACATTATCAGTGGTGTAGTAACTACATTATCAGTGGTGTAGTAATTACATTATCAGTGGTGTAGTAACTACATTATCAGTGGTGTAGTAACTACATTATCAGTGGCGTAGTAACTACATTATCTATACTATATTATCAGTGGTGTAGTAACTACATTATCAGTGGCGTAGTAACTACATTATCTATACTATATTATCAGTGGTGTAGTAACTACATTATCAGTGGCGTAGTAACTACATTATCAGTGGTGTAGTAACTATATTATCAGTGGCGTAGTAACTACATTATCAGTGGTGTAGTAACTACATTATCAGTGGTGTAGTAACTACATTATCAGTGGCGTAGTAACTACATTATCTATACTATATTATCAGTGGTGTAGTAACTACATTATCAGTGGTGTAGTAACTACATTATCAGTGGTGTAGTAACTACATTATCAGTGGTGTAGTAACTACATTATCAGTGGTGTAGTAACTACATTATCAGTGGTATAGTAACTACATTATCAGTGGCATAGTAACTACATTATCAGTGGTGTAGCAACTACATTATCAGTGGCGTATTAACTATATTATCAGTGGCGTAGTAACTACACTATCAGTGGTGTAGTAACTACATTATCAGTGGTGTAGTAACTACATTATCAGTGGCATAGTAACTACATTATCAGTGGCATAGTAACTACATTATCAGTGGCATAGTAACTACATTATCAGTGGTGTAGTAACTACATTATCAGTGGTGTAGTAACTACATTATCAGTGGCATAGTAACTACATTATCAGTGGTGTAGTAACTACATTATCAGTGGTGTAGTAACTACATTATCAGTGGCGTAGTAACTACATTATCAGTGGCATAGTAACTACATTATCAGTGGCATAGTAACTACATTATCAGTGGTGTAGTAACTACATTATCAGTGGCGTAGTAACTACATTATCAGTGGTGTAGTAACTACATTATCAGTGACGTAGTAACTACATTATCAGTGACGTAGTAACTACATTATCAGTGGTGTAGTAACTACATTATCAGTGGTGTAGTAACTACATTATCAGTGGCGTAGTAACTACATTATCAGTGGCATAGTAACTACATTATCAGTGGTGTAGTAACTACATTATCAGTGGTGTAGTAACTACATTATCAGTGGCGTAGTAACTACATTATCAGTGGGGTAGTAACTACATTATCAGTGGCGTAGTAACTATATTATCAGTGGTGTAGTAACTATATTATCAGTGGTGTAGTAACTACATTATCAGTGGCGTAGTAACTACATTATCAGTGGTGTAGTAACTACATTATCAGTGGTGTAGTAACTACATTATCAGTGTCGTAGTAACTACATTATCAGTGGTATAGTAACTACATTATCAGTGGTGTAGTAACTACATTATCAGTGGCGTAGTAACTATATTATCAGTGGTGTAGTAACTACATTATCAGTGGTGTAGTAACTACATTATCAGTGGTGTAGTAACTACATTATCAGTGGTGTAGTAACTACATTATCAGTGGTGCAGTAACTACATTATCAGTGGCGTAGTAACTACATTATCTATACTATATTATCAGTGGTGTAGTAACTACATTATCAGTGGCGTAGTAACTACATTATCAGTGGCGTAGTAACTACATTATCAGCTCAGGGGATGCATCAATCAGTCAGGTGAGGCCCCAGTATTTGATTCGTCTCCTGGCATCACCTCGAGGCTGCTCTAGATCGCAGCTCCTCTTGCCCGAATCCCATCGTCGTCGTTGTGACCCTCACGGCCTCGAACATCTAACGCTGCAGGGGCCCCGCTCCGTCTTCGCTAAATGTGTAGTGACATAAGAAGGGAGGGGCTGCTGGGGGCTCTGGGATCCCAGGCGAGTCCAGACGCTTAAGCCTCTGGGCGCCAGGCGCTGGGTTCCCAGGGGGTCCAGACGCTTAAGCCTCTGGGCGCCAGGCGCTGGGTTCCCAGGGGGTCCAGACGCTTAAGCCTCTGGGCGCCAGGCGCTGGGTTCCCAGGGGGTCCAGACGCTTAAGCCTCTGGGCGCCAGGCGCTGGGTTCCCAGGGGGTCCAGACGCTTAAGCCTCTGGGCGCCAGGCGCTGGGTTCCCAGGGGGTCCAGACGCTTAAGCCTCTGGGCGCCAGGCGCTGGGTTCCCAGGCGAGTCCAGACGCTTAAGCCTCTGGGCGCCAGGCGCTGAGTTCCCAGGGGGTCCAGACGCTTAAGCCTCTGGGCGCCAGGCGCTGAGTTCCCAGGGGGTCCAGACGCTTAAGCCTCTGGGCGCCAGGCGCTGGGTTCCCAGGGGGTCCAGACGCTTAAGCCTCTGGGCGCCAGGCGTTGAGTTCCCAGGCGCTTAATCCCCTGGGCGCCGCCAATGGGGGGGGGGGGGGCTGTGTGTGCTCTGTGGGATGTCTGGTGGCGCACACGGCCCCACCCCTCGTTGGACCAGGCATAAAAGGAGAGCTCCCTGGACTATCGGGGCCCAGTTGTAACTCAAGACCCAAGACCCACGACCAGCCATCTGAAGACCCTGGGATGCTGTGAGAGCCAGCGCTGGGACTCTGGAACTCCCGACTCTACGACCTTGTGAGGGCGAGCGTAGCCAGAGTAGAGTATCTAGGCTGTGTAGCTAGGCTGTGTACCTAGGCTGTAACAGAGTATCAGGACTGTTGGAGTGTTGTATTGTAATAAAGAAGTTACATCTACAAGTGTCTCCGGAACCCGTTACACATGCAACCGCCACAGCTCCGCAGAAGTTGTATCTCTTTGCAATGTAATTGACGCGTATCTCATGAATACATATCCCTTTAACGGAGTTCTATAGTCCAATGTTCCTTCAGTCAAGTTGCTGTCATTCAAAGCAAGTAACGCTGTATTGACGTTTTTTCGCGGTTAAAACTCTACCTTGTCACTTCCAATAACACATCTCTAGCTACGCAAAAGTTACGCTCACACACACAAAGTAGCACATGCATGTTGATCAATAATATCCTCTTCACAACATTTGTGTTTTCTTCAAAATAAACAAATCCCATCACGGCGGTCCTCAAGGGGGCCTCCGACTCGCCACGTTGGCCACCAGTGGTGAGATGAGGGGGGGCACCCCCCCCCCACGCTCGTAACGTCACTGGTGCCAGCTCTCCAACACGTGATGCACGTGGCAGGTGAGGGGATGTCGCCAACCTGTACAGCAGCATGCATCCCGCACCCTGGCCACGAGTCAGACTCACCGTAGTCAAGTCCGGGTACGGTGAGTCTCACCATGAACCCAGCGGTGTCGGGGCTGCCGGCCTGAACTCTGCTCGGCACCGCCAGGCAGAGACACAGCAGCAGCAGCAGCAGAGGCACCAGGCGCAGAGGCATGGTGACGGAGGGAGGTGGTGGTGATACCGTGTCTACCTGTGTAACACCTGGTCTGCCTGTACAACACCTGCTCTGCCTGTACAACACCCGGTCTGCCTGTGCAACACCCGGTCTGCCTGTGCAACACCTGCTCTGCCTGTGTAATACCTGCTCTGCCTGTACAACACCTGGTCTGCCTGTGCAACACCTGGTCTACCTGTGCGCTGCTGATGTCTTCCTGGGTCTACTACTGTGCCGCCACGCCACGCCTCGCTGCGTAACGAGGAAGTGTTTTCAGATGTCTCGAAATAAACATCCCGGCGAGCTGGGGGGCCGGGGAATTCCCGGTTCGGCTGCAAATTCAAACACACGCACACACACACACCTCCCACAGAGACACACACACACACCTCCCACAGAGACACACACACACACCTCCCACATAGACACACACACACACACCTCCCACAGAGACACACACACACACCTCCCACATAGACACACACACACACCTACCTCCGACAGAAACACACACACACCTCCCACATAGACACACACACACCTCCCACATAGAGACACACACACACACCTACCTCCCACATAGACACACACACACACACACCTACCTCCCACATAGACACACACACCAATAAACGCATATACATACACGCAAACACATACACACCCACACCACACACACACACCACACACGCACACATATATAATACCAACACACCCACACCACACACATATATATAATACCAACACACCCACACCACACACACACACCACACACACACACATATATAATACCAAGACACCCACACCACACACACACACCACACACACACACATATATAATACCAACACACCCACACCACACACATATATATAATACCAACACACTCACACCACACACACACACATCAACACACACCACACACACACACCACACACACACACCTCCCAGGCAGGCGTCATACGTGATATCGGCAAAGGCGTTCTATGCACGGGCTCTCAGTGCGGTTGCCACCTGTCCCGGTTTGCCCGGAATGGTCCTCATGTTGTTGACGAGGCGTCTTGGATGATCTCCGGCAGCCACCCCAAGGACATGAGAGGTCCGGGATTGTTTCAATTTTGTGTAACATTACTAGCACTGGCTTGGCCGAGCTGCGTTGGATTGCTCAAAGAACACAGTGAAACTTCGCGCTCGTGACGAACAAAGCCCTCCACACAACTGAACCACAGCGCCTCGCCACTGACCTCGTCAAGGTCGCATCGCGCAGCCATCCTCACAGTAGCACACGTCAATAATGTCATCTCACGTATAATTCATCTTTCTCATTCCCATGCTGATCTCTGTAACTCTTCCCTCATCTCACTAACATCCGTCTCGTCTGCATCTTTCCCCATCTCTTGTGGAGTGCACATTGACAAGGGTGGGGGGGGGGGTCCCAGCACCACGATGACTCCCCCCCCCCCACGTTGGCGACTCAGCGGCGGCCTTCGCGGCTTCCCGGAGGGGCGCGGGTGAGAGTCGCCACGTGGCCTGCGGTGTGCCCGTGGAGGGAGAAGTTCCATTTGGGAAACTTGGAAGTCCCCCCCCCCAACCAACCCCCCTCCCGCCCCACCAACCCCCCCCCCCAACCAACCCCCCTACCGCCCCATCCCCGGGGTGTCGCAATCGAAAGGTTGGGGGGAGGGGCGGGGGTTGACTCAGCCCATCATCCTTCCGGGGGTTGATAAAATAAGTACCGCTTTGTGAAGGTCGAAACAATTTTTTTCTATTTTACCGGGTAAGGCCCACAAATGAGAGCTCATTGAAGTGGCTCGTCACGTGGAAGTTTACAGCAGCGGCCAAATGCTCTCAACGTGTGGTGATGTTGTTTAGAAACGTGGAGGGGGAAACCGGAGGCCCCAGAGACGAATCCACGCGACCACGGGGAGAGAGACACGCAGACTCGAAATACACAGCAGCAGCAGCAGGCGTCAGGGTCGGGATCGAACCCACGACCTCCTGCACACCAGGCGAGGTAGTCAACATCTCCTCGCCACCGCGTCATGTAATTACTCTCTCTCTGCTGAGAAGAAGGGTACGTACCCAATAAAGAATCTACGGTGTGAGTTTCCCGACGCGACGCGACACCAATGTTCTGCTGTAAGTTGCGCAATATCTCTGTGAGTGTATCCCCACAACGAGTCGCCGTGTCGGCTCCTAGTGGCGATGTTTACACACCGCACCAGGTACTCATTTGAGGCTGAGTCGACCTAGGGGAGGCCCAGGACCGGTTCAGATAATCGTCACTGGTGTTGGCCGTGAGCGGGAATCGAACTCGGGTCGCCGGGTTCATAGCGCAGCGCGCTAACCGCTCCACTATTGCTCCCCACAGAGTGTCACACACACACACAGTGTCTCACACACACAGAGTGTCACACACAGAGTGTCACACACACACACACACAGAGTGTCACACACACACACAGTGTCTCACACACACAGAGTGACACACACAGTCACACACACACACACAGAGTGTGTCACCGTAATCCAAGCCGCCTTGCGAGATGCGCAGCTGAATGCCCGGAGCGGCGCCCCACGCCCTCGCCACGAGGAAGACTGCGGCCACGGCCACGCACGACGCCACCGCCTCCATGGCTCAGTTCGACTCCGGGCAGGTGCCACCACCCACCGCTGATCGCCGGTCGCGATGGAACCCCGGGGGGGGGGGGGGGCTAGGCCCAAAGGGGGAAGCGAAGATTGGCGCAGCACCGGAGGAAGTGGATGGCACCAGGCTCGAAGTGAAATAAATCATCATTAGTAATAAATAATAATTAGTATTAGATAATAATCTGTAATAAGTAAAATTAGTAATAAATTATAATTAGTATTAGATAACAATTAGTATTAGATAATAATCGGTAATAAATAATAATTAGTATTAGATAATAATTAGTAATACATAATAATTAATAATTAATTATATTTAGTAATGAATACTTAGTAATAAATAAGTAGTGATAAATAATCCTTAGTAATAATTGTATTCGCCCATTGGGAAAAGCCAAAAATCCCATTCACCGATTGTGCTGTTGATTTTGTTTGAGTGGAGATGGTGGGGAGGGGGGGAGCGGTGGCGCAGTGGTTAGCGCGCTGCGCTCCGAAGCTACGAACCCGACCGCGTTCGATCGATCCCCGCTCACGCCCAACAACGGTGGCGAACATTTGAACCGGTTCTGGGCCTCTCCTAGGTCGACTCGGCCTTAAGTGAGTACCTGGTGCGGTGTGTAAATAGCATTACTGGGGAGACAAAGGCGGCCGGGCGTGGTGCTGGCCACCCGCCCCCTCGTGTGCCGTGCCGACCTTCTAAGGCGCTCGTCAACAGCACTTGCCCCAGCAGTCTGTTAAGGCTACACGGGGGATCTTTGGTGGGTGGTGGGGGGGGGTCACCACCCAGGTTGCTCAGCGGTTCGCAATCACAAGGTCGCGAGTTCAAATCCTACCGGTTGGGGGTGGGGGGGACTTGACTCAGCCCATCATCCTAGTTGGGTCGATAAATCGAGTACCACTTCGTGAGGAGGCGAGCAGTGTTTGCCGTATGGATAGACTTGCTCCCGACCCCGCCATTTGTTCAGAAGAGCCACACCCTGTTGTTTGGCAGTCTCCTGCCCCGAGTAGAGGACTGTCCACTCCTCATGGTGGCAGGAGCCAGAGCCGGTCCACACGGACACAAAGTCTGTTGAGGCCATGCGGGGTGATCTTTGTCTTGGGGTTGCGCGAGGCAGCCTGGCGGGGTGGCTCCGGCCACACCACCCCCTGGCAGCGCCCCGGACTCCGTTGGTTCCATTCGTCAAACCACGCGCACTTGCCCCGGCAGCGTACGCAGGCTACGCCGCGCGGGGGCACCTTTGTGGGGTTGCGCATCAAAGAACAAAGGAGGCGCGCACCAATCGGGCAGATAATACAGTTTACATTTATTCACGTTCCTTTTCTTTAAAACCTACAAAGTTGTTACCCCCAACGTACATATATATAGTTTCTTTTAAAGTTTATTATTCACAAAATAGGCTATGGCATTTTTTAAAAAAGTTGCTCTGTTTGCATTTTGTCGCTCGCCGCCCCCCCCCCCCCCCCGGCTCAGCCCCCCCCGGGCTCACTCCGTTCAGGCAACGACTCAGCGAGTATTTTTTTATTTCCCGGCCTCCCCACCCCCGGAGTGGGGGGCAGGGAGGGGGGGCGCACGGCAGGGTGAGAGGACACCGTGGGTGCGATTAAGACCTTTCTTTTTTTCTCGCCAGTAAATTGGTTTACAAGATCATCAATCGGCGGTTGCATGCACTGCAGTAAAGTATGGGTACCCCCCCTCCCTTCTCCCCCCCTCCCCCGCCACAACCTCTCCCGAGATCATCTGAAAGAGTAGGCCAAACACACATTCTTACAGAGGATCGGGGGGGGGGGGGTGAGGGGTGTGGTGGTCCCCTAAGAGGGCAGGAGTCTACCCCCGTAGCGATTGGCACGAGCGAGGCGTTGCGGGCACCCCGTCTGGAACCCTCTTGGCGGGTCTCACGCGCGCTGCGCGTCGAACACAGGAACTCAAAGTCGGTAGACGTCATTGCTCCCATTTCGTTGTTACAACAACAGCAGAGGTGGTGGTGGGGGAGGGAGGGGGGAAGAAAACTGAAGGTACGAAGTGTAAATTAAATTAAAATAAATTTAACGCAAAAAAGAGCAAAGAGAAGTTATGATGCTTTTGGAGTCATAAATAGTGGCGACGGCCATCTCGACACCAGCTTATTGTAGTGCACAAACACCGAGCTTCGTGCCGCGCGTTCATTCCCAGGCATTATTATTATGGCTCCGCTTCTACCATCGCACACTCTCACCCTGACCCTGGCCTGGTCCTGGTTGACCATGGCCTGACCCTGGTTGACCCCGGCCTGGTTGACCACGGCCTGACTGGTTGACCCCGGCCTGGTTGACCCCGGCCTGACCCTGGTTGACCCCGGCCTGACCCCGGCTTGACCCTGGTTGACCCCGGCCTGGTTAACCCCGGCTTGACCCTGGTTAACCCAGCCTGAACCTGATCTGACCTTACCTGGCCAACCCCAGCCTGACCCCAACCTTACCCTGGTTAATCCCAGCCTGACCCCAGCCTGACCCCAGCCTGACCCCTGCCTGACCCCTGCCTGACCCCTGCCTGACCCCTCCCTTCCCCAGTCGCTCGTCAGACCGTGGCTGGCCCTGGTGGATGACCCCCGGGGTTGCCGTGATGTTTCAAGGCACAACACAGAGCGAGAGGGCTTGTGCACCGTTCCACGTTACTGCGTCCGTTCCGTAACCCGTCGGTTATCGACGGGGGGGAGGGGGGGTGGTTGGTTGCGTTAATAAAAAAAAGTTTAGAAAAAAATACCAACATGAAAGTAGAGGCGATGGTGTATATGCAGATTATATATAAACGGGATGCGTCGATTAAACAATTATTACACACGCACGCGCACACACACATATTATATATATCTACACGGGTGGGCAGACGGGCCAATCAGTCGCATCACAGAGCAAAAGCCAATCACAGTGCGCCGTGCCGGAGAGCGTGGGGGAGCAGCAACATCGCCGCTAATTCTCATTAGCCACTTCACCATTTTTTCTATATCAACCCCCCCCCCCCCCGTTTATCTTTTTAATTATTTTTTTTACAATAAACACACGAAGTGGGGGTGGGGAGGAGGGGTAGTGGGAGGGGTGGCGGTGGGGGGGGGCTCGCGGAGATGGACAGGGGCCAGGTGACGGACGTGCCAGGAGTAGTGATGGCAAGTGACCATGGGGGGGGGCGGAGTAGTATATTGGTTGGTGGGGGGCATGCCTGGGAGGTCAAGGGTGGGAGGTCAAGGGTGAGAGGTCAAGGGTGGGAGGATGCACAAAGGGAAGGGATCCTCGTGTGTGAAGGACTTTGCAGTGGAATGGGAGATATGTAAATAGTGAAATCAACAATCATCATCATCATCATCAAAGGCACGGACTCGGTAAGACAGAGAAGAGCGGCAGGGCGGGGGAGGAGATGATCCCCTCGATGCTGCGGAGGTCAAAGTGGTGGCGTTCGCCCCCTCCCCACTCACACACACCCGCCGCCCACCCCCCATATCCCCCCCCCCCCCACGGTATCCCCCCCCCCCCCATCGCTGCGGGCCGGAGTGAGACGACCAGTCTTGAGAATCGAGACGTTGCCCCGGGGAGGGAGAGGAGGAGGAGGAGCGGTGGCAGCGGCTTGCCGCGCGGGCGTCAGTGAGACTTCTCAAACGTCTCCTTGGGGATGAGCGTCTGGAAGGGGAAGTCCCACAGCTTGCTCGTGATGCCAAAGCCTGCTCGCCGGACACACGGAGACACACGGGGGCACGCCACCCAGCCCGCCACACACACACACACACACGTTTTTATTCTATTTCAATAAGAGCCCGGGACAGAGCACAAACCGCGACGCAGGCAGGGGCGGTACGGAAACTCTGCGGACAGAAGTTCCGAAACGCCGTGTGCCTAGGTCTAAAGGAGGGAGGGGGGATTGGGCTCGCTGCCCCACACACGTGGGGACCACCACGAGCGGGGGGTTGTGTGTACTGTTCTGTGGGGAGGGGAAGATAAAGGGGGAAGAACTTGAACTAAACTGTTTCCATTTTACCAGGTAAGGCTCACTGAACTATGTAACTCTTTTTTTTCAGAAGCGAACTGGCTATCACAAATTATAGCCCAAATGAAGCGGCTTATCACGTGGAAATTTATAGTGGCCAAAAACTCTAAACCGCGTGATGTTCATTCTAAATGTGGAGGGGGAAACCCGGAGGATCCACGCGACCACAGAGAGAACCATGCAAACTCCAAATATACAGCAGCAGGCGTCCGGGAATGGATGGAACCCACGACCTCCTGTATGCCAAATGAGGTTGTTCACATCTCCTAGCCACCGCAGACCAAGCTCTGTGCTCCTGGGTCTGGAGGAGGGAGGGGATTGGGTTCACTGCCTCACCCAAGTGGGGACCCCCCCACCACGAGTGGGGGGTTGTGTTTTACTGTTCTGTGGGGAGGGGACGGTAAGGGAGCAAGAACTGAACCCTCTCCCCCGTTCCGAGACAACTCCAATTGACTTAGAGAGGCGCAGCAGCAGCAGCAGCAGCCACAGCTACAGCAGCAACAGCAGCAGCAGCAACAGCAGCTAGAGCAGCAGCTACAGCAGCTACAGCAGCAGCAGCAGCAACAGCAGCTAGAACAGCAGCTACAACAGCTACAGCAGCAACAGCAGCAGCAGCAGCAACAGCAGCTAGAGCAGCAGCTACAGCAGCTACAGCAGCAGCAGCAGCAACAGCAGCTACAGCAGCAGCAGCTACAGCAGCTACAGCAGCTACAGCAGCAGCAGCAGCGCCGCTGTTTTTAACGACGTCGTGACTCGCCGCAGAGAACCGCAGCCGCACGACCGCCGCTGTCACCCGACGGTAGCCGGCGACGAGCTGTGCCACACGCAGCCCTCCCGCACGGCCTTGCCGGGGAGCCTCGCTACCGATACAGTTATTTCATTTCAGATGTTCTTCTGGTTCCGTTGCGACGACGTACACGTACGTCGTCGCAACTCTGCGCGAGGGCGGTCTTGCCGCCACCCTCCACCCCAAGGGGTCACACATGGCGGTGTCGCCGCGACCTGCGACCTACCGAGCTTCTGGTGCTCGAAGTGGTGCTTGACGTGGTAGGCCTTGAGGTGGTAGAGGTAGGTGCCGCGGCGCGGCGCTCCGTAGTGCAGGTAGTAGTGCGTCAGGTCGTAGATCACGTAGCCCGCCAGGCCGCCCACCATCAGCGAGCCCGTGACGGCGCTCGGCAGCGCCAGGCGGAAGCCGATGTAGAAGAGCGCCACGAAGAGGGACGCCGGCAGCGGGGGGAAGACGAGGCGGGAGCCGTCGAACGGGGACTGTGCAGCCGGAGAGGGGGAGAGGTGAGGGGGAGAGGTCGGTGAGGCAGGTGAGGTTGGAGGGGCAGGTGAGGGTGGAGAGGCAGGTGAGGGTGGAGAGGTGAGGGGGGAGGTGGAGAGGCAGGTGAGGATGGAGAGGCAGGTGAGGGTGGAGAGATAGGAGATGGAGCAGAGATCGGTGAGGAGAGGGGGGGGGGGGGGTCATGGTCGCTCACCTTGTGGTGCTGCCCGTGCAGCAGGAAGTGCAGCGTGATGAGGTAGTAGTTGTTGGCGGGCGGCGTCATGTGGAAGAGGAAGCGGTGGAGGCTGTACTCCACAAAGGACCAGATGAACATGCCCAGGAGGAAGAGGAAGGGGAACCACTCCTGCCCCACGGTCACGCTCACGCCTACAAAGACAAACACGCAAAGATCACCATCACGGCCACCACCGCCACCGCCACCGCCACCACCACCGCCACCACCGTGTAGCCTTAACGGAATGTTGGGGCAAGTGTTGTTAGCGAGTAGCACCTATGAAGGCCGGCACGGTGCACGAGGGGGAGGGGTGGCCAGCACCACGCCCGGCCGGCTTTGCCTCGCGCGCCACGGTGGCGATGAGTTGTTAACTACCTCGCCTGGTGTACAGGAGGTCGTGGGTTCGATTCCGACCTTGACACATGCTGTATATTTGGAGTGTGCATGTTATCCCCGTGGTTGCGTGGATTTTTCTCCGGGTTCTCTACTTTTTCCCCTCCACATTTAGACTCGACATCATGCGTTTAGAGTGTTTGGCCACTGCTTTTTGCAGCCAAAATAAAGGTGATAGGCTTTCTTAAACGTAGTGGTTATAGTGCGCTTTGTGATGCAAAACTCACTTCACCACAAGCAGAGCAGAAGTGATCTGCTTTGTTCACACAAGTACGAGGCATCTCTGCTCACTTTGGCTAAACAGAAATGTGTCCCTTTGCAAAATCAAACACTGACAAATAAGAGAGCACGACACTGTCTGATTTCTAGAGCTGACATGGGGCAATTTGTTCAGCAGAGGGATGTAATTCATATCATGGATGATGCAATACCAGGTTCAGGTTGCATCATTCATTGTTGTGCTCAAAAAGCAGGTACTGTCCAAGCCCAGTCATAGATATATTCACAGATCCAGTCCAATATGTATTTAGTCATTTCTGGTTTAAGCTGAGATCCCTTCCCGTTACAACTCGCTTATCCTCCGCTATTCCCAAGTCAAGGGTCGTATATACTGACCCAGGAGCGTATCTTGAAGGCTAGAGCCAGTCAACAATTTAAAGCATCATTTTCATTCTGAGTGGCCCAGAATGACTAAAGTTGGACTACATTTTTTTCGGAAGCATTTTGGCTGTAGACCTGTGTAACCATACTTGAGCTGGACTCTCGCCTGGATGAGGAAACTGCTTGGGCAAGTGCACGGGCGTGCATGTTGGCGTGCATGTTGGCGTGCGTGGGCGCGTGCGTGGGCGCGTGCGTAGGCACGAGCGTGGGTGAGCGTGGGCACGTGCGTAGGCACAAGCGTGGGTGAGCGTGGGCGCGTGCGTGGGCGCGTGCGTGGGCACGAGCGTGGGTGAGCGTGGGCACGTGCGTGCGCAGGTGCGTGGGCACGTGTGTGGGCACGTGTGTGGGCACGTGCGTGGGCGCGTGAACGGTGCACTCACTGGTCAGCAGCGGAGGGTGCAGGGCCGTGTCGCCACGTGCCAACTCGCGGTTGCACCAAACGCTCCACAGCAGCACCACCGGCAGCCACACGCTCGGCACCACGTACCTGGACACACGGCGCAGTGAGGCGGTGTGAGACACGCGCAACTACGACAACGCACTGATAACCGTGGTGAGAGCAGGCGGCAGGGCGAGGCACGCCGGTGACGTTCTGGCCTTGGGCCGCCAGCAAGGCAACTCTCTTGGCGCTGGGTTTCTTATCGTCAAGTTTCGGGCAACCTTGATTCAATTTGCTGGTCTTCTCTGCCAGTATTCTTGATGCTGTGGCGAGATGTGAACTACCTCGCCTGGTATACAGGAGGTCGTGGGTTCGATCCCCACCCTGACGCTTGCATGTTGTATGTTCTCCCCCTGGTCGCCAGTGCCGGATTATCCTCGTAGCACAAGTAGCTACGTATGCTACGGACCCCACACTTTCAAGAGCCCCGCGCGAAATGCTTTCGAGCTAGCAATTCCGGTTCAATGATTCTGCACTTGCTCTATTACTATAGTACTATGCTGCCTTAAATTTTACAATCGACTGTGTATTTAAGGTTAGCGATGTGTCGTATTATCTGGCTGTATAGCAAATGTAAAAATACAATTACTTTACTTTGCAAGTAAAATTTTTGTATTTTAATATTTACGTGTTTTGTTTTTATTTAGGGCCCCTTTATAACATCATGCTACAGGCCCCGCCACGAGCTTCATCCAGCACTGCTGGTCACGGGGATCTTTCACCGGGTCTTCCGTTTTGTCCCCCCACATTTATAATCAACGTGCATCTAGAGTATTTGCCTGCTGTACATTTCCCCATGTAGATAAGCCACCACTGTGTCGAGCTTCCATTTGTGATATCCAGGTTGCTTCTGGATATCACAAATATCTATGCAGCTCAGTAGGCCTTACCTGGTAAAATAAAAAATGTTTAAAAAAATATTTTTGGGTTTTATCAGCTGTCATCGCCATTGTCTGTGCTCCCCCTCCCCGACCCACGTCCCCCCACTCACCACGAGGTCTTGGTCCAAGACTCGACGAGGTCAGAGCCGAAGAGGCGGATGTGCCGGTCCACCGGCTGGTGCACCCACTCGTCGTACTTCTCCCGGAGGTGCCCCACCTGCCACAGCAACGGCTTGCTCCAGTCCACCAGGTCCTGCCGGGAACACGACAATGACACAAAGCTCGCCCAACTGCACGCTCACCCGCTCGACCATTCGTCCACTCGCTCGCTCACAGGCCCGCTCGCTCACCCGCTCACCCAGTCTCTCACAGGCCCGCTCGCTCACCCGCTCACCCGCTCTCTCACAGGCCCGCTCGCTCACCCGCTCACCCGCTCTCTCACAGGCCCGCTCGCTCACCCGCTCACCCGCTCTCTCACAGGCCCGCTCGCTCACCCGCTCTCTCACAGGCCCGCTCGCTCACCCGCTCTCTCACAGGCCCGCCCGCTCACCCGCTCTCTCACAGGCCCGCCCGCTCACCCGCTCTCTCACAGGCCCGCCCGCTCACCCGCTCTCTCACAGGCCCGCCCGCTCACCCGCTCTCTCACAGGCCCGCCCGCTCACCCGCTCACCCGCTCTCTCACAGGCCCGCCCGCTCACCCGCTCACCCGCTCTCTCACAGGCCCGCCCGCTCACCCGCTCACCCGCTCTCTCACAGGCCCGCCCGCTCACCCGCTCACCCGCTCTCTCACAGGCCCCGCCCGCTCACCCGCTCACCCGCTCCTCTCACAGGCCCGCTCGCTCACCCGCTACACCCGCTCTCTCACAGGCCCGCTCGCTCACCCGCTCACCCGCTCTCTCACAGGCCCGCTCCGCTCACCCGCTCACGCCGCTCTCTCACAGGCCCGCTCGCTCACCCGCTCACCCGCTCTCTCACAGGCCCAGCTCGCTCACCCCGCTCACCCGCTCTCTCACAGCGCCCGCTCGCCCCCTCACCCGCTCACCCGCTCTCTCACAGGCCCGCTCGCTCACCCGCTCACCCGCTCTCTCACAGGCCCGCTCGCTCACCCGCTCACCCGCTCTCTCACAGGCCCGCTCGCTCACCCGCTCACCCGCTCTCTCACAGGCCCGCTCGCCACCGCTCGCTCAAGGCCCGCCGCTCACCCGCTCTCTCACAGGCCCGCTCGCTCGACCCGCTCTCTCACAGGCCCGCTCTCTCACAGGCCCGCTCTCTCACAGGCCCGCTCTCTCACAGGCCCGCTCTCTCACAGGCCCGCTCTCTCACAGGCCCCGCTCTCTCACAGGCCCGCTCTCTCACAGGCCCGCTCTCTCACAGGCCCGCTCTCTCACGGCCCGCTCTCTCACAGGCCCGCTCTCGCACAGGCCCGCTCTCTCACAGGCCCGCTCTCTCACAGGCCCGCTCTCTCACAGGCCCGCTCTCTCACAGGCCCGCTCTCTCACAGGCCCGCTCTCTCACAGGCCCGCTCTCTCACAGGCCCGCTCTCTCACAGGCCCGCTCTCTCACAGGCCCGCTCTCTCACAGGCCCGCTCTCTCACAGGCCCGCTCTCTCACAGGCCCGCTCGCTCACCCGCTCTCTCACAGGCCCGCTCGCTCACCCGCTCTCTCACAGGCCCGCTCGCTCACCGCTCTCTCACAGGCCCGCTCGCTCACCCCGCTCTCTCACAGGCCCGCTCGCCACCCGCTCTCCACAGGCCCCGCTCGCTCACCCGCTCTCTCACAGGCCCGCTCGCTCACCCGCCTCTCTCACAGGCCCCGCTCGCTCACCCGCTCTCTCACAGGCCCGCTCGCTACCCGCTCTCTCACAGGCCCGCTCGCTCACCCGCTCTCTCACAGGCCCGCTCGCTCACCCGCTCTCTCACAGGCCCGCTCGCTCACCCGCTCTCTCACAGGCCCGCTCGCTCACCCGCTCTCTCACAGGCCCGCTCGCTCACCCGCTCTCTCACAGGCCCGCTCGCTCACCCGCTCTCTCACAGGCCCGCTCGCTCACCCGCTCTCTCACAGGCCCGCTCGCTCACCCGCTCTCTCACAGGCCCGCTCGCTCACCCGCTCTCTCACAGGCCCGCTCGCTCACCCGCTCTCTCACAGGCCCGCTCGCTCACCCGCTCTCTCACAGGCCCGCTCGCTCACCCGCTCTCTCACAGGCCCGCTCGCTCACCCGCTCTCTCACAGGCCCGCTCGCTCACCCGCTCTCTCACAGGCCCGCTCGCTCACCCGCTCTCTCACAGGCCCGCTCGCTCACCCGCTCTCTCACAGGCCCGCTCGCTCACCCGCTCTCTCACAGGCCCGCTCGCTCACCCGCTCTCTCACAGGCCCGCTCGCCCACTCACCCACTCTCTCACAGGCCCGCTCGCTCGCCCACTCTCTCACAGGCCCGCTCGCTCACCCGCTCTCTCACAGGCCCGCTCGCTCACCCGCTCTCTCACAGGCCCGCTCGCTCACCCGCTCTCTCACAGGCCCGCTCGCTCACCCACTCTCTCACAGGCCCGCTCGCTCACCCACTCTCTCACAGGCCCGCTCGCTCACCTGCTCTCTCACCCGCTCTCTCACAGGCCCGCTCGCTCACCCGCTCTCTCACCGGCCCGCCCACTCGCGTGCGCCAGGCACTTGGCCCAAGCCACCAAAGGCCCTGGATTGGTCAGGGCAGTCTCGCCGTCGTTTCAGAAAGGGCACGACTATTTTTACCATCACAAAATTATCCCCTCACTAATTACACCATGGTAAATGGCCGCCTCACTGATTTCACCACCGTAAAAATCCCTGCCCCAACAAGGACGCCTTGAATCACCTTAATTTTAACCGTAAAAGGTCATCAGGGTTTGATGCACGCATAAAGACAAAGATCCCCCGTGTAGCATTAACAGACTGTAGGGACAAGTTCTGTTAGTGAGTAACACCTATGAAGGTTGGCACGGCACACGAGGGTGGGTGGCCAGTACCACGCCCGGCCGCCTTTGTCTCCCCAATGGCGACGTTCACACACCGCACCAGGTACTCATTTGAGGCCGAGTCGACCTATGGGGGAGGCCTAGGACCGATTCAGATAACCGTCGCTGGTGTCGGTGCCCGTGAGCGGGCATCGAACCCGGATCGCCGGGTTCGTAGCGCAGGTGTACACATACACACACGCACACGCGCACGGGCGTGCACGCGCCCGCCGTGAGTTGACACGCGGGCGGTCTCATTGGGGGGCCCGGGGACATGGGACAGCTGCGAGGGCCTCGAGTTCAAATCCCCGCCGGGGTTGACCTCTCAACAAAAGATGGGACGACGTTGATCGGGCGAACGTCGGGACGTTGCAATGTTTACAGCACCGGTTTGGCCCCAAAAGCGTCGTCACTTCGGAGTCACTGACATAAAGCACCGCCAGCGGGAGTTGCTGCATGCGGATCGCTGGGGCCCGGGGGGGAGGGGCAATATGGGGGGGGGGAGGTCAGGTGAGGGGGGAGGGGGTGGTTCGGTATGGGGGGCTGCCCTCCTTTACGCTGGGGGCGTCTCGGAGCGCCTTGCGTCAAATCTCCAGCATGCGGCAGCGGCCCCTGTGGGGCACGAGGTGCCTCAAGCACCTGGTCTGCTAGCGGCCACATTGGTCTGACAGTACCGGGGGGGTGGGTGGGGGCGGCAATGATTACTCCGTGGTCTCGCCTCGGGGAGCGATGATGCGTGCTCCGCGTGTTGGATTCCCAATTGCGTGACACGTGACCTCTGGCTCGCGCACAGCAGGGGGCAGCACCGCCACGCCACCTGCTGCAGAGCAACGCTCGTCCCACGATCGGCAAACCAAAATCTCACCACGTTGTTTGGAAGGTCACCTCGCAGTGACAGCTGTCCCTTGATATGCCCCCCCCCTGCCCCCCACCACCCCCATCTCTACATGTTGTGAAACGCGGCGTGCGGTCTGGCACTGCGACTCGTGCGAGCGCCGCACGAGACGGAGTGCCAGACCGCACGCACACGCTACAGTTTGTGATGATTAATCTCTCTTTACAAGTTAACTGCCGGCCCTTGCGGTCACAAATTACGTCAGCGGCCCAGCTTTCGCGCACATCAAAGAGGGTCGTCCACGTTAGGGCGGCCATCTACCTCGGTGCGAAACGTTGGTCCGTGACCCCCCCACCGCACCAAGTCACCCCGACAGCCAGCTCTCGCGCTGCCGTTTCATCGTGGAGCGCTGCGAGACTTCTTCCTCTTACACAACCGCCGAGACCGGCAGCCACGGGCGACACGGACGGTGATCACCAGAAGCCACAAAGACATTGCCCGATGCCTCCCCCCCCCCACCACTCCCTACTCCATAAAATGTGTCCAGAGGTCACTCTGCACAACGGAGGTCAGAATGTTCATTGAGACTGCGGGAGGAATCCGATGAGCTGTGAAGCTCTTTAGTCGCAGGGGCCGGCGAACTGGTTGCACGACAACGAGGAGGGAGTTGATCGAGGAGGAGGAGGAAACTGGCAGGGACTGGACGAGTGAGTGAGCGGGCGGGCAGGCGGGCGGGCAGGCGGGCGGGCAGGCGGAAGTGGAGGCGAGCGAGTGGCCGTTTTGCAACTTTAGAGCGGCGTTCTTCACTCATTTTCAAGGGGGGGGGGGGGGGGCTTCCACCACCACCATTCATAGCATCATTACATACCACCACCATCATTACCACCATTCACAACATCATTACCACCACCATCACTCACAACATCATTACCACCACCATTCACACCACCACCACTCACACCACCATTACCTGCACCATCACCACTCGCACCACCATTACCACCACCATCACCACTCACCACCATTACCATCACCACCACTCACACCACCATTACCACCACCATCACCACTCACCACCATTACCACCACCACCACTCACACCACCATCACCACTCACCACCA
This sequence comes from Lethenteron reissneri, assembly GCF_015708825.2. Lineage (NCBI taxonomy): Eukaryota > Metazoa > Chordata > Hyperoartia > Petromyzontiformes > Petromyzontidae > Lethenteron > Lethenteron reissneri. The sequence goes on from NC_083838.1 coordinate 709,060, forward strand.
TTACCACCACCACCACTCACACCACCATCACCACTCACCACCATTACCACCACCACCACTCACACCACCATCACCACTCACCACCATTACCACCACCACCACCACCACTCACCACCATCACCACTCACACCACTACCACCACCACCGACACGGACGTACATTTTCTGTTGATACGGTCTTGTAAGTCACTTCGATATCCGTCGAAGTATCTGGTTCCAAACCGGATTGTTCACTGCTGACTCCGTTGCTTTCAGTGACGGCTGGCTGTAACACAGGCAGGGGGGGGGAGAGAGAGGGGGGGGGTCACGTGAGGTTACCGGTGAACATGTCCTGGTACGTGATGTTTGTCATGATGCTGCTGGTTTACACGTCGGGGTTGGGGCCCAGTGGCAACTGGGTTTCCCACTCGCGCCGTGCGCTTCGTTCCGAGTTGTTCACTAAATGTCCCCTCCCTCTGTTCGGCGGATACACAGATAAACACGCACACGGTAGACGTGCGTGGAAAATCTAACCGCAGAATACACAGGCGTCGTTCCGGAAGAGGAGCCCATCCCACGGTCAACAAACGCAAGATGGGAACGCAGATCTCGCGAGTTCGATCCCGACGTTGTCGCCTGTTTATTTGGAGTAAGGCACATTGGAGTCTGGGCCCACTGAGGTAGGTTTATTTGTCAGAATTCAACCTGGCCATCACAAATGACAGCCCAATTAAGTGGTATATAACGTGGGAATGTACAGCGGCCAAACACTCGAAACGCGTGTCTCGAAATGTGGAGGAAAAAATCCACGCGACCACAACGGGGAGAGAGAGAGAGACACGCAAACTCCAAATATACAGCAGCAGCAGCAGGGGTCAGGGTTGGGATCGAACCCACGGCCCCCTGTGCACCGGGCGAGGGAGTTGACATCTCGCCACCCGCGGCGTCAATCCATCCAGCAGTGGATTGACAAATGGGCGGTGTACAACATCTCAGGACGTGCTTTACATGTATGACACATAGCAGAGATGCTGTAGAGCACGTCAAGAGAACAATGACACGACGACACGGCGCCCTCCCGTCAACGCTCCACCTCCTGGGCGGCGGCACTTGAAGCCCCGGGTCCCACCAGCCCACAACCGGCTCACCCGGCGTTGACAAAGACCGCCCTCCCCCCGTGTAGCCTGTAAAAGACTGTGACACATATAACGACAACAGCCATTAGCCAATAAGTGGCCGTGATGTCACCACGGCGCTTGTGCCAGGCTACGTGCACGTTGTAGCCACGTTAAGTGTCGAACACCCGCTGGCAGCAGGTCACGGGGCAGACCTGGCAGGTGCCACGGGTCGACTGACTGAGACGACTGACTGAGACGACTGACTGAGACGACTGGCCGATGGACCACGCGTGCACACGCGCGTGGGCAGCAGAGGCGCAGCCCTGCAATTGCTCGCTCACACGTCACTGCTGGCGGACGATGCCCCGGGCTCGAGCGAACTCCGGAGGGGGCGCTTGGCATCTGCTCTGCCACGTCGGACAGGCCCGTGTTGGGAACGGTGGGCGTACCCACACTTTGCCCCACCACGCCCAACTTGCCGATTTGACTTAAGTAAACTCAACTATAAACTAAACGCTTTTTTTACTCGAGCAGGTGAGGCCCACTGAGCTCTGAAGCTCTTTGTCCGAAGCGACCTGGCCGCCACAAATGACAGCTCGACGAAAATGGCTTTTCATCACGTGACGATTTACAGTGGCCAAACACTCTCAAAACGCGTGATGTCGCTTATAAATGTGGAGGGGAAAACCGGAGGACCCGGAGAAAAATCCAAACGACCACGGAGAGAGACACCACAAACTCCACATATACAGCAGCAGGCGTCAGGTCGGGATCGAACCCACGACATCCTGCACACCAGGCGAGGTAGTCAACATCTCCTAGCCACCGTGATGATGATGATGAGAGAGACAAGCAAACTCCAAATATACAGCAGCAGGCGTCAGGGTCGGGATCAAACTCACGACCTCCTGAATATCAGGCGAGGTAGTTAACATCTCCTCGCCACCGTGATGATGATGAGAGAGAGACATGCAATCTCCAAATATACAACAGCAGGCGTCAGGGTCGGGATCAAACTCACGACCTCCTGAATACCAGGCGAGGTAGTCAACATCTCGCATGCCTATCGTGTTTTCGATTGTTTGTTATTGTAACTTTCTGACCCCGTGCCCCTCCTGGACCATCTGTGAACAAAAAGAGCTTCACAGCTCATCGGATTCCTCCTCCGGCATCAATGCAGATTCTGATCCCCAAGTGCATTCTACACTTCTGATCAACCGCGCCGCGTCTCACGCTGCTGTCGAGGCACGGCGAGTTGGCCTCTGGTGGCGAGGGTCGGTGACGATGCGTGGGGTGAGGGGTCTGGTAGAAGGGGTGATGGGGCGAGACCCTCCGGGCTGCTGTTTGTGCTTATGATCGGTGAGGCGTGGTGTGGTGTGGTGAGAATAGGGCGAGGTACAGGTCATCTTATTCGACGTGCCTGTCTGTGTCGATGTCCTGATGTCCACATCTCATTTTCCGTGTATTCATATCTGTCCCTCTCTCTGCCTCCAGATCGCTGCCCGTGTGTGTGGGGCTAGCGGTTGAGTGGGCGTGTTCATGTACAAGTGGGCGGAGCTGGCAGGCGGAGGGAGGGGCTTGCCAGCTCACAGTCACGTGTCCTCGTTGAGCCTCAAACCAAAGTCGAGGAGAATGCAAACTTGCGACAAGCTGCCGGTGTTATCGGCCGGCTAACGAATTGTTCACACGTGGGAGGAAACCGGAGCAGCCGGAGAAACCCAACGCCGTGCGAGGGGGAAACACTCGATCCCCCCAACCGTACAGGAGGCACACAGGTGGAGCCCACAGTCGCCCTCCCGCCTCCTCCCGGCGAGCGAGGGGTACGGCGCCTCCTGCACGCGCACAACCACAGGGAGCGGGAGTTCCACAGCGACGACCCACCAACCCTGGCTTCTGCCGCCAGTGCTGGTTCACAGGGCGGCGCGCGTGCAGCGTAGCCGCCACCAAGAAGCGCCGAGCCCGAATTCCACATTACACAGCAAATTCTTTGGTGGTGACAGCGCTGGGGAGGGGGGGTCCAAACACCGTAACGGAGGCACGTGATGCCCGCAAGCAAGGCCCTCTGTGTCATCAAAATGATTTTGACACCTCAGCTACCCACGCCCCCGCGTGTGCTCTGAGCAAATCTGAGTGCATTATACCGTATCCTCTGGAGTATGAGACCAGCAATTGACAATGTATTTACACCTAATAAATGGCCGTTTGTTACACTGTCAAGGGCCACGCGGTTTTCGTGACAAATGAGTCGCGGCGTTTGTGTCGCCAGTGGTGCACAAAGCACAGTGAACGCAGCATCGGCACCAAATGATTTGGCGGATTCTGCAAGACGGCATCCGTCCCCCACAGCAAGGCATAACCAGCCACGAGGACAGAGGGACTCGGGTTCGATTCCCGACTCGGGCGCCGCCCTTGCTGTTGGCCATGTTTGTTTGTTGTAGTACAGAGTTAGACTGATGGCCTTAATCTAAGTTGTCTTGTGGTTGTTGTTGTTGTTTGACTTGCATCCCACTGGGATTTTTGCACACAGCGTTGGTGTACGGTGCTTTTTCTGCAATATTTTGCTGTCTTTTCTTGGATTTTCTGTTTGCACTCAGTCACATATTCACTTTAAGATGTTTTCTCGTTCATGTTTTGTTTTTTTTGTTTGTTGCGGTTGCACCCGATTCAAGAGCAGAATGGCTCACAGGGCTACACCTAATACATGAAAAAAAAAATGAAACGGACGTTTGTATTCTCTCCCCATGTTCTGAATTCCCCCGTGTCCTCATCCTACAGGTCAAATAAATAAATAAGTTTTGCCTGGTATTGGCCAAACATCCCAACGCAGGAACCTCCTGCGAAACGATATTTTGGCCTCGGTGCGACTTCCTTGGGTAAAAAAAAAAAACTAAATTGTTAACTTTTATTTAATTTGAGCTATTCTTCAGAAGCGACCTGGCCACAAATGATAGCTCAACGATTTGACGTTTCAATAACACTGCCTCAGTCATTTGATATTTTATTAAATCCTTTATATTAAGTTCGCTTGCTTGCTTAGGACCGTGGAAATCTTTCGGTCGTTTTTGAACCCACTTCCCGAGATCCAATCGAGCTGACAGTTTGCACACAAACTCGTTGTGCGTGACAATGCATTTTCGTGAGAAAAAAAATCCAAAATTTTACACTGTTTAGGGAAAAAAAATGAAATATTTAATTACCAATTGTTTAATGCTGCCAGACAATCATCTGACCCATAGGTGGCAGCCATCTCAAGCCAGAGGACGAGAGGACTCTAGCCACCCCGATGCCACGCATATAAAGGATTTATAGTGAAAAACTTTGTTTTTACGGGTTTACTTGTATTTATCGTTTTCCTTTCAGGACCACACATGGTATTGAGTAATGTGATGAGTTTAGAGCTGTGTGTGTGGATCTGCCGGTATCATCCGCCTGGCATCTCCACGGTCTTCACAAGTGCAACTTTGAGCTTTCGTAGACAAAAACAAAGGCTCCCCCCCTCCCATATAGCCGTAACAGACTGTTGGGGCCAGTGCAGTTAGGGCAGGTGTGAAGGCCGACACGGCACACGAGGGGGTGGGTCGGGTGGCCAGTACCACGCCCAGACACCCCCGGGTGACGAGGTCTAAACACCGCACCAGTTACTCATTTGTGGCCGAGTCTACCACGAGGAGGTCCAGGACCGATACAGATAATCGTCATTATTATTGGCCGTGAGCGGGAATCGAACTGTTGGTGGTCGCGGTTTGCAGTGCAGTGCGCTAACCGCTGCGCCACCGTTCACCCCCCCACGAACGTCCAAATGCAGCCCCCACCCCCCCACAGCACCTGGCTAAGATCCAAGGAGACCCCCCCTCACCCCGCCCCCAACCACCTCACAGGTGAGGCCACACCTGTCCACACAAGACAAAGGTCCCCCGTGTAACCTTCACCAGACTGTTGGAACCGCTGCGCCACCGCTCCCCGTCCCATAACTCAGCCACGCGCACGTGACCGCTGACACCGCGCACGGCACCACGCCCCAGCGTGCCTGGAGCCGTCACCCAGCTCCCCTCGCCTCCACCCCCCCTCGCCCCCCCCTCGCCTCCACCCTCGCCTCCACCCCCCCGCCTCCACCACCCCCTCTCGCCTCCACCCCCCCCAGGCTGCACGCACCACAAGCCACGTACGCAGTGAAACAGACACAGGGGAGGTCCTTGTCAATGGCTCATGTAGGTCTATGGGCAAAGTTAGTCTATGGGTAATGTTAGTCTATGGGTAATGTTGGTCTATGGGCAATGTTGGTCTATGGGCAGTGTTAGTCTGTGGGTAATGTTAGTGTATGGGAAATGTTAGTCTATGGGAAATGTTAGTCTATGGGTAATGTTAGTGTATGGGTAATGTTGGTCTATGGGCAATGTTGGTCTATGGGTAATGTTAGTCTATGGGCAATGTTAGTCTATGGGTAATGTTAGTCTATGGGCAGTGTTAGTCTATGGGCAGTGTTAGTCTATGGGCAGTGTTAGGCAATGGGCAATGTGAGTCTATGGGCTATGTTAGTCTGTGGGCAGTGTTAGTCTATGGGCTATGTTAGTCTACATGCAATGCGAGTCTATGGGCTATGTTAGTCTACATGCAATGTGAGTCTATGGGCAATGTGAGTCCATGGGCAGTGTTAGTCTGTGGGCAGTGTTAGTCTGTGGGCAGTGTTAGTCTGTGGGCAGTGTTAGTCTGTGGGCAGTGTTAGTCTGTGGGCAGTGTTAGTCTACAGGCAATGTAACTCTACCCCTCTCAATGCGAGATAGGTTCGAGATCGAACCCGTGCCCTCCTGTAGACCAGGCGAGTAAGTCAACATCTCCTAGCCACCGTGATGATGATCAGAGAGAGATGCAAACTCCAACTATCCAGCAGGCGTCAGGGTCGGGATCGAACCCACACACACGGAGACGTGGACAGCTGAGGGCCGATAACAAACAACTGGGCGTTTCTGAAGAGGATGTTGATGTTGTTGTTGTGTTGACGCCTCGCTGAGTCGAGACGCTGTAATTTAAAATTTTTACCTACGTGACTTTATCGAAAAAAACCTAAGAATATGAATCCTTGCAGTCACGAAAGCTTCAAATCTAGAAGTGGGTGGGGTGGTAAAACTGAAATTGTCGGTGCCTTGCCCCGCAGCGTTCCCACCTCGTCACCCGCACGCAGCGCTCCCACCTCGTCACCCCACCTCGTCACCCCACCTCGTCACCCCACCTCGTCACCCACACGCAGCGCTCCCACCTCGTCACCCCATCGTCGGCAAAGTGCTGCGACCCGTTCCACTGCGGCGTGACCTTTGACCTCGCGGGTATCTGGACACAGGTGACCAATTGCCCCCCTCCCCTCACCCACCCCTCCACTCCCTCCCCTCACCCTCCCGTCACCCACTCTCCCAATCCGCCCGCCCTCCCCATCCACCCGCCATCCCCACCCCACTCACCCTCCCCATCCACCCACCTACCTCACCCCTCCACAGCGGCGCCCTTTTGCCGACTTAACCGACGACTACGACGACGCCGCCTGGGCAAACGGCCGCGTGCTCACAACGAATGGACGTCACCGCGGAGTCGCGCCACCGAGGCAGAAAGTTGCCGAGGAGTGGCGAGGGCCGCGCCCGGACTCGGCGTGCGCGCGCTGCGCCGTGGTGGCCGTGGTGGCACGCGCACACACACAAGACAGAATTCACGCGCCGCAGAAACGTCACGCGCACAACAACAACAATAACAACAAAAGTCGCGGCAGTGGAACCGGCAGGAAGAGGCAGGTCGTCTCTGCTGGTGACAGCTTCGCGTGTTGTTGGTGTGGTTGTCGATTTTGAATTTTTTGGTGACGCAAAACGGCGTCCAGGTAAAAGGTGCGGCCCTGCGATTTGCACTCTTACGCTGTTGCGAAAGCGGACACCAGAGAGCTACTCCAAGATCCCGTCAGGTGACCTCTGGTCGACCATACAGCAGAGGAGGGGTGGGGCAGGCACTTGCCCACCCGCTCTGCGTATGAGAGTAACGTTCAGAATACATGGACACAGACTCACCCGGTGAGACTATGGTGGAAATTCCATATTCCTAAGACTGGGGCAGGAGGAGAGGAAGATAATCCATATATAGGACAAGCACTATCGAGAAGCGCCCAAAAGTGGTACCTTTTTTTACGGATCACGGAGGGATGATGGGCCAAGTAAAACCGCCCAACCAGGATTTGAACTCACGACCTTCCGATGCCGTCACATGTGACCGTCCTGGAATATTTCTCCCTACGGGACGGACGGGGACCAATTTCCATCGGCAGAAGGAAAACGAGTTTGCGAAGGGGAGGAGCAGACCGCTGATGTATTATCAGACCCGGAGCCCGGCACCGTTGCGTCACCTGCCGGTTAAAGGGCGATCGTTTATCTGTTTGCTCACCGGAGTTCTGGTACCACCCCGTACAGCGCGCGCGCATGCCCCGCACATCCATCCACAGACGAGGTGAACCGCCGCATGGAGACTCACCCCCACCCCGCCACACCCAGCGACAACAACCAGCCCCGCCACTTTTTAGTTTTTTTCGACTTAGACCCTTTTTCTTATGTGTGTCTACCGAGAATCGAAAGAACGGCCGATTTTGCGCGACACATTCCGCAAATCCAGAACGTTCTGCCATTCGATCATGCACCCAACGTCACATCCCCAATCCCTCGGCCTTCCTCCATCATGACCCCCCCCCCCCCCCCCCAGCATTCACGCACCCGTACAGACAAATGCCGTGGCAATTCCCAACGTCCTGAGGGTCATGGTGGTGGGAGGGGTTGGGGCTGTCACTCGACCCGGGTCACTGAAGGAGGGGGGGGGCAGCATCACTGTGAGAGCATAGAATTTACAGTACGGTACAGTACAATGTATTTGTTGCTGTCCTGCCATCGGCGTGCCCGCACCGTGCGTGGCAGGCGCGCGACGCGATGTTTACAATGTTACGCAAAGGCTTACACGACCGATACTACGACTCGTGGCTTTGGGCTCAGATTCGTCGTGTTTGGAATAATGCCACAATCTTTCACAAATCTAACCCCACGCGAGAGTGCAGCGTTGTTAACAGCGACGGCGCTGGATGCGACCCCCAGTGAAACGTCTTCGGCATTGTGCGCACAGACCAAGAACAATCCTCCTACTCTGGGGTTTGCTGACGAACCGGATCACGTGGTTTAAAGACGGCTACCGCATTGCCCGCACGCATTCAGATGCACTTCTGCGGCCGTCTGGAACGCTCTTCCGATAATTAGGAAGCCACTGAGAACGATGCAATTTCAAATCATCGATTGAAAACTCAATTCCTGCACCTTCGATAAGTACGGTTGACCAAGTAGGGTGTGAAAGAAGTTCAACATGAAGTCCGTTCTCCTACACCCATACGGCGCTCGTTGCTGGCTACTTTATTTCATTATTGTTGTACACGGCACTAGGTGGCCTCCCACTGCTACTACACAGCGTGCACGTGCCCCTGGCCCAACAGGCCCCATGGAACTTCCTCCATCTCATCGTCGAACGTTCCGTCGTAACGTTCCATCTCACAATCTTTGACCTGCCCCGAGTGGCTCTCTCCCTCCCTCCCTCCTCATGGTCACCGCCGAGCCCCGAGTCTCTCAAATCAGACGAACGGTCGCTTCTCGGTTCCCGTCACCTAAAGTTCTCTCCCTCCTCCATAGCCTAATGTCCATTGAATCACACAGATAGCCATAGAATTATACAGATAGCCATAGAATCAGAGCTATATACTGATGCCCATCGACTTATACAGTCATAGACTCACTGATAGAGAGTTAGACCCAAACTGAGAGCCATAGATCAACACAGATTGCCAGCCATATACTCACATAGGTAGCCAGCAGCCAGACTCGCAGAGATCCAGAAACCCTGTCACACAGAGATCCATAGACTCGCACATAGATCCACAGACCCTGTCACACACACATCCAGACTCACGCAGAGATCCACAGAGACCCTGTCACACATAGATCCAGACTCGCACAAAGATCCACAGACCCTGTCACACACACATCCAGACTCACGCAGAGATCCACAGAGACCCTGTTACACACATATCCATAGACTCACACACACAGAGATCCATAGACTCACACACACAGAGATCCATAGACTCACACACACAGAGATCCATAGACTCACACACAGATCCATAGACTCACACACACAGAGATCCATAGACTCACACACACAGAGATCCATAGACTCACACACACACAGATCCATAGACTCACACACACACAGATCCATAGACTCACACACACACAGATCCATAGACTCACACACACAGCGATCCATAGACTTACACACACAGAGATCCATAGACTTACACACACAGAGATCCATAGACTCACACACAGAGATCCATAGACTCACACACACAGAGATCCATAGACTCACACACACACATATCCATAGATCCTGTTCGCAGCTGCAGACAGTTGGAGTTCACTCTCCCCGGTCTCCTCCCCTCTCACCGTGCCACACATCGGTGTAGCCACTCTGTCTAAATCTCGAGCCTCCTCTCGCGTTCTTTAAATCGCTTCTCCCACGCCTCTGGGTGTTCTCTAAGTCCGTCTGTGGGTCTCAGGATGTAACAATGAGTAACTCGAGTGTGGGGCCCGTCTGATTTCAATAATCGCCCGCAGATGAACACTCAAAATTATTTATTGAAGTCGTGTCTCTCCAACAACTACTTCTACATTACTCTACTCTTTGGTTCTTCGGTAAAGTCACGTAGATAGAAAATTGATAGATCACGACGTTTCGATCGCAACACAAGCAACCATCATCAGGTGAGACAAACACAGCAGAAGAACTGCCGACCTTGTACTTGTACATTGTCTCTGGATTTAAAACTCGTTTCTTGAGAACTGCCTTGTGTTTAGTTTGTTGTTCTTCCCCAGTACCTTCAATGAGCACGGTTGGCTACGTACGGTGCGAAATAAGTTAAATATGCATACATAGACTCACACAGAGACCCACAGACTCACACAGAGACCCACAGACTCACACAGAGACCCACAGACTCACAAAGAAACCCACAGACTCACACAAAAACGTACAGACTCACACAGAGACCCACAGATCCACACAGAGACCCACAGACTCACACAGAGACTCACAGAGAGGCCTATTTTTTCAGAACTTATTTTTGGGTTTAGTTTATTATCCTCCCCCCGCACCTCCGATGAACGTGGTTGGCAACGTAAGGCGTGAAAGAAGTTCAACATACCTACGTACATTGTTCAGCGAACGCGGTACGGGCATGTGGGGCTGGATTTATCCATTAGGCGAAGAAAGGCCTCGAGATCCTCGTGTTTTGTAGGCCCACTTTTAGGCCCTCCATTCCACACATTCATGACTTTGCCACAAACTAAAAGCAATATCGGGGGTGGGGGGTTTCTTTGAAGAAATGAGTGTCACGAGTGATTTATGTTCGAAAAAATGTACTAAATGTACGTAGGTTAATCCATAAATACGGTTGATGACTTCATGAAAGAATATTGCACATACTTAGGCTCTTCCCTCCCAATTAGCCTGAGGCCATTCACGGCCGTGTGCGCGTGGCTTTTGTTCCGCTCATGTTTACTAACCCTGTGTGTACGTTGAATTTCTTTCACACTGTACGTAGTCAACCATGATAAATCAGGGGTAAGGGGGAAAGGACAACAAACTCAACCAAAAAGCAGTTCTACAGAAATCAGTTCATGAATCTAGATGATGATTTAAAAGTGCATAGCACCAGTGGCTTCCGATTATCGGAGGGAAGAGCGTTCCAGACGGCCGCAGAAGCGCATCTGAAAGCGGAGCGCGCGATGGTTATAAATTAGGAATAATAGTCGGATAAACGACGGCCGGGGAGAGTGGATGGAGACTCTTCGTGCTCCGCCATTTTGTCAAATGCATGACGTCCGCCGCTCCAAGGGGAAACTGAAATTGACAAACTCGGATATTGCGATTATGTTATTTTTGGTTTGGTTACATTTTCGCCCCCCCCCCCTTTTCTTCCCCTCGTCTGTAAGTATGCTACTCCCGGTCTCCATCGCTACTACGATGGCGGGTAGGGGCTGCGAGTGATTCCAGCAGGTCCCCTGTCCGAGGGCGGTTCGCACCGAAATGTTACGCGGTCGTGACCTGCGTTTCCCTCGTTCGGTTCTTGAACTATTTTTTTTTGTTATTTTAATCGAATCAAAGTCGTCGCCTGGAATCATCGCAAGCTGGGGTGGTGATGCACCTCGGCAGCAGAGTGGTAGGGCACTAGGGCGGTAGGGCGGCAGAGCACCGGTTGTTGGGATCTTCACGGGAGGAATCAGACGGCCACCCTGGTTAATACCACGTTGTGCACGAACCCTAACGGTGCTACGACGCGCCGTCCTCTCTTTAATCGCAGGCGGACGTTAAAAGGTCCCCCGACGTCATTGGAAGGATTTGGCCATCGTGGGGGTGGGGGGTGGGCGTCACGGTCCAAACTTGCAAATTGGAAAATGAGCCCTGCAATCTACTAAATTGGGACCAAACATAGCAGCAATCATCGGCTGTAGCAGACAGACTGATGCCCCAAGGCCACTCTCTGCCTGGTCTCTCTAGGGCTCTCACCTAGCTACACTAAATAAACTTGAACTTAAACTATTTATCGAATTGCTCGTCGAGGGTGTGGTGGTGGTGTAAATAAATGATGGGGGGGGAGCGGTAGTGTAACGGTTAGCGCGCTATGCTACGAACCCGGTGACCCATATTCGATTCCCGCTCACGGTCAACACCGCTGACGATTATCTGAACCGGTCCTGGGTCTCCGCGGAGGTCGACTCAGCCTCAAATGAGTGCCTCGGTGCGGTCTGTGGTAAAACATCGGCACTGGGAGACAAAGGCGGCCATTATTTGTCCATGACTTTGGTGGTGCAAATAAATCTTTCCAGTTGCATTTACAGTCGGCGTAATTTTTTTCTTGTACAGATTAAGCACGTATGTTGTTTGTGTACCTGTGCAGTAAAACGCTCGCGCGCGCACACACACGCACGCTCGCCTGGCGTCACGAAGCAACGGTCGCACGGCACGTGCACAACATCGCCGCCTGGGATTCCGCATGCGCAGATGCCGGTCGTTCGGTGGCGACTTGACGGTTGTAAAACACCAAGAATCATATTAGTCTCATGCGGTTAGCGCGGTTGCCTACGTACGGTGGTCCGAAAGAAGTTCAACATACATACTGCACTACACAGACTATGCTATACACTACACTATACACTACAATACAAGACACCACTTTACTACATTGAAAGCAAATTTCCTTAAAACTGATTTTTGCGTTTAGTTTATTATCCTCCCCCCGCACCTCCGATTAGCACGGTCGGCTACGTAGAGTGCAAAAGAAGTTCTAGATACACACAAACACAAGCGCGCGGGGATCTAAGAAATTACAAATCTTCCTTCCCGAGCCGACAGGCCGTAACACACACCTCGCATGCGGTCAACAACATTGCCTGTTGTGTGTTTGGACATAAAGGGGAGCGGTGGCACAGAGGTTAGCGCGCTGCGCTACGATCCCGGCGACCAGAGTTTGATTCCCGCTCACGGCCAACACCGGGGACGATTATCGGAGCCAAACGCAGCGTCACAAACATACATTTATACCCGCACTGCACATCTTTGGGGTCATTCTTTACGGCTGAATCGACCTAGGGGAGGCCCAGCAGACAGCCAGCGCGACAGCCAGGTGCTGAAGGGGCAGTACTGCCCATGTGACCCACAACTCATACAAAAGAGGACCCAATAGGGGGGCCCCCCATGTGTTTGAATCGCTTATGAATAAAGAAGGGGGGCAGCCACGTGACATTCTAACCCTACACCAGTGGTTCCTAAGTTCGCAACCCCGGGGGCTGTGAGATGCCCTTCTGGGGTTAGCGGGACATGGGCAGATTTTTTTGTTTAGACGGTAAATAATCGAAAAAACTAATTACGCACGGGCACGTAAGTACAACCACATTGTTTCACCAAACCCCATGTGTGGATTAACATTGTACACGTTGTAACGATTGAGAAGCAACGGGCTGCAAGGCTGCAGTAAAGGTTAACAAAGCTGTCAACAAATAAGGTATTCTTGTACAGGGAGTTCAGGTCCATGCGGCGTACAACCGTTCCAATACGGGCACACATTTTTTTGTGTCCATTTGTTTGTGTTTCTCCCTTGTGATGGAACTTTGTAGGATGAACGTTGAGATTTATTAGGGGCACGGGGTGACCAATAAGGTCTGAATTGGTGTTGTAAGAAGTTAGGGCACCGATAAGGGGTTGACAGGCGTGGGTTAAGAACCACTGATCTACACCAATGCCTGGGTGGCTCTGCCAAGAGAGGGCGGGGGGGGCAAAGGGAGGAAGAGATGAAGATGGAGGTTGCACGGGAGGGAGTGGCCCCATCGTGGGACTCCCAGCCGGGGCCCTGCGGCGCTCACGCGAGGAGTGAACACGCAGTTCACCGACACGAGCGCGCACGACGTGAAATCGCCTTCAAGACAAATATTAGCCCCGATGCTCATCCGGACCCCCACCCCCGCCACCACCGCCCCCCACCCACCCACACAACTCACCACCAACCCAAACGGCACCCTCGCCGTGAATGCCACCAACCCACCGGCACTCCCCTGCATCAAACAGCCACCACCGCCATTCACAGCCCCACCAAGCAGAGTCACTCCGTCACCTCCACCGCCTACACACAGACATCGTCGTCGTCATCGTCACCACCAACACGTGGTTGATGACATCTTTCCAACCACTTTGAGTCATGGCTTGACTCGTGTTTCCTTGGCAATCCACCTCCACCGCCAGCAGTGTGGTGAGTGGAGCGGGGTGCAGGGATTTCCCCCGTATAGCCTTAACAGACTGTAGGGGCAAGTGCTGTTAGGGAGCACACACACGCACCCACACACACGCGCAACGCGCACCCACACACACGCACCCACACACACACACGCGCAACGCGCACCCACACACACGCACCCACACACACGCATCCACACACACACGCACCCACACACACACGCGCAACGCGCACCCACACACGCGCGCAACCCGCAACGCGCGTGGCGACCTCGCTGGCACAAATCTGCCACCCCAAGCGCCATCGTCACACACTTATCGGACCTTCTCATGTCGAGTTGTCTGGCGCCGTGGTGCAAGGCGCGTTACAATAATTATTATTTCGGTTGTACGTTGGATGATGGCGGTCGAAATGAAGAGTGGGGGTTGTTGTTGTTGTTATTAAAAGTGGTGGTGTAGTTGTGGTGACAGGAGAACGAGTGGGGTGGTTAATGAGGTGTTGGGGATAATGCACGTCTGTGAAAAAGAAGGGTAGTGATAGGAGCTGGGTTAGTGGTAGGGGTAGTGGTAGGAGTGGTAGAAGTAGGGGTAAGGTAGGGGTAGTGCTAGGCCTGGTCGTAGCTGGGGTGCAGTAGGATAGGCACGGGGGGAGGGATGTTTAAGTGCGAGATGTAATTATCAGGGGTGGAGTACTTTCGACAAATGAATGGTGGGACAACATTTATGTATTTTGCGATGCGTGATCGTGTGTCGTCATCGGTGATCGAGCTGACACCATTAAATCGCTCGACTGGAGAAACAGGTTCAAACACAACTCCGCCCTTTTCAGTCGATGGGTCTCTATGCAAGTTTATGGGTCTCTCTATGCGAGTCTATGGGTCTCTCTATGCGAGTCTATGGGTCTCTATGCAAGTCTATGGGTCTATATGCAAGTCTATGGGTCTCTCTATGCGAGTCTATGGGTCTCTATGCAAGTCTATGGGTCTATATGCAAGTCTATGGGTCTCTCTATGCAAGTCTATGGGTCTCTCTATGCGAGCCATTGGTGACTTTGCTGAGACCATCAACTCAATCACTGGAGAAGCTGTTTTTAAATCACAGGCAGCGGCTAAGACTTGGAGTTGAACCCAGGCCTCTCAGCGGGTTCCGGCTCGGCCTGCCTCTGACCTCAGAGCCATTCGATCACCTCTCCCGAGTATTTAAACTTGGGGCCAAATATTTTTTTTTCAACACCCTAAACAAGCATAATAGGTGTTTTGCGTTAGATCGCTTCAATATATCAATGTGTCGTTAAACCCGCCACCACCCAACATAGACAATTAGTAAGATGCGTTATGTAAACTGAACTTGCCAATTCGTCACTAGTACAGCACTACGCCGGTGTGTTGCAACCTCTGTGGATTTGCTCTCCAACACACCGGTGTGATGCACTAGTAACGAATTGGCATGTTCTGTTTACGTGACAACCCTTATTAATTATCTGTTGGGTGATGGCGGGTTTAACAACATTATATATTTACGTGATCTAACCCAAAAAACTCGATTATCGATGACATTTTACCAGGTAAGTCCCCACGATTAAGCTACAGAGCTGTTTTTCATCAGCGACCTGGCTTCTCAAATGATAACAGCTCAATGGAGTGGCGGCTTTTCATCATCGTCGTGTGGAAATTTAACGCAAGCAGCAGCTAAATACTCTCAACGCGTGACGTTGATTCTAAATGTGAAGGGAAACCCCAGAGGACCCGGAGAAAAATCCACGCGACCACGAGAAGAGAGAGAGAGACGCAAACTCCAAATATACAGCAGCAGCAGACGTCAGGGTCGGGATCGAACCCACGACCCTCCTGTATACCAGGCGAGGTAGTCAACAGCCCCCCCCCGCCGCCGCCTTCCCCAGAAGGCTGAACGATGAGGCCAGCAAGGACCCGGCCCGTAGGCAACAGAAACAGTCGCCTGCATCCAGGGACAGCGGCGTGTGGGTGGAGGGCGCCGGGGGAAACAAAGAGACGCGGCCCAGGGGACTGCGGTATCTTAGAGATGGCAGCCACGCCAATACGGCTCAGCCACTCCCAATGGCCGCGAGCCAAAGACCGCCCCCCCCCCGCCCGCCCTCCCCGGGTGGCCGACAGAGGCTGTTTGGGGCAAGGGAGCGCTGCTAGCGAGCAACGCCGACCAGGTGGCCACCACGGAGAGCCACCACGCCCGGCCGTCGTCTTCGTCTCCCCCCTGACCGACGCGTACCCCCAAACGCCGCCCGTCGCGCTGCTTGCTGTGAAGGCCGAGCGGACCCCCATCGGGGGGTCGGGTGCCCCAGGACCGGTGTCGACTGATATTTTGAAATTCGCCACCGACGTTAGCCGTGAGAGGGACGTCGAACGGACTTCGGTTCGTGGTGGTGCAGCGCGCTAATCATCGCGCCACCACTCTCCCCTCCGCACGCACCAATCAACGTGTACAGAGGCGCGCACACGCGCGCGCCTCTTGCGTAAATGTTCTCCGGATGCCGTTGAGGACATCGCAATTATCGGTTATCCCGTAGGGAGAACTCGGCGAGGCCTTCCTGGATAACCAAGCTTCGTACAAGACAATCGCCCGGCACACAACATCCAGTGTTCCCTGTCGCTATGGCTGTGGCTACGAGTCGCACTCCGACTCGAGTCGACCATATTTCGCCACGCTACTATGTGTCGGCCCCGTGGGAGCGGTGCGAAGAGCTCCGTGCTCTGCATGCGCACGGCAACCCCGGGGTTCGTGAGTTCCACTGCTGGGCCACTCCGGTGGTCATCCCCGCAACGGCAGCGGCTTTTGGCTGCTACCCATCGAACAAAGGTGGCGGTCACCGCATCGCACGGCGCTTTCAGACGAGCTTCCTGCGGCCGTCTGGAACGCTCTTCCGATATGAGGACGCCACTGGGGCTATGCACTTTTGAATCGTCTGGATTTAAAACTCATTTCTTTGGAACGTCTTTTGGTGTTTAGTTTGTTGCCCCCCCCCCCCCCCCCGCGGCACCTCCGAATATCACGGTTGGCGACGTGCAGTGCGAAAGAAGTTCAACGCACATCGGTGCATGCACACGTCAGTGGCGGGTGATATCCGACACCCGCCCCACAACTACGCAACCCCCCGCTCTGTTGCCCAACCACCAAGAGGCGGCTTGACAAAGGGGCTGCGATGAATGTACACAACGTCGATGGTGTTGGCCGACGCGCGATCATTCGCGGGGGGTTGGGGGGCAGGGGGGGTTCACGTTGGGGTGGCGAGGCACCACCCGGCAACCTTCCTCGGGGCCCTCCGCGACGCAAGCGCCGTCAGTCACCACCAAGCCACGCGGCACAGCGGTGAGGTTACGCAATCCCCCCCCCCCCCAGGCCCCTTCTTACACCCCCTCCCTCATCCACCCCCACCCCTCCAACAAAAAACGCACACGGAATGGGGGGGGGCTCCGCGTGGGGCAGCGTGTAAACATACACAGTGGCGATAACAACGCCGCGGTGCCATTAAAGTATTAAATAAAGTGTACGGTGACATTTAGTCGCCCACATGGCCCTGAAGCCTCGCGCACGGCTTTCTTTAATAAGAGGGAGGCCCTCTTACATTGGGGGTTTTTTCTTCTAATGTTTGGTCAAATCATGTTTAACGAGTGCTGACTGACTGAAACCTGTTCTGCCACTTTGCTCAAACTGTTTGCATTTTAGCTCAAATGTGTCTCCCTTCAAACGACAGGCACGTGTGTGTGTTTTATGGATCAGTCAACCCATGGGCACCTGGGTGCGTCCCGTGACCTGCTGCCAGCGGGCGTTCGACACTTTGCGTGGCCTCAACGTGCACATAGCCTGGCACAAGGGCCGTGGTGATGTTACCGCCACTTAGTGGCGAATGGTGGTTGTTTTATGGATGTGGGGAGTGGTGGCGGAGTGAAGTGGTGGCGGAGTGAATTGGCGCACCGCGCCAACCTGTTCTGGGTCCTCCCCCGAGGTCGACTGCTACAGCAGAGGTGTAGAGAATTTCAACAGAACCTACATCTCTGCTTTACTGACCTGGGCAAAGCCTATGAAACAATCAACAGGCCAAGGCTCTGGACTGTTCATGCTTTTGGGGTCTCCGACTCTCGCAATCATTCCAGAACTTGATGATGGTTGGCA
This sequence comes from Lethenteron reissneri, assembly GCF_015708825.2. Taxonomy (NCBI): domain Eukaryota; kingdom Metazoa; phylum Chordata; class Hyperoartia; order Petromyzontiformes; family Petromyzontidae; genus Lethenteron; species Lethenteron reissneri. The sequence goes on from NC_083838.1 coordinate 727,151, forward strand.
GGCACGGGTACAGCTGCGTGGCCGGGAGCTATTCCCTGTTCACCTTGGGGTGCGACAGGGATGACTTCTGGCCCCTACATTATTTAACATGTTTTTTGACCACGTAGTTTGAGAAGCGTTCGATGACTGTAGCGGAGGAATTTGCATCTGGTACAGATATAATGGGAGGCTGATTTATGCAGCAGAAGGGTGGCTCCCTATTGGTTAACCATGTTATTTTGCTGATGATCTGGTAATTGCTGCTCACTTAAATGAGTTGGAGGATCTGTTGCTAAACCTGGAGCGTGCCACTAATAGGCGGGGCCTTAGCCATCAGCCCCACCTAAACTAAGCACCTGCCTGGGTATTTTGTGTTATCAAACACTCCATCCTGTCAACTCCCCGTAAGTGATGGGACAGTTGTGGAAGGAATACATGGGCAGTGTGCTTATGACCAGATCTGGTTAGGCAGAGGGGGTCTCGAGCGGCATTATCTTTTAATTGGCTACGTACTGCTGTGTAGCAGCAACCTGGTCTGTCGCTCCACACGAAGCTACAGGTCTTATCGGCCACAGTCATGTATTCACTTTATGTTTGCGAAACGTGGAGCCCCTCTAACAGGAACAAATGCACGAGTTTGAAACATTCAGGCGAACCTGCGCCTACGATCCATCCGGATTTTAACAAGGCTGCACATTGTGAAGAGCTCATATCATTGAAAGCTCTGTATACTAACCATCGGTGAGCTCCTCCGGCAAGCGAGGCTGGGTCAAATTGCCTGCATATTCAAGCAGCTTCTGTTTGGCCAGATAGAGGGGAGCCAAATGGGCACGGCACGGGCTGGAGAAGAGGTGGGCTGATGTGGTACATTAAGATGTGGAGGAGCTGAGTGGATTTGCCAATGACTTGTACCAGAGGTGACAAGATACGCCTTTGTGGAGGAGGTTTGTGAATGACGCTGCTACTGGGCAGTTAGAGGCAGTCGCCCTCCAACAACAGCGAACGTCAGAGAAGCAATGCTCACAACAACGAGCAGAGCACCGGGTGGATAAAACACAGAAAGTTGGCACAATAGGGGGCACAGGTGGTGCATCTACCAGTTATCGCAGTCCGTTAATCTATGGCACCTGGATCTCTACCATGACCTCCTGCCAGCGAGCCTTCGACACATCACGTGGCCTCAAAGTTCACCTAGCGTGGCACAAGCGCCGTGGTGACGTCACCGCCACTCAGTGGCGACAAGCGGCCGCTGTTGTGTTTATAAACGGTGGGGAGCGGTTTTCACAGCGGTTAGCGCACCGCGCTCCACGAACCGCGCGACACGGGCGTGGTGCTGGCCACCCACCGGTTCGTGTGTCGTGCCGGCCCTTCATAGGCGCTTGCTAATAATACCACTTGCCCCAACAGCCTTGTTGAAGGATACATGAGGGATCTTTGTCTGTGTCGTGTGCGCCTGTGTCTATAAAGTAACATTATTATACTATAAAAAGGCAACATTTGTCCAGGCTGGCCTCATTTGAGAGCTTGGCAGCGTGCCAAGCACAGGAGTCTAATGGTGGGCAACCGGGGCTGGGTGGGGGCACCACAGACGTTGCCCCGTGTGGTGTCCAGGTCTGCCTTGTAAAGAACAAAATAAGAAAAATATTCCATTCCCCACTCGGTTTAAATTAAATAAAAACACAGACAGGAGCTGAATGTGATTGGATGATGTCAGCCTAAGCACGTGCCATGGCGGATAGGGAAGGGGACGATGATGACGATGACGATGATGGTGATGATGACGATGATGACGATGACAGAGAAGGGGATGATGATGACGATGACAGAGAAGGGGACGATGACGACGATGGCTGATATCAACGCGGTTTAAGAATTAGAATATTTACTTGTACTGGGGAGGAGGAATCCGATGAGCTATGAAGCTCTCTTTCACAGATGTCCAGTAGGGGCGGGAGTGATGGGGGGGGGCCTCATTCACCAGCTGGTGCTGCTGGGCTGTGGATCGCTACATCGCAGCATCGCGAGACGGCGGCTGCTGGAGGCGGCCTTCATCCAACAGTGGATCGACCGAGGCCGATTGATGGTGATGATTATTGCGCGCTTGGCAGCGTCTCCGCACCTGATAGGCTCACAGTGATGACATCACCTTCACTCCTCTATTTAAGACCGGGGACAGGGAGACTTCTTCACGACTCTGGCTGTCGCCTGACGAAGCTGGTTGCTGTTGTCGTTGCAATCACCAGCAAAACGTCATGGCACTCGAATTGTAAAAGTCGTGGGTTTACTCTCCAACGTACCACCGGTGTGCTGAACGAGTAACCAATCGGCACGTTTTGTTGACGTGTCGAGTGGTGGCAGGTTTTAACGACAAATTTCTATTTACGCGATCTCTCCCAAAAAACGATTATTGTCCCCGAGCCGTGCGAAACACCTGGCACACAACCACAGTCACGCATCGGGTTCACAGAGTCGCGCAAAGTGCTCCGCGTCGTATCTCACGAGGTCGTCCACACGACCACCACCGTCGGCCACCGTGGGGCCACAAAAGTAAAGTTTGTGGGGGAAAATAGCCATTTTCTATACTTTTTAGGCATAAGCAATAAAAAACACTTACTACCCAAGATAAAAAATTGTTCATAATCAACGTTTTTGGGTTTAGATCGCGTTATTTATAAATGTGTCGTAACCCTCCACCTCCCGACACGGCCAATCAGTAAAAAAGTGTCACGTTGACAAAAGACAAATAGTTCACTGCTTTAGCCCACCGGTGTGTTGAAGCGTGAAACCACAACATTTACAATTTGAGTACGACGTTTCGCTGGTAATTGCATTTTGCAATTGCATTTGGTTTCACGCTTCAACACACCGGTGGGCTAAAGCAGTGAATTTTTTGTCTTTTGTCAACGTGACACTTTTTTACTGATTGGCCGTGTCGGGTGGTGGAGGGTTACGACACATTTATAAATAACGTGATCTAAACCCAAAAACGTTGATTATGAATAATATTGGTCGCGAAAGCCTACGTGTTAAATAAAAAATTGTGTTACATATGTTACATAGTGATATTCAAACATGATTTACCACCCCAGAGCTTATCTCTTTTCCGAATTTGATGTTTGTACAACCAAGGTATCTTCACCGCACCGTTACAAGCACCATAATTACTGCGAGGTTTGTAACATCGCCATCATAATCATCGTGGCCCAAACCCTACCACAACAGCGGTCGATCAGCCTCGTGTTCTTCTCTAAATGTATGGTGGCGCTTAAAACCAAGATTTCCTGAATAACCTTTACAGACTTTTGGGGCAAGTGCTGTTAGCGAGTTGCACCGATGAAGGCTGGCACGGCACACCAGAGGGTGGGTGTCCAGCACCACGCCCGAACGCCTTTGTCTCCCCAGTGGCGACGGTTACACACACAGCACAAGGTACTCATTAGAGGCCGAGTCGACCTAGGGGAGGCCCTAAACCGGTTCAAACATTCGTCATCAATGTCGCTCGTGAGCTCTAATCGAGCTCGGGCCGCCGGGTTCGCATTGCAGCGCGCTAACCACTGCCTCACCGCGCACACCACCGAATGTATGCTTTGTCATGGTGTCATTTCAGTGTCGTGGTAACTAAATTATCAGCTCAGGGGATGCATCAATCAGTCAGATGAGGCCCCAGTATTTGATTTGTCTCTTGGCACGGTCGCACCTCGAGGCTGTTCTAGATCGCGGCTCCTCTTGCCCTAATCCCATCGTCGTCGTTGCGCTCACAGCCTCGAACATCAAACGCTGTGGGGGCCCCGCGCTCCGTCTTCGCTGAATGCAGCCACCGCAGCACTGCAGCACCTCTTTGCAATATCACATTCCTCGCTCGCATTACATTAAAGTAAAACGTGGGAAAGAAAATGAAAGCATTTTCATTTAAAAAAATACATTTAAGCCGTTTGTTGTTGTTCTTTCACACTGGTTGTTGAAAACAAATCTCATGGTGGTTGTTGCCAAGGGCCCCCCCCCCCCCCACAACTCGTAGCTTTGGCTAACGGGGGGGTTGGGGGGGGCAAGGCACCCCATGCCCCCACGCTCGTTACGCCACTGGAGTCATTTAATCATTCTCCACCGCGCTGGTCACTTCACGGTGGGTGTAGACGGATGGGGTGATAATCCAGGACCAGTTCGAATATCACTCGCCAGTGCCGTTTGCCGTGGCCCCCAAAAAATACATCACTCTCGTTTTATTTATTATTCATAAACGCAAAAGTGTAGAGTCATCGTACGTTGCTTTCACACTCTCAGCATTTAATCAGGGTCCAGACTCTCCAAGGTGGAGCCCGACTCTGCCGACGAGACCCAGGGAGGTCGAAACCAACCGGTCCAAATGCCGCCGCTCGATATTTTGCTCCGGAATGCCGATCGGCTGATGAGCCGAACTTCAGTCTTGTTCACACGTCGAGACGCGAAATGGGAGTTCTACTTAACATTCGATTCCAGTCATGACCTGGGTCACCAGGCCACCCCCACCTCCCCCAAATGTAGTCCCACAAACCCATGGCTCCAACAACCCCCCCCCCCCACCCCCGAATCCACTTTGATGGCCACTCGCAACTTTTTGCCCCAGGCCCAAACGGTTAATCATTGCCCATGGACACGCGGCCTCCTTCGCCTCAATTATTCAGCAGCTGCCCAGCGTGAGAGGATGTCCCTCTGGCAGTGGGCCGGGAGGCGGCACTGCGAGTGTTTAATAATAAAATAATAATAATAAAAAGACGCTTCGATTTATGGAACATCTTAAACACAGAGGTGGCCGCGTTGCCTCTGAGGGCGGAGGGCACACCGAGTCGCCGCCGCCGCCACCGTGGAGGAGGAGGAGGACCTGGACTCGAATCCAGGTTGCAGCTGCTGCCCCGTGATGAAAACCGCGGTTCTCAAGTGCGGCAAGTCTCAGGCTATCGACTCGCACAGAGACCCATAGACTCGCATAGAGACCCATAGACTCGCATAGAGACCCAAAGACTCGCATTGAGACCCATAGACTCGCACAGAGACCCATAGACTCGCATAGAGACCCATAGACTCGCATTGAGACTCAAAGACTCGCACAGAGACCCATAGACTCGCACAGAGACCCATAGACTCGCACAGAGGCACATAGACTCGCATAGAGACCCACAGACTCGCACAGAGGCACATAGACTCGCATAGAGACCCAAAGACTCGCATAGAGACCCACAGACTCGCACAGAGGCACATAGACTCGCATAGAGACCCAAAGACTCGCATAGAGACCCAAAGACTCGCACAGAGGCACATAGACTCGCATAGAGACCCATAGACTCGCATAGAGACCCACAGACTCGCACAGAGGCACATAGACTCGCATAGAGACCCAAAGACTCGCATAGAGACCCAAAGACTCGCACAGAGGCACATAGACTCGCATAGAGACCCAAAGACTCGCATAGAGACCCAAAGACTTGCACAGAGGCACATAGACTCGCATAGAGACCCAAAGACTCGCACAGAGGCACATAGACTCACATAGCGACCTGTAGACTCACAGCGACTCACCGCACTCTACTCCCCTCCCTTCACTCCACAGCGATCTCCTCACGAGGTGGGACCGGACCTCTCGGCGGCGGCGAGTCTCGGTGGTGGTTAATGTTTGACGAGGAGACCCCACTCCATTTGGAGACCGCCAGCCGCTCTCACACCTCGCGTGTCACGGGTCACCAGCGCGAGGGGCGAAGCATTTACAACAACACAAAAAAGCAATCTCACTCGATGCGCCCTGCGACACAGGAGCGTCGCTTGTTTTTTTAGCGAGCAAACATCGAGCGAGGTGTTTTTGTGCAGTCCCACATCTCAAACGTCTCCCGGCCGTGCTTGGTATTTTCCTGCCCTGGGTCGTGTCGCGCGAGCCGAGGTCCAGCCCAACGCAAATTAGTCCCGCCGTCTCTTCGACGCTCGCACCGGGTTAAACAACAAGCTTCAACTCGTGACGCTCCGGTCGGGGTGTTTGGTACCTCGCTGCTCTGGTCGTGTCGCTTGGCCCAGGTGGCCTCGCGCAAACTCGCCCCTCAGTCTCTTGGGGCGCCGCGGTGGCTAGGAGATGTCAACTACCTCGCCTGGCATGCAGGAGGTCGTGGGTTCGATCCTCATACCTGTCAACCCCTTATTAGTGCAGACCGAATTACAAACCAATTCAGACCTTATTGGTCACCCCGCGCCCTTATAAATCTCAACGTTCATCCTACAAAGTGCCATCACACGGGAGAAACACAAACAATTGAGATTTGAAAAATGTGTGTTTTGTTTGCCCGCATTGCAACGGCTATACGCCGGATGGACCTGAAAACTCAATTTTCCCTTTTATAAGAATACGCCTGCTGCTCTATATTTGGAGTGTGTCTCTCTCCCCGTGGTTGCATGGATTTGTCTCCAGGTCCACCGGGGTTTCCCCTCCACATTTAGAATCAACGTCACTCGTTTAGAGTATTGAGCCGCTGTACATTTCCACGTGATGATAAGCCACTTGTCGTTGGGATATCATTCGCGAGAGCCAGGTCGCTTTTGAAGCAAGCGGCATAGCTCAGTGGGGCCTTACCTGGAAAAAAATGGTTCGTAGTTTAGTTTGTTTTTAACTTGAGATACTCGAGCATTGATCCGTCTCCGTGGTGACCCAGCTACAGTGAACCTCACCCGAGTCACCGCAGCCAACCCGGGAACACACGAAGCACAACCCTGACGCGAGCCTTCAAATCGCATGCAACACAAACATATCCGTGAGCGTGTTACGCATTACGTAGCTTTTGAACTAGCATCTACAACTTGAACGTGTGTACGTTGAACGTCTTTTGTACTGTACGTAGCCAACCGCGCTAATCGATGGTACGGGGGAAGGACAACAACACTAAACAGAAAAATATAATCTAAAGAAAGGAGTTCTCAATCTAGATTATTTAAAAGTGCATAGCTCCAGTGGCTTCCTAATATCGGAAGAAAGAGCGTTCCAGACGGCCGTAGAAGCGCATCAGAAGGTGCAGCGTGATGCGGTGACCACCGTAGTGGTTCGATGGCTCAGCCAAAAGCCGCTGCTGCCGCTGCTGCTGCCGCTGCTGCTGCCGCTGCTGCGAGGATGACGACCAGAGTTCGCGTGTTGGTGGTTTATGCTCCCAGCTGAAGAGAGAGGGCCCTAGTCTGCAAAGTCTGGGAATCCACCACAGCATTGATTCAAGCAAGGCTGACTCTGCTTGTATGTCGACACAACGTCGAAACCGGTCCAGAGTTTTTGCTTGTGCTGGTAATCAATGCTGCCGACATGCTGCACTCCCAGAAGGCCATTGGGCCGATGGCTTGTGTGAGGGATACTGATATTTTATTATTACGTGGCGAGACAGATACACATGGAGACACCGTGTGATGTTTTTTTTTTCTCCATATCAAACATAAATCTGCCATGAAGCATAGAGCCGTTGCCTGCCCGGAACGCCGTTAGGTAGGCGGCAGCGCTGGCAGCTCATTGCCGCATGTCCCCGTTTGGCCTCGCAGGATAAAAATCGCTCGCTTCAGCGACAACATCCCGGGAGATCGCAATGCGGGGGGAGCTCGCCGCTTGGGTGGCACCAGCAGCGCCACTCCCCCCGAGCAAGTCCCCATTGGTGCGAGCCTCTCACAACCCGTGCCCCGACTGCGAGTCCTGAGCCGAGGAGCCCCCAGCTGAACCCGTAGATACCGGCCGCACCTTTCGGATACGAGACGTGCAATTTACCCGGCAATCACACCCCCCCCCCCCCACCCACTCGCAGCTCGGCAGAGCCACGGAAGCCTTTTGAATGGTAATCGGAGAGCGGCGGCCACGCAAAACCAACACGGACAGGAGGGGGGGGGGGTCACATGGTGGGTAGGGGGGGGCAGAGTTCTGGTGGGGGGGGGGGGGCAGCTCAACACAGACGCGTGGCCACGGGGACAGCAGTGGGGCAATCGGCGTCAACGTGGCCCAAAGGAGGCGCGGGGCTGTGGCTCCTGGCGTTGCTGGGTGTTGCCTCGTCGTGGCGGGAGCGGGGCTATGAGGGAGGGGGGGGAGTTTGTGCTGGGGTGGGGGGGGAGTTTAGCGAGAGCCACTTCGCCATGCCGTGGGTGCCGTGGCCAGTTCCTCGGGGTGGCACGGGGTGGCACGGGTGGCACGGGTGGCACAGGTGGTACAGGTGGCACGGGGTGGCACGTGGGCCAATGAGGCCGGAGGTGCGGGGGCAAAGTCGCGTTGCTGGGCGGCCGGGTCTGCCGTGGTTTAGGGGGCCCATATTTGTGCATTAAATTCCTTCTCTCGTTGGTTGTACCCAGTGGCAGGTCCAAGAGCGGGGTTGACCCGTAAATTGCTATTTATTGATATTTATCAGAGGTCGTGTATTCTTTTTCCCCCTAATATTAATCTAGGGCCTTGCTTAAAAAGAGTAAGACTATGGGAACATGTGCCCCTCTGCCATCAATTCCCTCCTCCACCCCCGTTCTACTAGATCCGTGTTAGATTTCAGGACGTGTTACCGGTGATCAGCAGCTAGCCCTTAGACAATGCAGCCAAGTACCCGCGCCTCCGATGAGCACAGCTGGCTATGTACGGTGCAAAAGAAGCTCAACATACAAATGTCAGTCACGCCTCTACTTAACCAATTATTTACATCAATCAAGCGCTGCTCTATGATGGTTGAAATGCAATACGACCGCACAGTGACGCTTATATCTTACTGAACATGTTGTCGTACTATTTTTGTCTGGAATGTCAATAGGCGTGACGGACTAATAACAAGCATTGCAATTATGTGGCAGAGAGACGGGAACATAAGATTCGGCTCATATTTGATCAAGTCTACGGGCAATTTGGTAACGATAGCCACGGGGCCACGACGTGTATTCTCCTACCGGCTGTGTGCCAAAAGAAAATATACGTGTTCGTTTTAACTATGGGCTGGCTTCAGAATGTGTGTTAACACCGGTGAATAGAAATGCAGCGTTTGGCACCGGGACATGGGGTGCTGGTGAAGATCTGATCGTGGCAGTGGTGATGATGGGAATTATGGCGATGCTGATAGATACAATGGTGGTGATGATGACGGTGACAAATTGTGATTATATTTGGGGAGCGTTTGCGTAGCGGTTAGCGCGCTGCGCTACAAAGCCGGCTCACGGCCCCCAACACCAGCGGCGATTGTCCGAATCGATCCTGGGCCGCCTTCACGAGGTCGACTCAGTCCCTGGTGTGGCGTGTAAACATCGCCACTGGAGAGACAAAGGCGACCCGGCGTGGTGCTGGCCACCCACCGCCTCTCGTGTGCCATGCCGGCCTTGATAGGTGCTACTCGCTAACAGCACTTGCCCCGGCAGTCTGCCAAGGCCTTGGTGTGTTTGTTCACAGCCACCGAGCACCAAGCTTGCTCGCGGTGCAATCTGCCTGCAGCGCCAAGCTACCCTCGGCCTCTGCTGCGACGTCGCTGTCTTTGTTGTTGCTGCCACTACCCCAACTCATCAACGCGGATCTCTCCCCCAGTGAAATATCTGGGGCAGCTGGCTACACGGAATCATCCGTGTAGCAAATAAAATAAACTTGAACGTGATGATGGTGGTGGTGGTTGTTAAACCTAAATAGCTACACAACAGCAAGAGCAGTGATAATCGCCAGGGTAATTTTTACGATTTCTATGATGACGATGATGACAATAACGTTATTGATCATGACGTTGAGGTCCTTGATGATGATGAGTAAGGCATGAGGGCGATGTCAAGGTGGGATAGGGTAGGGAGATTGGTCATGAGATTTCATATAACCGGTAGATACCGGTCTTATCTCCCTTATCTTGTGCTGGTATGTGACCCAAAGAATCACCGCCTTATCACCTAAAACCGGTCTCGTAGCACGTACAGAAACCTCGATAGCTTTCACAGACTGTAGGAACAAGTGCTGTTAGCGAGCAGCACCTATGAAGGCCGGCACGGCACACGAGGGGGTGGGCGTCGCCAACACCACGCCCGGCCACCTTTGTCTCCCCAGTGCTGAAATTTACGCACGATACTCATTTAAGGTCGAGTCGACCTAGGGGAGGGCTCAGAATCAGTTCAGTTGGGATATCCGTCAGCGATGTTGGCGCGTGTACGTGCGCGTGTGTGTGTGTGGTGTAGCGGTTAGCGCGCTGTGCTACGAACCCGGCGGCCCGAGTTCGATTCCTGCTTACGACCAACACCAGTGACGGTTATCTGAACCGGTCGTGGGTTTCCCCTAGGTCCACTCAGCCTCAAATGAGTACTTGGTCTGGTAAAACATCGCCACCAGGGAGACAAAGGCGGCCGGGCGTGGTGTTGGCCACCAACCCCCTCGTGTGCCGTGCTGGCCTTCATTGGTGCTCGTTAACAGCACTTGTCCCAACAGTCTGTTAAGGCTACACGGGGGATCTTTGTCTTATCTTTGTGCAAACACGACAGGCCCAATCGTGAAAATCGATCAAATCTGGGAACTTCTGCCACATGCGTCTCAGGGAAACGCCGCAGCGTTTACAACGTCAGCCGTAATGAACCATCCACCCGCGCAACCCCCGATTCACAAGATCAAAGATCGCTTGCCAAAAGGCATCGCAAGTCAAAATCCCAAGACATCTCTTGCTCAGAACGAGCACGTGGTGCTCCATCTTCCTGTTTACAGCCCTACGGAAAGCGCTTCGGACATTCCACATTCCTAGGACAGGGGGCAAGTCCAGCCATCGGAGAGCCATCTATTGCCCCACACAGTGGTACTCGTTTTATCGACCCTGAAGGGATGATGGGCTAAGTAAACTAATACAGGTAGCAAATATGCAACCTACGATCAACTTGTGCAGTGTTCTAAAGAGCGAGTCGCTAACAGCAACGTAACGTTTTCACTAAAGTTTAGTCCACACTGGGGATGGTCCCGTGGTATACATGAGGGCGTGGGTTCGATCCCGATCCTGACGCCTGCTGTATATTTGGAGTCTGCGTGTCTCTCTCCCCGTGGTCACGTGGATTTGTCTCCGGTTCTTCCTGCACATTTAGAACCGACGTGCGTTTTGAGTATTTGGCTGCTGCTCAAAATGTCCACGAGATGATGATGCTGCTGAGCCACTTTTCGTTGAGATATCTTTATTGGCCAGGTAGCTTCTGAAACAAAGAGCTACACAGCTCAGTGAGCCTTACACTTGGTAAAATAAACAAATAATGGACACGTTTTTATGGTTTGTATGTGGATAGAGAAGTTCCCACGTGCCTCACCCCCGCCCCCACCTTCCATCCACATGAAAGGGAATCGAAGCGACGCTTCTAACCCGAGCCACCTCCGAGCACGATCAGAGCCCTGCTCAGGGTGGATTTGAGAGCCAGGCCATGACCGAGCCGAGCCACGGCGGAGCTGCTCACTCGCGCGTCTTTTGGAAGTGACCGAGCGGTTCGATCCTGAGCCGGGCCCCCCGAGCCGAGCCGGCGACTCACGGCCCTCACAGTTGAGGCCAAGGAAGGGGCCTCTCCACAAAGTCGGCCCACGCTGCAACCCGAGACGACAGATTTCCTGCGACGAGACATCGACAGTTGGACCCCGACAGGCTCTGTGACAGGGGTCACTCGGGGTGGGGGGGGGCGTAGAGACCCCCCCACTCCCCCCCCTTTCGTGATGGGGGGGGGTCATTCCCGACCCTCCGATCGCAATCTCCGTTCACCGATCAGCGCCACCCCATTTCACTTCTCTCTTTCTCCTCTCTAGGGGGGTCTCCAGATTCACCAGTCCACGGCAACACGTGCCCTGTCACACACAACACCGGCGGGCTTGTCCCCACGCCACCTTCAGGTGCCGATAATCGTTGGCTCTAGTTACCCGTCTTCACGGTGGGGGGTGGGGGGGGGGCGGGTGGGGGGAGGTAAAGGCGTAGCCCAGCAAGTGCCCCGCTGGCGCCACTGTTGGCGGAAGGGGCCTCCACCAGAGGGAATTCCTGAGAGCTCCCTCGACGCAGCACCACTTTGACTTTGGCCTGCACTTGCGCACTGACCAGTCGTCTGGCAAGAGGGTTGGGGAGCAGCCACACTTCACCACAACGGACGGCCGCTTGGCTCCGCGTGGTTGAACCCCATCTCGAGTTGATGTTGTTGTTATTCCAACGGAGCGAGAGGAGCCGAGAGAGACCAGGACGGCCGTCTCACGTACGAGCGCCTGGCCTGGTGCGCGAGTCGAGCAGTAGAGAGAGAATGGCGAGAGTGCTGCTGTTGAGTCGAAATTTGCGGCGCAATTTTCGAACGTGGCATTCATTATGCCGGGTGGTGCGCCAAAGCCACTCTCGGCATCGCCACGCCCGGGTAGGCGAGAGGCGTTGCTCTGCTTTGTCGGTGCCAGAGGGCTTCTGTGACGATTGAATAATAATCAGCGGAGCAGCACGCGGAGCACAATCTGTCCTCCGCTCTTATTACATCGAGGGTGGAGCCGCCAGTTCCTCGCTCGGTCGACCGGACAGGGTACCGCGTCGAGCGACCGGTCATCAGGGTGATGGTGGGGGGGTCCGGCACGCACCGGTACGCTCCGGTCACCCGCTCATCGCTCCTCTGTCGCTTCGGCCGTGGTTGCCATCCCCGTGAACTTCGCTCGTCCATTCCTCCACCACCACGTGTGGAGAGTTCGGTCCCGACCAGACTGGCCGACTCGTCTCGTCCAACACGCTGTGCGCCGCCACCACCACCACCACTACCACACTACAGGTCACAACAACAACACACTCGCCCACCCACCCACTCACTCTAACAATAAACCACTCACTTATAGAATCACTCACTCACCCACCCACTCACTCACCACACTGCAGGTCACCACCTAACTTCTCATTCTGCTTCTTCCCTCACGCTGCTCACGCTACCTGCCATCGGCTCCTTTCCCCAAGCTCCAACAATAACAACAATAATCTTGCCGAATTGACTATCGCCTACCGTAACTCTCACCGATTACAACTTCTAGACTGCTGCTTGTTGCCATCCCCTTGGCGTATTTACGACTTTCGTGCCGTGCTTAGCAACTGTGATCGTATCCCATCTCACTCGACACCCCTCCACGCTCTCTCTCCTAACTCGCCCCCTCGCTCCGGTCCCCGGCGCCCTAAGAAGAGACGCTGCCCTTCGATGCCCTCGCGCCTCCCGTGACGAGTTGCTACTCGTCACGACCAGTCGGGCCTCCGGTGACGGCCACCAGCTGCGGCCGGGGCAGCTAGGAGGAGGTATCGATGGCGGCGCAGAGTGACGCGGCGAGGTTCGAGTGCGCTCTCGGTGAGCCCGCTCGCCCACGAGCCCGCTCGCCCACGAGCCCGCTCGCCCACGAGCCCGCTCGCCCACGAGCCCGCTCGCCCACGAGCCCGCTCGCCCACGCCAAACAAACTGTCGGCACGCACCCTGCGTGACGTGGCCGTGGACCGCACGCCCATTAGCCGTGTGGCTAATGGGCGGACGGAGATGGCGGCCGCGTGAGATTTGGGAAAGCCGTCCCGATTTCCCGGCCGCGGCCGACGCCGGTGGCGAGGGAGATCCGAGGCGGTCACCGGAGCCGCCGCCTCGCCCTGCAACCCGACCCCCCGTAACCGAGCGGCGTGGCCGCCGGGCAACCCCGGTGACCGGGAGGGCCTTCATCCAGCAGCGGATTGATGAAGTGACGCAAACTGAAATGATTGTCGTCATCGTTGCTTCACACCCGTGATTGTACCCTGCCATGTGAATGCGGGGATGACCAATCACTGGCTCGACGCTGTGAACAGGACACGACCACCACCTCACGCTCACGTGGAGTTATGGAACTTGTTGTGCTTGCACGCTTTATTTAGTTTACAGGAGCTCGCTTTGCCTTCTCCCGACACTCCAATCGGTTGTTTTTGTCTCGCCGTTGTTGTGACCCACTAACCCTGTGCCCCCTACTGGAGATCTGTGGGGGAAGGGGGAGGGGTGGAGAGCTTCACAGCTCATCGGATTCCTCCTCCCGCAGCCTCAATAAACATTCTGATTCTCAACAAGCGTGACCGGGAGACATTCTTCACCGCGTGACCGGCAGCCTCCGTGACGGACGTCAGCTGATTGGTTTGTGACGTCACGACGTGTCACAGCCCGCCCACAACGTTGAGGCGACACGGCGACACCGCCAAAGGCCCCCCCCCCACCTCGTGTGGCACCGTCCATTTTGCTTGACTCGGACAATACATTGAGAGAGTCCACGCACCAATAGTTAATCCGTCACGAAAATTCACATCTGGGTCCCACACCCACCCTCCTCCCCCGCCCCCTTATCCGCAAAGCTCCCATCTGGAGGCAAGGAGGTGAACGGCGAGAGGTGTCGTGGATTCGATGTGTCCCTCTCTCGCGGGAGCTGCCCGAGCTGCCTTGCGTGGAGGTATGCAGTGGAGCTCTGCAGAGCCCCTCCTCGTCTCCTCCCGAGCCCTGGGCATTCGCAGGAATCCCGAGAATGTCGCGTCTCGCCCAGCCCGAGATTTCCCCACCCTTTCTTTAGAAATGCCGATTTCGTCCTCTTGACATGGAGGAAATTCTTAAAAGGGGGTGACGGCATCTTTAAAGGACTCGCTGAAACTCTGCACTAGCGAGTGAGCGTGTGGGGAGCGGTGGTGTAACGGTTAGCGCTACGCTGCGCTACGAACCCGGCGACTCGAGTTCGATTTCTGCTCACGGACAACACCACAAGTGACGATTATCTGAACCGGTCCTGGGCCTCCCCTAGGTCGACTCAGCCTCAAATGAATACCTGGTGCGTGTGTACACATCGCCACTGGGAAGACAAAGGCGGTCGGGTGTGGTGCTGGCCACCCACACACCCTCGTGTACCGTTCCGGCCTTCATATGTGCCCGCTAACAGCACTTGCCCCAACAGTCTGTTCAGGCTACACGGGGGACCTTTGTCTTTGATACATGTGTGTGTGTGTGTGGTACGTGTGTGTGGTACGTGTGTGTGGACACGCATCGGGTTCCCAAAAATAGCACTTGCCCCAGTCACCTGCATAGCCTATACGGGGACCTTTGTCCTCGCGTGTGCGTGACGGTGCACGTGTGCGTGTTTGCGGGGCAGCGGTTGTGCGTTTGTTAGCGCGCCGTGGCACCAAAAAACCCGCATGCCCGAGTTCGATTCCCGGGTCACGGTCAAAATCGGTGAAAATTATCTGCACCAGTCCAGGGGCCTCCCCCCTAAGTCGACTCAGCAGTGGGGAGACAAAGGTGGCTGGGCGCGCTGCTGGCCACCCAGCCCCTCGTGTGGCGTGCCGGCCTTCATAGGTGCTTGCCCGCAGCACTTGTCACGACGAGTCTGTCGAGGCTACACGGGGGATCTTTGCCTTTATGCTCGTGCTGGTTTTGTTTGTGAATTTGTATACGTGAGGGTGTGTGTGTGAATGGGTGAATGAGTAAGTGATTCAGGTGAGTGGAGGTGGGTGCGGGGTGCGAGCTAAGTGGGCGAGTGGGCGTGTGTGTGTGTGTGCAAGCGAGTTGTACGTGGAGGCCTGTCACGACCAATATCATGATTCATATTTAAGTTTATTTTGGGCAGACCATCGCTTAGGTGTATGTCATTTTTCAGAAGCGACCTGACCACAAATTATAGCTCAACGAAGTGGCTTATCACGTGGACATTTATAGCAGCAACCAAATGTTCTCAACGCACGTCGATTCTAAAGATGTAGGGGAAAACCGAATAACCCAGAGAAAATATCCACGCTACCACGGGGAGAGAGACAAGCAAACTCCAAATATACAGCAGCAGGAGTCAGGGTCGAGATCGAACCCAACGACCTCCTGTATACCAGGCGAGGTAGTTAACATCTCCTAGCCACCGTGATGATGATGAGAGAGAGACAAGCAAACTCCAAATATACAGCAGGAGTCAGGGTCGGGACCGAACCCACGACCTCCTGTACACCAGGCGAGGTAGTTAACATCTCCTAGCCACGCGGCGCCCCATTCAATGAACATAAGTTGTCACGTGGAGGGACACATTCACCAATTTGTTTTTCAACAAAACGAGAGGAACGTTGAAAGGCGAGCAACATTTTTGACATTGTTACATTCTTACGACGTTTGTGTTTACAACCAGCATCATCAGGCGTTACCAAATAGCTCAGCACCTGCCACGAGCGAGTTAGCGAGGGGTGGACGGGATGAGCGAGTGAATACACCATTATAGTTTGAGTGTCCATGCGGAAACACAGTGGGGGGGGGGGGGGGGGAAGACTATGAATCAGCAGTCACCAATGCCTCCTTCACATCAACAGACATACAGCAAATTTGGGTTTCAGCTTGAACTTCCAAGGCTCATATGACCAGATCAATGGCTTATTAGTGTCCGAAATTTTTAACTTCAATCATCCAAGGCTCATGCAGCCAGAATAATGGCCGATTAGGGTCCTCGGGTTTTGAGCTCGAACGACGAAGAGGCTCGCACGGCCAGAAATCAGCCTAATTTTTTACTCTGGTTCTTCCGGTAAAGTCACGTGGATAGAAGAAAAAATAATAAAAGAACACGTGTCGGTTGCAACACAAGTATCCGTCATCATATGTATCTGTCATCACTCACCTAATGACGGACGCTTGTGTTGCGACCGAAACGTCGTGTTCTTAAATTATTTTTTTCTTCTACCTACGTGACTTTACCGGAAGAACCAAAGAGAATGAATTCCTGCAGTCACGAAAGCTTCAAATCGCCTCATTTTGTATTCATGGTTTTGACTTCGAACGGTGAACAGCGGCGAATCCGGATCGAGGCCGCTCCTCAGGGCCAGGCCACGTTATCATTCACCAAAGGGGCCAAGACCATACCGACATTTCTCTCCCATCTATGGGGCAATGTTCCACGTCATCGACAAACCACAAACGTTTACCTCCTGTGGCCGGGGCAACAGGTCGGCAACCAAAATAACAAGAGCCGCCATTTTGGATTTTGCGAATTCGGTTAAAAAAATGCGTTAAACTCAATGTTTAGTTTCAAGAGGCGCGCAACGCAATGTGAACATGAGACGGTAGTCGTCAATAGATAACCTCACGAAGCGCGGTCCCCTTTAAAGAGCCGTGTGCCCGCTCGGAGTGGCAAGTTTGTCGGACTCCGAAGGCCAGGGTAACCTTTGACCTCTGCCGGTAGAAGTTAATGGTGGTCTTTGTCCCACCTCCGCCCCTCCCACCACCCCCGGGCAAGGGGCGCCGTGGTGGCGAGGAGGTCGTGGGTTCAATCCCGACCCCGATGCCTGCTGCTGTATATTTGGAGTTTGTGGCGTCTCTCTCACCGTGGTCGCGTGGATTTCTCTCAGGGTCCTCCGGTTTTTCCCTCAGTCGACATCATGCGTTTAGAGCATTTGGCCTGCTTCAATTTCCTACATGATGATGATGATGATATCAGCCACTTCGTTGAGCTATAAATTGTGGCCAGGTCGCTTCTCAAAAACAAGCTATACAGCTCAGTGGGCCTTACATGGTGGAATTTTTTTTTATTTTAAGTTAAATTCTCCCCCCCGCCGCCTCTCCTGACCCCCCCCCCGCCCCCCAGCCCTCTGCACTGTTGCTACGCGCAAACATGACATCGTCACGCCCCCCGTGTGCCTGCGTTTTACCTTCCCCTCTGTGTGTGGAGCAGCTCCACTGAACAGCGACAGTCACCTGAGAAGCAGCGTGCCTGGAGAGTTTTTATTCCTCTCGGCCAGAGCACCAAAAACCCCGGGACGTTTGCAACATCGCCCGTGTCAGCCACGTCAAGGGCCACCCCCCACTGCCCCCCCCCCCCCACTGCCCCCCGCCACGAGTTAGTGAATGAGAACATTCAGGTTCAAGATGGAACAATACGGGAGATAAGGTCACGAGACAGACGCTGGCAGGTTGGATTCCCCGGATGTCGAGTTACCTGCCGAATTGTTATTATTATTATTACGAATATTTCTTTTGCGGTCCCTTTTGTCTACCCACAGAAACTTCTACAATAGTTTTTTCAAAGGGTCCTTGTTTTTGTAGCTAGGGCCGATGTTGCTGCCAGTTCGGCCGATGCGAGTTATGTCCAAAAGCTAATTTCTTGAGAACTGCTTTTTGTATTTTGTTGTTTCCATCTTTCCCCCCGCACCTACAATTACCACGGTTGTCTACGTATGGTGCGAAGGAAGTTCAACGTACGTACAATGTATGGGGTGGGGGTGGGTTAGTTTCGGAAGGAATCCGGACAACCCAGAGAGAAACCCCATTCAAACCAGGAGAAGAGAATACAAACACCACACTCACCGACACACTGACACCCTCTCGACTAACCGCTGCGTGCCACTGCTCCCCACGCTTACACACACAAGACAAATATCCCCCTGTATAGCTTCAATAGACTGTTGGGGCAAGTGGTGTTAGCGAGGTCAACTTCCCATGCACTTAAACTCAGCGGAAAGCGGCGAGCGGGGGGGTGGGCGTACAAACTCCACACACGGATCGGCGCCCGAGTCCGGAATCGAACTCAGGACCTTCTGCCTGCGACGCCACCGCATCGCCACCCTCTGCCGCCCAACGTTTAATCGCTCCTGGTTTTGTGCAACAGGCTGGTGTGGACTATAACGCCTCTTATCCCCAGTGGTGGAGAGATGTTAACTACCTCGCCGAGTATACAAGAGGTCGTGGGTTCAATCCTGACCCTGAAGCCGTCTGTGGAGTTTGGATGCCTCTCTTCACATGGTCGTGTGGATGTTTCTCCGGGTCCTCAGTTTTTCCCCTCCACATGTAGACTGAACAACACGCGTTTAGAGTATTTGGCTACTAACAATGATGAGAAGCCACTCAGTCGAGCTATCATTCGTGATCGCCAGAGTCGCTTCTGAAAAAGAGCTACACGACTCAGTGGGGCCTGACCTGGTCGTATAAAAATATTCCATTGTTTAGTTCGAGCTTAGTGAATGTGACGCATGACACGAGCCGTATTGCTCGGTCGCCACTCCCACGGGTCCATCGAATCTGTGCGGTCAACCGTGAACTAACGTTCGACAGAATTACCCACCAGCTCTCGCTACAAATCAATTCCTGCCACTCGAAGAAGACCGATCGATGCCAATTGCCGGACTGTCTGAGTCGAGACCCAGGTGGGGTGGCGACCTTGGTGAGGGGTGGGGGCTGGCAATCACAGGCCGCGTTATCCACAAGATTTTGTCCTTCGGTTACCCGGGAAGAACACCTGCGGACGTCAATTGGACGAGTTTGTCGATGGACGCTGCTCGTCAACCAATTAGATTGCGGACACCTGGAAGCCATTTCGCGATGCGAGTAAATAGCGGATAACAGGAAGCAAGCGGGGCACGGATAAGAGGAAGAATTCTACTCGAACCCTTCTTTGCATACAAGAGTCTCCTTATCCGCCCATTTCGACGGCAGCTGTGATTTTAACGCCAAACAAAGCGAAACAAATTAAACTCTCCCCCCCTTTGCTCTCAAGTTTGTGCGGATATCAACGGAGTGCGCTGGATGCGTGACCCGGAGTGTGTTTCTGTACCCGGTACACCGCGTCCAAGAGGTAGCAGTCGCTCTGCTTGTAGCTCACTTCAGTCTATACCCCCCCCCCCCCCAGCCATTTTCCCATGCAGCCCCTTTAAACATCTCCATTGGAAAACGAATTCCTTCAGAACTGTTTGGTGTTGTGTTTAGAGATTGTTGCCCACCCCCCGCCCGCTCGCACCTCTGATTAGCACGGTTTTCTACGTACGGTGCGAAAGAAGTTCAACATCCGTACGGCGGCCCGCCGAGTCTGCGACACCTTGCCGGGCAGGCGACCACCATCTTGTGGATGCGTTCCGTCTCAATATTCTCCGTGTCAGCGCCTCGCCTCTCCCCGACTCCATCGGTCCGTTTGTTTTGCCTTTCCCCTCGGTGTGATGTTGCGTTTGCCGCATTCCTGCAGCCTGCGCAGCTCCTCTCCTCATTCCGTTGGGCCAGCGACCCTTGTCGCAGTGAGCAGGGAACATAAACCCCCTAGCCCCACAAACCGGTACGGTCACAAGTAGCGGGGTGTGAGGGCAGACATTCTCCCCGGAATGACAAGCATCAAATCGTATCACGAATGCTTTGATATTTGCGCGCATTATGCGCACGGCTAGAACGAAGAATCTCATTTTTAGTAAACGATAAACTATTTTGATTTGACCAGGTGAGGCCCACCGAGCTATGTAGATCTTTTTCAGAGGCGACCTGGCTACCACAGCTGATCGCTCAACGAAGTGGTGGCTTGCCGTGCGGAATTTAGAGCAGGCAAAATACTCTTCGCGCACGATGTCGATTCTAAATGTGAAGGGACAAATTGGAGGACCTGGAGAAAAATCCACGTGGCCACCACGGGGAGCAAGACACGCAGACTCCAAATATACTGTGGTCAGGATCGAACCCATGAACTCCTGCATACCAGGCGAGGTAGTCATCATCTCGACACTGCTGTTAAGCAATCGCAATGAGCCACACATACACTGTTGCAACACGTTAAACAGGAAGAGAGGTAGTCACCTCCTCTCGAGAGATATTCACGGTCCTGAGAACGACCTCGCAGGAGCCCTAAACACGAGCATGCCGGCTCATGTGACATCCTCCCATGTCATGAGGTGATGAGTCATGTGACTAGCCCCATGAGCGAGGTCATCGGCACACCTGGCCACCTGACGACCATGTTAATGAGGTGATCATGAGGTATAGGACACCCAGAATTCACCTGCGCGGCACACATTGCCAACCTAATAATACACCACGTGATGGACCTTCGAGTTCACCATATAGGCGTCATTTGATGCCACGCGACACCGTTTTTTCTTTTTGGCGGAAAAACGTCAGAAGTTACTTATTTACTGAAATCGCCCTTTGCGGAATAATCCAAAATAGAAATGTATTAATCAGGATCATCCGAAATGGCGTTCATCCGAGCCTGATATTTAGATTTCTTTTGGATCGTTCTGACCAATTCAGACCCGAGTTTGACTTACAGCCACAGCCATCATCAGCAGTGACGAGCGATATCTGAACTTGTCCTGCCCCGTCCCCCACCCCCACCAGTGCCGGGTGAAGTTCGTGCAGGTCCTATAGCATATTATGTTTTAAAGGGGCCCGAAATATATAAATAAAACACGTAAATATTAAAAACACAAATATTGAGCTTGCACAGTAAAGTAATTGTATTTTTTCATTTGCTACACAGCCAGATAATACGACAAATCGCTAACCTTAAACACACCCAGTACTATACTAAAGGCAGTATAGTACTATAGTAATAAAGCAAGTGCAGAATCACTTAAGCAGAATTGACAGCTTGAAAGCATTTAGCGCGGGGCCCTTGAAAGTGCGGGGCCCGTGGCATACGTAGCTACTTTTGCTACGAGGATAATCTGGCACTGCCCCCCACCATCGCCTCCTTCCTCCACCATCACCACACTGACCAGCGTGGTGAATATTATGGCCAATCAACCCTCCGCCCTTGACCGACGAAGGGATGCCGGAGAGAGGCTAAGACATGGGCGGCGGCTGTGAACTGCGATCACGGTGAACTCTGTGAATCGTTATTTCGGCCAAGGACACTACTTGCTTGGCATTGCAGTGCACGCGCGATGACAATTGATCCCCAGGTCAGGAGATAAGGGGGGGGGGGGGCGGGGATGTGGGGCAGTCGTCATCATCGTGGGTGAACTCGTGGACACGGAGCCCACGAGCAAAGCCAAACTCTTGCAACAGTGATGGCAAAGTAAAGCACAGGTCACAGCACAGGTGCACGGCACGGGTGCACGGAATGGGTCACAGCACGGGTGCACGGCACGGGTGCACGGCACGGGTGCACGGAATGGGTCACAGCACGGGTGCACGGAATGGGTCACAGCACGGGTGCACGGCACGGGTGCACGGCACGGGTGCACGGAATGGGTCACAGCACGGGTGCACGGAATGGGTCACAGCACGGGTGCACGGCACGGGTACATGGCACGGGTGCACGGCACGGGTACACGGCATGGGTACAACGGACCAGTCAATCGCCTCTGCTGCAGTGGCGAGATGTTAACTACCTCGCCTGGTGTACAGGAGATCGTGACGCGCACTGTATATTTGGAGTCTGCGTGTCTCTCTCTCTCTCTCTTCATGGTCGCGTGGAATTGTCTCCGGGTCCCTCCAAATGTAGA
Organism: Lethenteron reissneri; assembly: GCF_015708825.2. NCBI lineage: Eukaryota > Metazoa > Chordata > Hyperoartia > Petromyzontiformes > Petromyzontidae > Lethenteron > Lethenteron reissneri. Next base: position 749,281 of record NC_083838.1, read on the forward strand.
CGTCTCCGTCACGCGTTGAGAGTGTTTGGCTGCTATGAATGTCCACGTGATGTGATGATGATCCCACTTTGCTAACAATCGTGACAGCAAGGTCGCTTCTGAGAAAGAGCGACCATAGCTCAGTGGGCCTTACCTGGTAAAATAAAAATAAACGTTTAGTTTGTATTTAACAACCCTACAAACTCACGGTGACACATTGCTTGTGCTATAACACAGCGTGGTACAGGTGTCGTTTAAACCCCCCCCCCCCTCCAAATAATTGTATTTGTATATTAATGTATACTCTTTGGTTCTTTCGGTAAAGTCACGTAGGTAACCAAATCAAGATTATATTATTGTATGTTTTAAATTAACCTTACTCGCTAAAATATTCAGTTTTAGCGAATGAAATGGGGTGTCACAAGACATCCGGGCCACGCTGCACACAGCCGTGCATGGGAATGGCAACCCTCAGCATAAATAAATAAATAATCCCCTCCCCTCCCCAGTGCCGAATGATCCTCGTAGCTACATCATGTGTAGTAGCTACTAAACGTGTAGTTGCTAGTAGCTACTACACATGATTTAGCTACTACACGTGTAGTTGCTACATCATGTGTAGTAGCTACTACACATGATGTAGCCACTACACGTGTAGTTGCTAGTAGCTACTACATGTGTAGTAGCTACGGGCCCCGCACTTTCAAGGGCCCAGCGCTAAATGCTTTCAAGCTATCAATTTCCTCTTCAGTGATTCTGCACTTCCTCTATTACTATAGTACTATACCGCCTTCAACTTTATGAATGACCGGTTGTTTAAGGTTAGCGATTTGTCGTATTATCTTGTTGTATAGCAAATAAAAAAAACACACAATAGCTTTACTATGCAAGTAAAACATTTGTGTTGTAATATTTACGTGTTTTTTTTATTTAGGGCCCCTTTAAAACATCACTCTACAGGCCACCGCCCGAGCTTCACCCGTCACTGCTCCTCCTCCAGCGCCTCTTCAGGAACGAGTTTGAGACCTCGACCGACTGGTCGGTTCTGTGGGCTCAGGGGCGAGGCCGGAATGCCCCGCCCGGACTCAGGGGCTGCGCGCAGCGGCGAAACGAGACGCCGACGGTGTCTCTCGGAATGCGAATCGGCGACTTGCACAACAAACCGGTCCCGCTGGTCCCTCCACCTCGCTCGCTCTCTCGCTCTCTAAAGGTGCAGCTGCGGGTGGTGGTGGTGGTGGGCTTATTGTACTCCTCTTATACAACCCACGCTGAGGACAGTATCACCAACACCGCCGCCGCCGCCGCATTGAAGTCAACCATCGTGTATTTGAATTGTAAACTCAAATTGGGAACTTTTGTATCAAAGAATGAAACAATACGAATAGGCGTTACCCTTTCTGGCAATAAACACAACCTTTTTAACTTTTAGTACCGAGCAAGGCCCACCGAGCTTTATAAAACTCTTTTCGCAGTGTATGCGAATCTACGAGTCGGTGTGTAAGGCGATGTTTATGGGTATCTTTGTGAGTCTATGGGTCCTGTGTGTAGGGACGTTGACCCTATTTCGTACCGCACGGAGCCCCAACCGAGCTAATCGGAGGTGCGATCAATCAAAGCGGACCTGGCTGCTGTAACACTCCAAGCGCACGTTTCTCAACACCCCCCACAACACAACACGCGGCACGCCGCTGCGCAAACGCTGCGAATCTGCGGCAATCTCAGAATAGGGAGGTAACAGCCACATTTCGATTCATCATCTCATTCATATCGCCACGCTTGTTTTACACGGGAAAGCCTCACCGAGTCTCAAGACTCTTGTTCAGGAGGGCTCTGCTCAGTTATCACAGTTGGGGGGGGGGGGTGATGTAGCTGCTGCTGTTCCTGCTGAGTGAATGGGTGTGGAGGGGGGGGGGGCTGGTGTTGTTGTGGATGGACACCAGAGACGCCGAAGGTAAACCCACGAAGAGCGGGGGGGAGAACACCTCCAACGAGCACGATTGGCTACGTATGGTGCAAAAGAAATGTAACATACACATTAACACAAACTTCACACACTCGCTCAAATATTCACACACGAAGACAAAGACAAATATCCCCCGTGTAGCCTTGACAGACTGTAGGGGCAAGTGATGTTAGAGAGCACCTATAAAGGCCGGCACGGCACACGAGGGGGTGGGTGGCCAACACCACGCCCGGCCGCCTTTGTCTCCCTAGTGGCGGTGTTTGATGAGGAGCACGGTTTGCAACCGTACTGCGTACGGTTTACGACAGAAGTTCGTCATACAGACCAGCCCCATCGCAACAGACAGCTGAGCGCCGGCCAGAAATTCAGCGTAGAGTTTCAACAACAACAAACTTTAACAACCAACAACAACAACAACAAACACGTGCAAGCAGCTCGGCGGCCACGGAGCGCCATCTGCCATTATGCAAAACCACAAGTTCCTGAAGAACTGCGTTTGCCGTTCCCCGCGTGTGTGTGCTTGCGTGCGTCATGGCGCCAAGATGCCGACAACCGCTGGGAATGTTTTCGTCGCCACATTCCGCAGTGAAGCCGGACGCGTCTGTGGGGTCCACGGGACGCGCCACACCGCACGGGGAACCCACGAGCGATAGCGGGACCCATCCATCGTGGAGAGGCGACGATGACGAACCACGTCTCGCGGCTCCTTGCTCAAGAAGGATTCTGTTCAGCCCTGGCCTCTATCGGTTGGCGACCCACGGAGCGTGCGGGCGGTGGAATCAGAATCTGTATTTATTACTGGAGGAATCAGATGAGCTGTAAAGCTCTTTTGTCACAGATGTCCAGAAGGGGCGTGCAAAAACATCACAGCAACAAACAGTGCACAAACACGATAGTACTACAAAGTATAAGAAAGGTAAATTAACCACCCAAACAGACACAGATTCAACACTAAACCATCCCCATTCCTGCCAGGCTAAGCCCACTGAGGTATTCACTTATTTTTTAGAAGGTACCGGGCGACCACAAATGATGAGTCAACAAAAAGTGGCTGATCACTTGGATATTTATAGCACCAAAATAATCTCAACGCATGTTCACAATGTTTTACTTTACCAGGTAAGGCCCACTGAGCTATGTAGCTCGCTTTCAGAAGCGACCTGGCCACAAATGATAGCTCAACATAGTTGCCCATCATTTGGACATTTATAGCCGCAAAATAACACAGCCGCACCGCACCAGGCAAGATGCCCCCCCCCCCCTCAGAGTCACGGTGCCGCCTATGCCAGGGCGAGGGGGGCAATCCCCGTTGGGGTGCAGGGTCAAGCCGTGCAGGGTCAAGCCGTGCAGGGTCAGGCTGTGTCGCACACTTCGGATGGACGGTGACAGAAATGACCCAAACATCTTGGAGGGAAAGAGAGAGAGAGACCGACTTCAGAATGAAATCAAGCTGCTTTGCATCACCATCGGTGGCACACACAAAGACAAAGATCCCCCCCCCCCCCCCCGCTTTGTAGCCTTCGACAAACTGTTGGGGCAAGTGCTCCTGGCAGAGTGAGCACACCACTTCGCTCGACCGGCACGGCGCACAAAGGGGGGGGGCGGGGGTAGGACCCCACCCAAGGCCACCTTTGTTGCCAAGTTCCAAGTGTATCTTGTTGACCAGGTGAGAGCTCAAGAGGCCGGGGATGAAGTCCCATTTGCAAGAGTGGCCTCTGGTCACCGCGATGACAATGGGGGGGGGGGGTGTTTGTCCCCCCCCCCAGCGGTGAAGCAAACAGAAATCGGAGCAAACAACTGCCGCGTGAGCAGAGGGGGACATATTGCGCAAACCCGAAATCAATGCGCTTCAACCCCCGCTGCTTGCCGCTGCTGTGCCGCCGCTGCCGCTGCCAGCCGATGTTTACACTCTGCCAGGTAACTCCTGGCAGGTTGAGTCAGCCTAGGGCAGGGCCTGGGCGAGTTCAGGCTATTCGCCATTGCACTAGTCCCCTCCCCACCACGCAGACTACAGGGGCAAGCGCTGTTTAGCGAGCAGCACCTGTAAGGCCGGCACTGTGGTACAACGAGGGGGTGGGTGGCCAGCACCACGCCCGGCCACATTTGTCTCCTCCCCAGTGGCGATGTTTACACGCCGCACCATGTACTCATTTGAGGCTGAGTCGACCATAGGGGATACCCAGAACCGGTTTCAGATAATGGCCACTGGTGTTGGCCGTGAGCGGGAAACGAAACCTGAGTCCCGGGATTATAGCGCAGCGCTCCTACCACTACACAACCGCTCCCCACACACACACACAGTCACACACACTAAGACACGCACACACAGTCACATACACTAAGACGCGCACACACACTAAGACGCACGCACACACCACTAAGACGCACGCACGCACACACACACTAAGACGCACAGACACTAAGACGCACACACACTAAGAGTCACACACACACTAAGACGCACACACACACTAAGAGTCACACACACTAAGACACACACACACTAAGACACACACACTAAGACACACACTAAGACACTAACACACACACTAAGACGCACACACTAAGACACACACACTAAGACACACACTAAGACCACACACACACTAACACACACTAAGACACACACACACTAAGACGCACACACACACTAAGACGCACACACACACACTAAGACGCACACACCACACACACTAAGACGCACACACACACACACTAAGACGCACACACACACTAGACGCACACACACACTAAGACCACACACTAAGACACACCACAAGACACACACACTAAGACGCACACACTAAGACCACACACACACTAAGACACACACTAAGACACACACTAAGACACTAACACACTAAGACCACACACTAAGACACACACACTAAGACGCACACACACTAAGACGCACACACTAAGACGCACACACTAAGACGCACACACTAAGACGCACACACACACCACCACTAAGACACACACTAAGACACACACTAAGACGCACACACAAGACGCACACACACACTAAGACGCACACACACACACACACACTAAGACGCACACACACACACACACACTAAGACGCACACACACAAGACGCACACACTAAGACACACACACTAAGACCACACACTAAGACGCACACACTAAGACCACAACTAAGACGCACACACACACTAAGACACACACACTAAGACACACACACTAAGACACACACACTAAGACACACACACACACTAAGACACACACACACACTAAGACACACACACACACACTAAGACACACACACACTAAGACGCACACACACAGACGCACACACTAAGACACGCACACACTAAGAGCACCACACTAAGACGCACACACGTGCGTACAACTCGAGACAAATCTGCGACGGGCACAATCGTGATCCTTACACGACGCATCGCGGATGCGCGTCTCAGCGGAGGGAGGGGATTGACATCACTCGCTTGCCTCCTCTGCTTGACATTCATCAATTATGGACAGAGTGTTGGTGAGATTGTGTTTTCTCTTTCTCTCTCTCTCTCTCTGTTAGTCAATCGTAA